>NW_027527920.1:1188248-1205490 GCF_008692635.1 Crocuta crocuta | reverse complement strand
ACCATATACTCACACTGCAGCCTCCAGCTACCCCTGGATATTTTGTCGTTTAACCGGTTTTGGCTGCGACTATGTTTGGTTTGGAAACGTCTTCTTTTTGTCTGCCTTTCAGATAAAGGCTGTTCAGATCCATTTAGACCGAAGGAGCTATCCCCCTCCCTGCCTGCACTCAGCAGCCCCCAACGCACACACTTCAATTCCTCACCCGAGTCCTGCCAGGTCTCCCCCGGGTGCTGGAACTGCTGGGGCAGGGCAGGTGGCTTGACCTGCCCTCTGACCCTCTCACCTCTGGGCGGACACAAGCCAGGGTCTGCGTGTCCAGAGCTCATCAGCGCTGAGGCCTGAGCCGCTGCCTCCATGCCTTGCCTGGAACCCCACTGAGAAGCCTCTGAGAAGCCTGGCTCCCTGGATCTGGAGCTGCAGCCCCCACCTCAAAGCACAAAGCAGCAAATCTTCCCCAATCCCACCTTCCCACTGACCCCCGAGGAGCCTGAAGCCCCAGAGGGACGGACCATGACAAATGAGGAGTGGGCTGGAGCCCCAGGAAGTCAGGAACAGGAAGGGCGCTGTGGCCCCAACCCTCACCGGCTTCGCAGCTGCACTTCCAGAGCGATTGCTATGTCCCAAGCCTTGCGCTGAGTGTGTCCTAAGCCTTCTCTGCCATCGCCTCATTCAGAGAACAGATGCCATCACTGCCCCCTTTTTCCTGGTGAGGAACCAGAGGTGCTGGGGTGCATGGCCAGTGAGCGCAGAGTCAGAATTTGAAGGCCGGCAGGCAAATCCCCCGAGCTCACACTGTTAACACCACAGCACTGGCTCCCGGGCAGCGCCCTGTGTTCACCTCCTTGCCTGCTCACAGCCCCACTCAGGTGTGCCATCCCCCCCCCATGGCCCACACCCATCTCCCGTCTGGTCCTCTGCCAGACCCCCACCTCACAGGCCACCCCTGCCCTTGGCGACTGAGGACCCACAAGGTACAGGGGCTGGTGGATGGGGGGAGGCAGGGGGACAAGATGTTTAGGGCTGGACGTCTAGGGAACATGCAGGAGGCTCTGTCCCACTTCCCTTAGCCTGCCCCATGCCTGTTTTGACCCCCAGAAGTTTGGAGAAGGCTAAACCGAAGCCATGTTTCCCACATCTTGTTTTGAAACCAAGTTCAGGTTGTTTCTGTCATTCCTTCTACAGGGCAAGGGCTGAGCTGGGGCTCCATGGTTATAAAGATGTCAGTGTGTAGGGGTGAGTGTACGGAGCCGAGAGGGGCCTCCGAGCCTCTTTGCCGGGCACAAAACAGTGGCAGCAAAGCCTGTGAGGCCATAATGAGCCAGACGTGTGAGTGTGGGAGAGGAGGGGTGCCAGAGAGCCACACAGGAGTAGCCCACCCCACCCCAGCCCCTGCCGCCTCTCTCTGGACCAGCCCCAGGCAGGGAGGTGGAATGGAACAAGGCCAAAGTAGAGAGTGGGGGAGTTCTAGTCATTGCCAAGTGCAATGCCACATTACCCAGCCTCCTTACCCAGGAGGGGAAAGGAGTTATTTCTGAGACCTCGAACAAAAGCACTAATAGCCACACTGGCTTGCCAGACCCTGGGGCTAGTGAGCCTATCGTGGGGAAAAGATTAGCAGCAACTGGAAACGAGGGAGGTGGGTCAAGGGAGACACCAGGAGGCTGGGGGCAGGGTGGGAAGGTAAAGTCCCAAGCAGTAGCTTTTAATCTCGGCTGCACATTAGAATCACCAGAGAGCTTTTAAAAATAACCCATGCCCAAGGCCTGCTGGTGAAATCAGAAGCTCTGGGTGTGGGGCCAGGAGGCTGGTGGTTTTTAGAAGGTTCCCCCAGGTGGTTCCAATGTGCAGTCAGGAATGAGAACCCTGGTGCTCCAAGTAGGTGTCGGATGGAGGGAGCTTAGTGGTTCAACGCCCTCCTTCCGGCTCAAGATGGGAAGGGACTTGCCCAAGGTCACATAGCTAATGAATTGTGCCTGGAGAGAACAGGCTACACGGGGCACTATCCTTAACTGATACCAATACCGGGGGCCAAACCCACAAGGTCTGTCTTTGCAGCCAAGCCCCCCAACCCTGGACCGCACTAAANGAATGAATATAGAATTAAGCATCCCACCTTCTTTTCTGCATCAGTACATAAAAGAATCTCTTTAGGGAATTAATAAGTGCCTGAGTCTCAAAGGCCTGACCCTCACCTGCAGTGATATGCAAATGGCACCTGAACACCCACAGTGCATCACTCAGAAGCTGGGAGCAAATGGAATGCAAATGTATGCAATCATTATGCAAACAAGGGCAGCCCCGGATTAATGGCCTCCATCCTTCACCCAGACAGCAGCTGTCTCTTTAGGTACAGGCATGGCTGACAGGGAGGGCTGAGTTGTCTCCTGTCAGAAGCATCCTGAGGAAGGGTCAAGAGGGGCCATTTCTGACACCTGCCTCCTGATGGTCTTCTCTGAGGAATCCAGGGCGGGGCGGGGGCGGGGGCGGTCTGCCAGGCAGGGAGATGTTCTTCTCTGACTGGACTCCTTGCCCAAGTCCCAGGTTCAAAGCCAGGCACGAGCTGTGGAGGAGAGAGGTGGTGACACGGATGGTGGAGGTGGAGGAGGCCAAAGGAGAGGTGATAGTGGAAATAATTGAGGAGATGGCAGAGGTGAGGGTGGTGTTTCTGGTGACGTCAGTGATGATGGGGCGGTGAAAATGGACTGGGAGGGGACAGTAGTGGCAGTGCGGTGGCAGTAATGGCATTGGTAATACCGCATGTGACACTGGGGGTAAGGTGGCGATGACAGAGGTAATGTTAACAGTAGTCGTGACGGAAAGGAATGCAGTGAGGAAGGAAGGCCGGTAGAAGTCCCGGGGAGGGGGAAGACAGTGATGCAGGGGTGCAGGGAGAGAGAGAAAGGCAGTGGTGGGTGACGGTGGCTGCGGTGCAAGTAGCAAAGGCCGCAGGGGTGGAGTGGTGGGTGGGGATGGTCGTTGTGTGACCAATATGAGCTGAGGGTGGAGCTGTCGCTTGACAGAGGAGGTGAAGATGAGGAAGGGGAGTTGGTGAAAATGGGCTCTCAAAACCCTCAACCTCAGTAGGGGAGGGGGTTGGAGAACCTGTCAGACAAAGGCAGGGGGACCAGGAGGGAACATGAAGAGGAGAGACAAGGTCTGCCTGCAGTGACGGCGACAGGGGCCGAGGCCCACAATGACAGACCCAGAGGAAGCTCAGAGATGACTCCTGACTTCTGTTTCCTTGGCAAAGACTAGGCTGCACCCCCCAGTTCTGCTCAGGGCAGGTGGCAGGCCTGAGGTGCGCCAGCGACCCCGTGGGTGGAGATATCACAGCCCCCACCGAGCTCTATGAAAAGGGAGGAAGTGTGACAACCAAGTGTACAGGTGAGTTTGTTCTCTCCTTCCGTTCCCAGCAGACGTGGCTGACGGCAGGGTCACGGGCAGTGGAATGAAGCTGCCTTGAGGAGCGGGGAAAGAGGGGTGAGTGTCCGGAAATAGCACGTGGTAACTGGGGCTTGGGAGATTGACAAATGTCTCCTCAGTAGAACTTGGAAACCCCCAGTGTCACTCCTACCCCATGGCCCAGATCCTCTCCACTTCTCCATCACCCTCCCCTCATCTCAGTCCCTTCAATGAAGGTTTCCAGAGCTGTCTGACACTGTCCTCACAGCTCTATTTCCCTGCTAAAAGGTCACACCCTATAGTCCATAGGCTCCGGAGTCAGATTCCAGGGTATTGTTGGGTGAGCCTGGACAATAAACCTCTTTGCGCCTCTGTTTTCTCACTTATGAATTGGGATTGAAAATTCCTACCTTATAGATTTAGCATGGATGTCTGTAAGTGTGTTTGGTCCAGCAAACGTCACTTCAGAGAACCCATAGCTGCTGTGAATACGCTGAAGGAGTAAGGTGCACCAGTACACTTATTCTGTAACCTCAGGAGAAGTAGCCACAGGAGAGGGGATTTCCACGACACATGGCTTCCCATAGCCCCAAGGTATGACCTCCACAGCAAGCCACCTCCTCCTCCTCTTGGGACCTGCATTTGCGCGTTGGTCCTGCAGAGGGCGCGCCTCCTCCACGAACCAGGACTCCAGCCGGAAGGCAAGGCTGCTCCAGGGAGGAGGCAATCTGCCCAGAGTCACACTGAAATTGCCCTGCTCTGGCTGGGTGCAGGGAAGGAAGCCTAGTCCCCCAGGCCAGAGCTGGTTTGGGGGACTGGGAGGGGGGCAGAGGGAAAGAATCTGTTGTTCTTGGCTCTTAGGGGTCCTAAGCCTTCAACGCTGGCTGCAGATTTGTGGGGTGCCGGCCATTAGCTTGAGTGGGAGGAGCCATTGGGAACCCCTTGGAAGCATCTCTGGGCAGCCCCAGAGCCCCAAGGGCAGGTGCTGTGAGCACTGTGCCCTCTCCCAGTTCCCCTTTCTTGACTGGGAATTGCCCTCCCTCCCCAAAACATGCATGCAGTGGTCCAGCATCATTCACTGTGAGTGATGTGAATTGTCCTGATGGCCTGTGGACCATCACCACCTAGGGTGGCCTGAGCAGAGAGGGACCTAGCAAAGTCATCTCGGGGTAGTAATGAGGGCCACCTGGAGAGGATCTGTCAGCCTCCTCCCCCCAGCCCTGTCCACACCCCTCTCCCCCCAGCCCTGCTCTCACACACCCAGGATGCCCTGTTTAAAGGCTGTGCTCCAGGTCTCGCCCGCACCTCGAGCAGCTGTGCCAGCCCTGCCCTCCCGCTACAGAGCGGGCATCGGGGCCAGGGCTTGCAGCCAGCTCCAGGTACCATCGGGTCCCTGTGTGGGGCTGGAGTGGAAGGCTGCTTGTGTTTCCTCTATCCAATCTCTAAACACTACCTGTTTCACAGTGTGAACAACCATCCAGGGACCTCCCAAGACTAGCAACATCCAACAGAAATACAATGTAAGCCACAGACACATCCTTTAATACTTTGATAGCCACATTAAAAAAGTAAACAGAAACAGGTGAGAAGATTTATTTAACCCAACATAGCCATAATATTAATGTTACAGTGTGTAATCATTATAAAGATTATTTTTAAAAAATTTTAATGTTTTTTATTTATATTAGAGA
Source organism: Crocuta crocuta (assembly GCF_008692635.1). Classification (NCBI taxonomy): domain Eukaryota; kingdom Metazoa; phylum Chordata; class Mammalia; order Carnivora; family Hyaenidae; genus Crocuta; species Crocuta crocuta. The sequence goes on along the minus strand of NW_027527920.1, from coordinate 1,200,394 downwards.
GAGAGTGGGGGGAGGGGCAGAGAGAGGGGGACAGAGGATCTAGAAATGGGCTCTGTGCTGACAGTAGAGCTGGATGTGGGCTTGAACTCACAAACCGGGAGATCATGACCTGAGCCAAAGTTGGATGCTTAACCTGTGCCCCATCAATAAAAAGATTATTAACGAGATTTTTCCACTCTCTCTTTTTTCTACTACGTCTTCGAGAGCCAGTGTGTATTTTACATATTCGGCACACATGTCTTCATTGGAAAGAGCCACATTTCATGTGAGCAGTAGCCACCCGTGGCTAGTGGCTCCCGTATGGGCCAGTGCATGTTAGTCGCTCACACTCGCTATCTTCTGGCCCCCAGTCTCAATATGTTTGTGTTGGCTGGTGGTCTCCTGGGAATCCTGCAGCAGGAGGGACTGAAGTGCCCGATAAGCCTCAGTTTCTCTACTTTTGGTCCTCCCAGCCAGGGGGCCCCTGGGAGCTGCTCAGAGCCGGGGGCCATCAGCCCTGCCGGAGGAGGCTGCCATCTGGTGCACGCCCCACAGAGGGCAGGGGTGCTCTTCAAACCCAGTCCCCAGGGCACCCAAGGCACCGAGCCACACTCCCCGAACTCCTGGTCCTGGCCCATTGCTCAGCTGATGCCAGATGTCCCTCTGCCCCGCATGAGCAGAGGATCTTTGTGTGGCACGTAAGGGATGTTGATATTTAGACGTGGAAAGGATAAGGAAAGAGTTCCGGGAAGCCGACAGTCTGCGCAAAGGTCTGGAGGTGGGGTCTGGGGGACAGGAGATGGCAGGGAGCGAAAGGGAAATGAGCGGAGAGAAAGGAGCAGCTGCTGGCCATGGAGGGTGTGTGTGTGTGTGTGTGTGTGTGTGTATGTGATGTGCACTAACCGCCAGTCTAGACAACATGGAACCATGGAAGTTTCTCTGGAGCCCATACAGAGAGGACTGGGAAGGGAGAAGGGGGAGGTGAGCAGGGAAGTAACTGCACTGGGGTAGTTAATGTGGACCCGTGCCCTTCTGTGGTTGGCAGAGAGAAGCAGACAAAAGCTCCAAAGTGGGCAATGCTGGAGTCCCCAGGCTCCCCCCAACTTATCTCTGGGAGGGCCTGGGTAACGCCCACAGAGGGATTCCAGTGGCTTCTGTCTCTTCGGCAGTGAGTCAGGTGGGCTTTTGCTGCTTACTTCCCTCCTAGACTCTGGATTCCAACGCTGACCTCCTGCAAAACCAACCCATCCCCGCCCACTGAGAACCAATGCTGGGCTTTCGTGACAATGTGAAAAGGTCATCCCCTCTATGTCGATGCAGCCCCTTGGCAGATAGTGCCTTTGTGCCAAGCAAAAGGTGCCCAGCATGGCTGGATTTCAACCCGCACCTCCCCTTTGCAAGGCCCAGTGCACAAACCACCCGAGGTACACAGCTGTCCTGCCTAATTCCCAGCAATAAGGAAAACCCAACAAAGGTGACAAGTCTAACTTGAAAATCACAAGCAGCCAGAGATGAGACCTTTCCCCACCTGCTTCCTCCTCCTCCCCTGGATCAGGGCCCAGAGCTGTCCAGACTGGATGAGGGAGAGGCATGGGGAGGGAGGACCCGGGGAGTCAGAGCAGCAGGGTCACAGGCCCTTGTACAAAGCCTGTTATATCTTGTCTCCTTGGAGCCAAGTGAAAACAGCCCCAGGCAGGAGGCAGGACAGAGACTGGGGTCCCCCAAAAAACTGGGACCAAAAGAGGTTGAATGGCCTGCTCAAGACGGCTCAGGGGGCAAGAAAACAGTGAGTGATGGGAGGCAAAGTCAGAGCCGTGAAGAGGCACCAGGCAGACCTAGGGAGCACCTTGGCCCTGAACTTGGGCATTCGTGTCATCCTTCTGAGTATCCATTCGCTCATCTGTAAAATGGGAATGATAGTTAGGACTCTTCCCAGGATTAATGACAGCAGTGCCTGGAAGGCACCCCATTTCCCTCTGCAGGGAAAGATGTGGACACACCATGGAGCTCCTTGGTAGGTAAAGAAGTCTAGAATGTTAGAAAGTGGTCCAAGGCCAGGCCTGCAGACCAGAGGAATAAGCACCTTCCAGAGCTGCAGGGGCAGGGGGGATACTGAGCTGTGCCACCAGGCTCCCTTCAGGACCAGGTGACTGTGTGGCCTGCAGAGGGCTCACCATCCCTCCCCAAGAACTGCTCTCATCCAAGGCCACACCCCCTGCCCGGCAGCCTCACTCATGTGCCAAGTGTTCTTGCATCAATCTGGAATTGCCTGTGACTCCCCACAAGTAGTTCAGCTGCGCCCCCCTCTGCCCCTCTCTGTTTGCTTCACTCCCTGCAGGAGCAGGGCGCCCCCTAAGAGCAGAGCATGCAAGTCTTCGTCCCTGGGTCTGCTTCCTCTGATGCTGATCACTGTAAACTTGGTGACTTAAAAACACACATTAAAAAACACATGTTTATTCCCCTACAGTTCTGGAGACCAGAAGTCCAAAATCAATCTTAACGGAGCTCACATCAAGGTGTTCAGTCAGTAGGGCTGGTCCCTTGCGGAAGCTCTAAGGGAGAATTTGTTTCCCTGCCTTTTCTAGCTTCTGGAGGCCGCCAGCATCCTTGACCCGCCTCTGCTTCCGTTATCATAGATCCTATTTCCTCCTTGGACCTTCTTGCCCCCCCTCTTATAAGGCCCCTTGGGATTACATCAGACTAGTCATGGTCCGGGAGAATCTCTCCATCTCAAGACCCCTAACTTAATCACATCTGCAAAGTCCTTTTGCCATATAAGGCTACATTCACAGGTTCCCAGGACTAGGATTTGGATCTCTGCAGGGTAGGGGGTGTTATTATATAGCCCTTGACGCCAAGAAACTGAACCCAAGCAAGCAGCCTTTTCCCCTTAAGCCAGAGGCCCAAAGTGACGCTGCTCACCTCCTCCCAAGCACCCTCTTTTGGACATGTCCCCAACAAGGACAGGCTGATTCCATCAGCGGATGGTGAGAGGGGTCTGGCTATGGAAGAACTGCCAGGAGATCCTTAGTCTTGAGTGTGTGTGAGATACCAGCTACCAGGAAGGCTTAAGCCCGCTGGGGAGGCTTTGCAGTCCAGGAAGATGCATGTTCCCTCTGTTCTCGGCCTCTACACGTTATCCTCAACCTTCAAGGCCTAGCTGCCCCGGCACAGGCAAAACAGCTGCTTCCTCTTGGGCCTCCACCAGGCTCACTGGTGCCTCCACTGGCGCATGTCCCCGGCCTGCTGCGCGCATCTGTCACTGCTCATCTGCAACTTCCGTAGACTATGATAGGTCTTCCTCATTTCCTGACCCCCTTCGATGCCCGGTGTGGGATCTGTTCCCCTGGAGAGCAGAGGCCTTGTCTGCTTCCACTCAATCAAATAAATGCTTGCAGAACTAGGTCGTGCCATGCCCATCCGTGGCTCCTAGGGAGAAAGATGGAAGTACAAGTTGTCAGCTCCATGCCCTGGCCGTTCCACGTGAATCAGTGTGGACTGGGGCTCCCTGGAGAGGGTCTAGCTACACCTCCATCAGTCTGGGGCTGCCCGCTGGTTGAGTAGTGCATTCCTGCTCCTGCGGGTTCACCCATATGCTCTCCCTGGCTCTGAGCAGCTCCCCAACCTGCTCCCAGGTCACCCCCTCCCCAGCTCCGAGTACCTTCCAATAGTGCTCCCCTTTTCCATGTTCTTCAGAATAGCGTGTATTCTCTGTATTGTCTCTCCTTCTCCCCATGAGTCAGTCCTCTCTGGGTTCTGCCTCTTTCTCCCACTGAGACCGCCCTCCCAGACCCAACCAGCCACCTCTGTGTCTGCTGATACCAAGGCATCACTCAAAAGGCACCGACCAGACAAGTTTCACTGACACTTCCCAGCCTGGTGCCCACGCCATAGGCTTCTTGGTCTCCTTTCATGAGAGCATTCTCTGCCCCCAGACTGAACGCGGCTCCCACATGGGTCAGAATGCAATGCCAAGAGCATCAACACCCCCGGAGCGACCCTTGACTAACAAGGGATGAGAATTGGTGGATACCTGCCCCTTGATGGGACAGTTCTGAGGCATGTCCCCCCTGGGCCTAGGCCCCCATCGCCAACAGCAGAAGCAATAACACACATTCCCTCCATGTCCTTCTCCACCTGATCTCACAGCCCCACTCCCTCACCTGCTTTCTGAAACCATCTCTCAAGCAAAAGACTCAACTCAAATCCTTATCAACAAACCTGTTTCCTGGGAAGCCAAGCTAAGGCAACAGATAATGTTACCTTCCTCATTGCCCACCAGAAAAGTCCAGGCTGCTTCATTCAGCCTTCAAGGCCCTCGGTGATCCTGGCCCGTGTCTGCCTCTTCTGTACCACCTCTCACCTTTCCCATCCTCACACCTTACCTCCCGCCACACTGAACTGTTCACAGTCACCTGCACCACCCACAACAGTGACGCAGCCTCCACTCTGGCTCTTGCCCTCTGCCTGGAATGGCCTTGCCCTTTCTAGCACTTCTGTTCTATGCTCAGGGAGACTGCAGTGGTGGCCCTGTGGCCAGCCCCGTTAGCAGACGCCCAGCTCCTGCAGGCTGGCAGGAAGTCCCTTCCCCTTGCCCGGTGGTGGGCTAACATCAAGGATTCAGTTTTCTTCGGAGAGCCATCACTGCCTCTGCTCCTCCCCACGCCCCACAGCCCGTGGCTCGCATCTGTGATGACATCCCGGTATGTTGGTGGGCTCATAGCATAGGACCCTGCTCTGGGCTTCCCCTCGAGAGGCAGGGCTGAAGTTGCAGGGGTGGGTAGGGGGAGTGTCAACTGAGCGGCATGGTGCCCAGATGGATGCAGACAGGAGCCAGGGACCAGAGTGCAGACGAGTGTCTGTGTGGGTCTGTGCCCGCACGTGTGTCTAGATGCGTGTCTGTGTGTCTGTATATTTGTGTCTGCGTGTGTGTCTGTATGTCTGTGTCTACGGGTGTGTGCTTGTCTGTGTGTGTGTGTCTGTGTCTGTGTGTGTTTCTGTGTGTGTCTGTGTAGAAAAGAGAGACTCCAAGAAAAACAGAGACTAAGAGAAACAGGGACGGCAAGGAGGAGCCCAGGAGAGAAGAGAAAGACGTGGAGAGAGAAAGCAAACAGACAAAGCAAACAACATAATACACAGAGAAGAAGAGAAGGGAGTGAGACAAGGCAAGCAGAGAGGCAGAGAAGGAGAGGAAAAAAGACAGCTGGACAAAGGGAGAGGACAGAAACGCGAAAGCCAAGGGCAGCAAGGGAAGAATCCAGTGAAAAAAGGACACTCAGGAGTCGTGCAAAATGGAGTAAAAACAGGAGCAACAGAGGAGGCCAGAGAGGGTCCCAGGCTGGGCGGAGCCACACAGAAACCTGTCTCTGCCACGTTCAGGCTTCAGGGGTGTGCGGAGCAGCTTGCAAGAGAGACCGTGAGAGCAAGAATGGAGAGCGAGGCCCCGCGCCCCCACCACATCCACTCTGTGGATACCTCCCCAAGTGCCAATCAAGTACTTGCTTCAAAGATGCAAACGTTTGATTGCTCCTTCAATTTAGATACTAAATTCCTCCATAATTCAATAATGCATTGCCCAATTACTCACATGACGAGCGATTTTAAATTAGGTAAAAAATATTTAGGCAATTAAATCGCAAAGTGATTTGATTGTTTCTGAAAGAAATTCCTTCATGACGCTCCCTTGAGTTTTTCATTCCCCCTTCTTAAACAATGAGGGGGAGGGACGTGTAGATCCACAGATCCGCTTGGGGGCTCCCCCCCTCCCCATTGCCATGGGATTCTGTGAGTCCTTGAGGTTAGGGTCTCCAGATGCACACCCTTCCCCGTAGGCAGTGGGACGCCGAAGTCAGCTTGTACTGGCTCAGAAAAAAATTATTTGCACACCTTTTCCCAATTTGGGATCCAGGGGCATAGGGTCCGTAGCTTGAAATCGATCAGGGGGTAGTATTTACACAATGGGAATTGGTAGCTGCCCCAAATTGGTTCTTTTTCTTATTTTAGGCACGTTCCTTCACCCACCTTCCCCACCCCCACCCATCTCCGGTTCCCAGGGGCAGCGAAGCCTGAGCTTTTGCTCAGGTGTGAGCCTCCCTCAAGGGGCAGCTCAGAATGCCCTTTGGGGAAGGTCAAGTGGCAGAGCCTGGGTGGGCATTCTGGGCCCTCACACCTCCCCTCAAGGCAGTGTGGTCTCCGGGGCTCCAGCCTCGTGGCCTCTCTGCTTGCATAAGTGAGTCCTGGAAAGGGGGCAACTTCTACATATAGAGCAGTTTTGTTGTTATTTACAGCTCTGCTGCCTTCTCGGGAAGCCGAGTCCTGGGGACCGGTGGCCTCTGTGCTACCTGCCTTGAGGGATTTGGGGACAGGCAGGGAGGCTGGAGAACTGAGCAGGGAGAAGGATGGAGACGGGGCGGAGAGGAATGCCCAGAAAGCCTGTAAGTGTTGCTGCGGGCAGGCGGGGGCAGAACCACAGGCCCCTGTGTGAGAAGGCCAGAAATCGTCTCTCTGTTCCCCTGGAAGCCGTCTGCTTCAGAAAACCAAGCCCAAGTGCATCTAGAGCAAGTGTCTGGATTTCCTCTCATGGGAAGAAGAGAGCTGTCCCTGCCCACAAAGAGGGGCCGCTGAATCAAAGGGACACCGCTCACACCTGACCGCATCTAGGACATATTTGTAGAGCTGAGAGACTGTTGTTTGGACCTGAGCTATGCCAAGTGCTGGTGGAGGGAGCCCCAGCACCCCGGGCTGGAACGGCTCATTCTCCAATGTCATGGATGTGGAGAAGACACCCTCAGGCCTGGAAGATTCTCTTCTGCAAGCCCTGTTCTCTGTCCCATGAGCCTGGTGATAGAGCCAGGTCTTCCCTTCATAAAGAGGCCTCAACCAGCCATCATACTTCCATGCAAAGCTGGTGACAGAGACCCACTGTGAGGGTGAGAAGCCAGGCCAGGCAGCTGGGCACCTTATATTCATTCTCCCTCTCTTTCTCTCTCTCTGTCTCTCTCATTTCTGTCTCACTGTCTCTGCTTCTTTCCTCTCTCCGAACTTAGGCCCTTACTCCCTATCAGCTGACTAGCCCACAGCAGTTTACTATAGTCCCCCACTCCTTAACTCCTAGACACTGGCCACTAACAGTCCATCAGCTTTCATTTCTCAGCTCAGTCATTCCAGCCACGAGCCAGTGGCTGCTCCTGGAACGTCACTGGTGGGTCTGCACATAAGGAAAACACGAGTTTGAGAAATCCAGTTTTGAAGATGCGAAACCAGCATGTACTTTGGAACTAGAGAGACAAGGGTTCAGATCTTAGCATCACCACGTCCCAGCTGTGTGACCTCAGACCAGTAACTTACCCTCTCTGAGCCTCATCATCCTGTACAGTGAGGCTACTATTGCTCTGGCTCACAGAATTGTTGGGATAGTCAACGGGGATGACAGGTGTGAGCTTAGAGCCAAGACTTACCTGGCCAAGACCTGGAGGGTTCGTAACCTCCCTTCCTACAAAGTCATTCTTTGCTTGTCTCACAGTAGGACAGAAACTAGAATTCTAATACCTGCCCAGAAAATGGCTTGATTGGGATCTGTAAACTCAGTGGGTTATTATAGACAGAGTAGCTGTCCCTACACCCTGAATCTGACCTTCTTTGCTGCCTCAGGGGCACCCATGAGGAATGGGCAGGGAGCCTACCGCCCCATGGGGCCAGCCTGCCTCTCTGTTCTTCCCTCCTGGGCCAGGCCTAGGCCTTGGGTGTGTGAAGAGGCTTTGGCGCCCTCTGCTGGGAACAGTGCTGCCTGCAGTCTACGAGGGACCCAGCTAGAGCCCTTGTAGCAAACCCGGTTTGGAGTCCAGGGGTGGTGGACAGAGACAAATGTTCCTTCTACCCTCAAAGCCACCAGGATAGAGGATCAGGCTCCGCAGCCACTCCACCGACCACAGCAGGGGCTGACCGCAGAATCTTCTCCTCAGATGCTCCTAACCACCGTCTGAGACCTTGCGGTGATGCAGCCAGGCCCCAGGGGGTTTCCTGGGCTCTGGCTGTGACGCCTGTGAGTCCCCACACCGGAACTCCATCCCAGACCATAAAGACTCTTCTTCCCTCTCTGGAAACGCCAAAGCACAGACGTTGGGGGCAAAGACAGTTTTGGGGGCAGGAGAGCTGGGGAGCCAGGTAGAGATGGGCAGGGTGTCATGACTGTCCCTCACTAGCCACATGACCTTGAACTCCTGACCTCCTCAAGCGGCTGCAACCTCATCCTCAAAATGGGTGGAAGCAATGGGGTTTCTGTGAGGAATAAATGACATTTTTCAGACAGAGCACAGCCCAGGGCCTGGCGCATAGTAAGCACACACAACAAACACAGCTATTATTATTAGTTGTATTATAGTTGTTTCCCTTGCCATGGGTCTCATGAGGCTGAAGGGCACAGTGTCATCGGGACCTCTAATGGGAGCCACATCTTTGCAGGAGGCAGCGTCAGACTGTCAGGCTTCTGCTGCAAATGCCTGTAGGTGCTGCCTGATGGTCACCAAGTCTCTTCCTCCTGGGCGGGTCCCTCACTGCTTCTCTGTGGAGCTGCCCTCCTCGGGCCAGGCTACCTGTCCAGGCCTCCTCTGGGGCCACCGAGAGTCGGTCCTGGCTTGTGGTAGAATTTCCAAATTCCAACACGCGGAAGCGGTCTGTGGTCGTGTTCTCTGCCCTGCGAAAAGACCAGTCTACACTGAGAGGAAACGGCGAGGCTGATCTGCAGCGGGAAGTAAAAACGAAGGGGGCGCCTGGATGGTTTAGTGGGTTAAGCGTCGGACTCTTGGTTTCGGCTCATGTCATGACCTCACGGTTCAATTCACGAGCGAGCAAGCAGTCTCAAATGTCAGACTCTTATGTAGGTTCTGTGAGACGCTCCAGATTTATCCTTCCAATAAATCCCACCTCTGCAGAAGCTACTGTGAACCAGGCTTTCTCACTTGCAAGCAGAAAGGCAAGATGTGTCCTGCACCCCCTCGGTCCTCTGCTGATGGCCTCTCTCCATCCTCACTCACAGAAGCTCCCACCCCACACCGCTGTACCTTCCTTACCCTACAAAGTTCCAAAGCTCGGGGTTTTTTCCTTTTTATTTCTAAGAATGATTTTGTTCAGGTGTAAAACATTTATTTGAGTCTCAATTTGTTGAGGTATCAAATTGCTTTCTAATGGCCACCCTCCTCCCCGCACTGGGTCCTGCTCAAATCCCCTCTCCTGCTGGGTGGCAGGGCTCTCAATGACAATGGCTGCATGGCCCAACTCGTTGCCATTTCCATCTGTTAGAGCAGTCTGGTTTCTGTAACGGGGCCTGAGAGCAGGTCCTGTGCATCCCCTCCAGGCACGCCCGCCTCTGCTCAGACAGCGAGCTGCCCCCTAGCTACGGGGCCCCCCAGCTACAGGACCCAGAGCAAGGGGAATCCAGCTATACCCGTCCACCTGCCCTCTCCTCCGGGGACCTATGGTACAGAGGGATGTGGAAGCAAATCTCACAAGACTGTCCTGTCATGGGCGGCCGGTCACTGCCTCTCCGGCTCCTCCAACTCATCCTCTGCTCAAAAGCAGGCTCTGTCTGGGGGGGGGGGGGTGCTGTGCACCCTTTGAAGCCCTGCACGAGGTCCTCCTGGCTGGGCATCAGTGTGTGGGCTTGAACCCAACCACCTCACACCTCTCTCTGCCTGCCATCTGTCTCCTAGTTCCCTTTTCCCTATTCAGACAGCTCAGAGGTGTGTCACAGGGGCCGCAGATGCCCACCCCCTGGGTAGGACATGCTGGGCTGCTTTATTCGAAATTCAGGGAGGAAATTGCTTTATGGCTTCAGGGAGGAAAGGCAGCCTTCCCATCCAAAGAGGGGAGAGAACAGCCTCTGCTACAAACCCTGTACTCTTCATCTCGGCAGGTGACTCTCTGCCCCCCTGTCCCTTGCACTGGCTGTGGGAGGCGGTTGATGACAGAAGAACCAGCAAGGCCCCTGCCGGGCCCCTGCCCCCGGGGCAAGCCCTGCTGAAGGGAGACAGCAGCTCCCTGAGTGTAAGGACACAGGCTCCCTCCTGTCTTCCGTACGCAGTTTTGGGTCTTAGCTGCATTCCAGAACAGCAGGAAAAGCCCCACATAACATCCTGCCCGGATCCCAGCAGAATTGATCAAAAGAATATAAAGAAGGGAAAGCCTGTGTCGGCCGGGAAGCCAGGGCAGGCTCCCCCGCAAGCCAGACACGCCGGGGATCTGTGGGAAATGGACAAGATCCAGACGGAAGGGAGACCCCCAGTGGCTGGTTCACAATTCCAGTTACGGAAAAAGCGAAACTTCCCCCATGAGAAGCAAGTAGATGAGATCCTGACAGCATTTGCTGACTGCCCCAGGATTTGGAGGGCAGGTGGGATCTCCAGCATTTAGGAGGAGCTCACTGGGAGGTCGGGGTGCACGGAGTTGCTAGGCCAAGTAGGTAACTGGGGGAGCTCTCCCTGGATCAGTTTCCCCATGTCACCACACCTCTCCGGTCTTGCTGGGGTGGGCTCAAGTCTCACATTGGCTTCATCAGTTCCCTAGAGGAGGAGCCTAGCATACAGCTCCACCTGGCGCACAGGCCAAGTTCCCCACTGGGCCCGCTCCTGCCCATGTCCACCCATTTCCCTCAACTAGATCCCTGAGCTCAGCATGGCGCTGGGAAGCCTTGACCTGAGTTGGGGAAACAGCGTGTGCGCACGCACATACACACACAAACACGCATATAAACTCTACAGCCCAGGAGACCCACAGGTCAACTCAGGCAATGGGGGTGGGGGGGTGTAACCTATGTCACAGGCAATTTGCATTCTCAGCTACCTGGTGACATGAGTTTACATGGACCAGCCCTTCAGCCTAAACTGTGACAAGACAATTGGAAAACTACCCAGGTGGATGGTGAGCTAAAGACAGTCTTCTTTCCCTCCTGTTTTGGGGAAAATAATGAGAGTTTACAAAACACTCCTTTTTTTAAGGAGGAGTAAAAGCAAACACACACCCACACGCGCACGCCCACATGTAAACACATGTTTGCAAAGCCTTTGGAAAGATTCTGTAGCATGAAGGGAAAAGATCGTGTCCCTCAAAAGGCAGAGGGAAAAAATTCCTTTGAAAAGGGTTTATCACAGAAACATGAATCACTCTCAGGCCACATTCGCTTTGTACTCAGTTCATTTGATTACAATGTGAACTCTAAGGAAGGAGAGTTGAAAACATGATGGAAAGAATGCCAGGGGAAGGTTTGCGGGCTCAGAAGCAGGTAGAAATCCAAAGCAAACCATACAAGGAAAAGAAAGGCTATAAAGAAACCAAAACACAGCAGCAGAATTTAAAATTGCATTTGGAAAGTGAAGAACGGTCCTGACGTGGCAGGAAATAGAATCTGTAAATGTGGCGGATAGGAGCGCTCCAAGAATGCAGAGGAAAACCCAAAGGACAGACATATGGCAGAGAACATAACAGACCTCGAGGTCCAAAGAAGAAACCAAACCAAAGCAAGAATCAAAGCAGAAAGAAAACAGCGACGCTCCTGAGCTGATGAAAAGCCTGAGCCCAGAAAGTTAAAAAGGGCTCCTTTTTATCCAAGCCTAATTAATAAAACGACTTTGGAAATACCACACAGGATTCTGTCTGTTTGAAGGGTAAAGAAATAATCCTATAAGCACCCGTGCGGAAGGGAAAGATGCAGGGAACATCTACGATGTTTCTGAAAATGTATAATTAGAAGAGAGATTCCATGGAATGTCAGGAAGTGCTTCTGTTGGAGAAAAGAGCTCTGCCATAAAGCAAACATGGGAAATGCTGAATGAGACCAAAAAAAAAAAAGAAAGAAAGAAAAGAAAAAGGAAAAGAAAGAAAAAGACCAAATCCCAGACTGAGGCTTTCTCGGGGCTTTTAAAGTGCTTGTGCATATTGCTAGCAAAATTAGCAAGCACAGTATTTCACATTTATTTGATGATGAAACCTTTTCTGTTGACCGTGTCACAGGATAGAATATGCTTTGGGAACCCCTCTTCTACTGGATTTTCAGAGATCACGGCTGTGACCTAAAATTGCCACAATCTGCCAGGTGCATTCGTGTGTGAAGACAAGAGAGAAAAGACTTCCCTGCATACCAGAACTTAGGACACACATCATGCGTGGCTCTACCT
>NW_027527920.1:1177571-1188138 GCF_008692635.1 Crocuta crocuta | reverse complement strand
GGTGATATTCAGCCATGTGCTCTTAGCAAGCATGAGAAGATCAAAGGAAGCAAAATCACAGTGATCGTCAATGAAAAAATCGGTATGAGGAAGTTGTGTAAAAGACCTGGAAGAGAATGTTTAAAAAGTGTTAGACACATGATTCTGCACGGATCCGTGAGGCTCCTTCCCTGCCCAGCCCCATGTCTTAGGGGGCTGCCCCCACAAGCTGTATCCATCCATCCCCTAAGCTCCCAGGTCCTCCAGCTTTGGGCAGGGTTCTGACACCCGGAGGCTGGGCCAGAGACTGGAGCGTGGGAGGACAGAAGCCTTGGTATCTCCTTCCTGCTCCCTCCCTACTTTAGTGCCCTCTCTGTTTCCTTCACCTTATTACAGTCACACTTCTGTAGGTGATCCCTTCATTGAAGTCTCTTTATTTAAAACCATTTTGGGAGAATGTTTCATGCCAGGATGCTGACTCACACACTTCTCAATTCTTTTTGTAGAGCCAGAATAACCCTGTTGTTAAAAATCCGACAGGGCACCTGGGTGGCTCTGTTCATTGAGCATCCAACTTCGGCCCAAGTGATGATCTCGAAGTTTGTGAGTTCAAGCCCCACGTCAGGCTCTGTGGTGACAGCTCAGGCAGAGCCTGGAGCCTGCTTCAGATTCTGTGTCTCCCTCTCTCTCTGACCCTCCCCTGCTCATTCTCTCTCTCTCTCTCTCAAAAATAAATAAATATTAAAAAAAATTTAAAACCTGACAAATGGCAGCCAAGAAAGACAGAATGAATGAACACATCATACACTAGTCTTATTTACATACATGTAAAGTCCTAATAAAAGTTTAATCAGATTAAGTGGAAAGTAAGTCGGACAACACATTAAAAATAATACACCATGAGCAAACATTCCTGGAACGCAAGGATGATGCTATATTAAAAATATAGTAGGGGCACCTCGGTGGCTCAGTCAGTTGAGTGTCTGACTCTTGATTTCTGTTCAGGTCAGGATCTCACAATTTATGAGATCAAGCCCCACATTGGACTCTGGGCTGGCAGCGAAGGACCTCCTTAGGATTCTTTCTCTCTCTCTCTCTTTCTCTCTCTCTCTCTCTCTCTCTATCTCTCTCTCTCTCTCTCCCTCCCCCCCTCCTTCCTCTCCCTCTTTCTCTGCCCCTCCCCTGCTTGAGCATGTGTTCTCTCTCTCTCTCAAAATAAGTAAATAAACTTAAAAAAAAGTTTAATAAAGAATGCAGTAAGCTGATTAACCACAGCAATATGTCAGAGAAGAGAAAAATCATTTTTATATGCCAAACAAATGCTTGGTAAATGTCAACATCCATTCCTCATTTTCTTTTAAAAAGCTCTAGTGAACTGGAAATTGAAGTGTACTTAGTTCACATGATAAAAAATACTAACTCTCAAACCCACACCCCACGGCAAAAGAGTGGAATTCAAGAAGCATTCTCATTAAATATGGAGACAAGACAAAGATTTCAACTGTCTTGTAATTCATCATTGTTCTAAAGATTCTAGATAATGCAATTAGACGGGAAAAAATAACAAATTATAATACTATATTTGTAAATATGATGATCTTCTTAGAAACACTAGGAAAAGAAATACAAAATACCAGAATAGAAGGTGGCCAGCTATAGAATAACTATAGAATAATGTCTTTTCTACTTCCTACTAGCCTGTTAGAAAATAGGCACAGGGGCAGCTGGGTGGCTCAGTCAGTTAAGCATCTGACTCTTGATTTCAGCTCAGGTCATGATGACACAGTTTGTGGGATCGAGCCCTGCATCTGGCTCTCTCTGCCCCTCCTCTACTCATGCACACACACTCTCTCTCCTTCTCTCTCGAAATAAATCAATAAATATTTTTTTAAAAAAAGAAAATATGCACAAAGGATACTATATTAGTTGTCCATTGCTGCATAACAGATTACCCCAAAGCTTAATGATTTAAAACATTTACTAGCTCACGGTTTCTGTGGGTCAGGCATCTGGGGGGGCTTAGCTGAGTTCTTGGTCTCAGGGTCTCTCATGAGGCTACAATCAAGTTTGTAGCCAGGGCTGTGGTTGCATCTGAAGGTTCACCTGGGGAAGCTCATTCATGTGGTTGCTGGCAGGATTCCATTCGTCCTGGGTTGTTGGACTGAGGGCCTCCGTTCCTTACTACTTGGTGGCTGAAAGCCACCCTCAGCTCCTTGCCACATGGGCTTCCCCTAAGGGAGCTCACAGTGTGGCAGCTGGTTTTATCAGAGCAGGTGAGTGAGAGGGCCAGAGAGTTCTAGCAAGACAAAAGTCACAGTTTTTTAGAACATAATCACAGGAGTACATCTTATCACTTTTTGCCACATTCTATTCATCAGAAGGCAGTCACTAGATGGAGCCCATGTCCAAGGGGGAGAGGATCATACAAGCGAGGACTTCCAGGGATCCTTGGGAGCCATTTCAGAAGCTGCCAACCAGAGGCACAAATTCTATATTTCATGAAAAGAAGCACCAAACACACTCATCTATAAAATAACACATCACTGAAGAATAACAATAAAAGAGACCTTCATAATAAAAAGATAGGCCATGTTTCTGTGTGAAAACAATGGTACAAAGAAGTTGATCATCATTGAGTTAATCTATACCTTTCCTGCAATTCCAATTCCCAGGGGGATTGTTTAATTTCTGTTTACTTTGGAAGGAGAAAAGAATGTAGAGTTCATCTAAATGACAACAGCAAAACACAATTAAAAAATAATGGGGACTTGTCATAATTATTGCAATGGACAATATCAGTGCAAGATGATCTGACGGACCAATGGAACAGAATGGAAAGCCCAAACACATAAAATATATTCAGTGTGTAATTTAAAATGGCCTTTAGATGACTCAGAATGATTAATTCATTTATGATCCATATTGGGATATTTGCTTAAGTTGTTTTAAAGTTATATTCTTACTTCTCACCATACATGAAGACAAAATACACTAAAGACTTAAAAAGTGAAATCATAATATCATGAAAGAAATTTTAATTGAAAATGTTTAGGGGGCTCCTGGGTGGCTCAGCTGGATAAGCGTCCAACTCTTGATCTCATCTCAGGTTTTGATCTCACAATTGTGAGTTCAACCCCAGCACTGGGCTCCACACTGGGCATGGAGCCTACTTTAAAAAAAAAATGTATATATTCTTCATGAAAGCAAAGGCCACACAACAATAAAGTCTGGGATCATAAGGTAAAGTTAATAATGTGACAGCTTAAAAAATGAAGTACTTTGGGACATCAGTAAAGTATAAAAAATATTGATAGGGGTGCCTGGGTGCTCAGTCAGTTAAGCATCCGACTTTAGCTCAGATCATGATCTCACAGTTTGTGAGATTGAGCCCTGCATCAGGCTCTATGCTGACAGCCCAGAGCCTGGAGCCTGCTTCAGATTCTGTGTCTCCCTCTCTCTCTGTCCCTCCCCTGCTCACACTGTCTCTCTCTCAAAAATAATAAATATTTAAAAAAATATATTGATGAAGGGTGCATGGGAGGCTTAGTCATTTAAACATCCGACTCTTTTTTTTTTATTTTTATTTTTTTTTAATTTCTAGGAGAGACAGACAGCATGAGCAGGGGAGGGTCAGAGAGAGAGGGAGTCACAGACTGAAACAGGCTCCAGGCTCTGAGCCGGCAGTCAGCACAGAGCCCAACGCGGGGCTCGAACCCACGAACCGCGAGATCATGACCTAAGCGAAAGTCGGACGCTCAGCCGACTAAGCCATCCAGGCGCCCCAAAACATCCGACTCTTGATTTCAGCTCAGGTCATGATCTCACAGTTCCTGGGACGGAGCCCTGCGTCAGGCTCTGCTCTGACAGCACAGAGCCTGCTTGGGACTCTCTCCCTCTTTCTCTGCCACTCCCCTTCTCATGGTCACTCTCTCTCTCTCAAAAATAAACATTTAAAAAATGCTTGTTCTCACAGGCAATCAAGGAAATGCAACTAAAAAATTACATTGACATGTTTTTAACCTACCCAATGTTTCATGCTTTTTAAGAAGATAATACCCAGTGGCCATAAGAGCCAGGGCACTCTGGGCAGTTTAAATGGAGACCCATCTTTCTGGGGACAGCTGAGTAACTTGTTTTCAAAACTTTAGAAATATTCAAACCCTTTCTCCAGAAATCCGACTTCTAATAAATGAATCTAAGGAACTAACAATGCCTGCTGTTTAGAGTGTTTATAAGCACCGGACTCTGTGCTAAAAACACCCTATATGTCACCTCATTTCAGTCCTTACCATTATTCCCATTTTACAGAAAGAAAAAGGCCTAGTGAGTCATGTAGCTCACAAAGGAGGGCTGGACCCAAACCCGGGCACTCTGAGGCCGCTACATAGCAGAGGCAGACACAGAGATTTACACATAAGGCTGCTTAGCATGGCATCATTTATAAGAGCTAACAAAGTAAAATGAAATCAACAAAGGGAGGTTATTAGTTATTAGCATGATTTATCCATAGAATTCAGTCATTAAAAATCTTGTTGAAGAAAAATCGTTGTAGATGTAGCCAAGTGCTGACATAGGCAGAACTTCAAGGAGCTTCCTGCCGGAAATTGTCGACTGCTGCGATGTTCCGTTTCTCAATCCATGGGTGTCTTTACTTTGGGATTGATCATCAAACTTTACACTTTGCATACTTTTCTATGTGTATATTACAACAAACAATTTTTTTAAAAAATTTTTCTTTATTTTGAGAGAGAGATACAACAGGGGAGGGGCAGAGAAAAAGGGAGAGCATCCCAAGCAGGCTCCATGCTGTCAGCACAGAGCCCTATGTGGGGCTCTCATGTTCAAGATCACAACCTGAGCCAAGATCAAGAGTCGGATGCCTAACCAACTGAGCCACCCAGGCGTCCCTATAGTAAAAAAATTTTATTTTAAAAAATGTTGTCAGATGCTTCTCCTCCTGGGAAACACATTAATGTCTGCAGGGCAGGTCTTCTGGGGTCTCTGGGGTCCTTCTTGGTTCTGCAGGTATAAGGCTGGCAGCCACCACCTGCTGCTTGGGGAGTCTGCTACCAAAGGAAGGAAGTGGCTGGCCTCCTGAGTGGACAGAAGTTATGGCAATCCTTACCACTCTACCCTCCATCTTAACCAGTGGGTCGGGGCACCCCAGCTTAGACCCGACTTCAGCCTGCCAGAGTGAAACTGAGGATCTGACTCCGGATCCAGGCTCAGCCCTGAAGGGGAGGAGGGCTGAACAGGGGAGGCTGAAGCTAGCCCCAAACAGAGGACAGCTAGAGGGAACAAAGCCTTGACCACCTCTTCTTCTGGAAACGTAGGAGTCCCAGTGGTCAGTGTGGATGCTGAAGGAGAAGCAGGCCGTGGCAGTTACCCAGCCATGAGAAAATGTTCATCAACCATTATTACATAAACAAAGCAGGTTGTAAAACAATATATGCAGCATGATCTCAATTTTTTTAATGAGGAGGAAAGCCTGAAAGAGTGGTCTTCTCTACGTTACAGTGTAAGTTATTTATTAGTTTATATTCCATATTTCCTGTAACTCATGTATTTCTTTTGTAAACCAAAATAAAAAGCTATAGAATATGTAAAGGAGAGATTGCTAGTATTTTATCTCCACTCCTCTTTCATAAGCTGTGACCTCCAACTTCCAGGCCTGGAAACTAAACTCCTGGAGGACTCCTGGGGTGGGGGTGGGGCGGGGGTTACACACACCAAACTGCAGGAAATACCATCTGCGAAGAACCTTGTTTTGTCCAGTCCTGTGGCATACAGTAGGAGTTTAATCCATACCCATGACCATCCTGTCGTCTTACCCAGAACTGCCTGCAAAGCTACACCCTTTGAGTAGGATCCCAGGTGTCAGACTCGCGCCTCAGAAGCGGGCTGGGGCCCAGGGCCCGGGGCAGCCCGCATGGGCCTTCTGGGGCCCGCAGCCACCTGCTCCAGAACACGGGCCCTCCGGCTCCCCCAGCTCCTCCACCAGAAGGAAATAAGCAAACTGCACGCAGTCTAGGGATAGTAGGAAGCAAGCCACCTCCCCAGGGTGAAGTCACACATAGAGTCACCCATGGACAGGGATCAAGGCTGGATGGATGGACAGATAGAAATTCTATCAAAGGTCACAGAGAGTTGTGACCACAGCACTCTCGCCTCCACTGGGAGCTCATCACTCTGGTCTTGTCTAGTGTGGCTCTTTGGGGACCAGCCAGGGGAGGCTTTTGTCACCCCTGCCACCAGCCCAGGGCCTGGCGTTCGGCAGGCACGCAGGGGACATGCTGACAGAAAGTGAAGATGAATGTATAGTTAGGAGAAGGGTTTGGCAGACAGACACAGAGTGGGTGGGGAAAACGGGGAAAAGGACAGACAGATGGAAGAGACCGCACGCCACAGAAACGGAGACGGAGAAGATGAATGAGTGAGTGAGTGAATGACAAGATGGGGGTGGGGGTGTTGAGAAAAACAAAAAAACTAGAGAAGCCCAGTGAGACCCAAATGAACAGAGGCAGGAGCATACAAGCAGAGAGAGGAGGGGAGAGAGACTTCCCTCAGCCTTGCCAGGAGGTTATTAGGATCCTTGGGTTCTTTCCTCAGTTTCCCTCCTGAGTTTACAGGGCTGTAGCCCAGGGGACTGGTGCCTGCCTTGTCTTGCTGGCTCTCTCCTTTGGGCAGGAGGGGGGAAGGACTGTTACCTCCTTCCCCCCACTGCTTCCTGGCTGAAGTCTACCCCCACCTTAACAGAAAGGGCTCCCGCACTCAGCAGGCCCCAGCCAACAGCTTCTGCACAATTCCCTCACTGAGGAAGGCCCTGGGATGAGATCCCCTCTCTCCCTTCCTGTACTGAGGATCAGCCAGGCCTGGGCTGGAGGGGTCTGGGTGGCAACAGGCAAGGTTACCATTCGGCAGGCCCCAGCCACGCCTGCCTCAAGAGGGGGCGAGAGTCAGGAAGAGAAGGTGGCCAGGCTGGTGGCTGAGGGGGGGTCTCGGGGACTTCCTGCCTCCCTGGAGACTTGCCTCCGTGCCCAGACTGTTAGTGCAGCTCTGGTATTT
Organism: Crocuta crocuta; assembly: GCF_008692635.1. NCBI lineage: Eukaryota > Metazoa > Chordata > Mammalia > Carnivora > Hyaenidae > Crocuta > Crocuta crocuta. The sequence goes on along the minus strand of NW_027527920.1, from coordinate 1,181,094 downwards.
CCAATTCCCCAGGGAACCACAGGGGAAGGGGGCCCTGAGAGCTGGGAGGGAAAACAGAGTGGGAGGCGGCCAGGGCTACTGAATTCCCCTGGGTCCTAGAGAAGGGTGGGTTCCTTCCCGCCCCCCCCCCCAACCCATCTGTCCCCTCCACAAGGTCCCGACCTCACCTCCCCCACTTCCGGACTTCTCCAGAGTTCCAGCCCTGAGGAGAGACACTCCAAACCAAAGGGCCCCTGTCCCCTCCATGGGCCCCTCCCCTGGCCTGGCTCCGGGGACCAAAGCCCCCCTGCTTCCCCCAACCGTTGCTCCAGATGTGGCTGCTGGGGAGCGGAGAGCACAGGCCTCAGCTGGCAGTGGTCACTCGGTGGTCCCTGCAGAGTCAGCAAGCTCCGTGCCAGCTCGCCAGGCCTCGTCCTTCAGCACTTCCTTCAGCCCCCTTTCCAGAGGCAGCGCCATGCAGTCGTGGTCCCAGGCTGGCTGGGCTGGGGCTTCCGTTCCCGGTTCCACACAAATCCCATCAGTGCTCTTTCCTGAGCAGCCCACCCAGGTGCCAGGGCCTGGGCCTAGCAGTCAGTGATCGCAGGGAGGAGCAGACCCAGCCCTGGTCTGTGTGGGACACAGAGGACTGGAGCACTGGAAATCTGCCTCATCCCTACCACCCCTCTCCCCCACAGAACCATTCAGACCCACAAGGGGCCACTTGGTCCTCGCCTCTACAAAGCAGTGCGGAGTCCCGCCCCCAGTCCCTTCTCTGTTCCCCAGACCCGCTGCTGGTCAGGCCTGACGCTTTCTTCCTCCCGCAAGGATGTTCTGGAACCTGGGAAACTCACAGCTCCATAGAAGAGCCCAGCAACAGAGCAGCCCAGCCCAGACCCAAGAGTATAGTAGGAGCTTAAAGAAGTCATGAGCTGTCAAGGTGCTTTCAGCCCTATATTGCCCGCCCTCCGAGGTCCTTGAGACTGCTTCCTAGTGCCAGGGACTGGTAACACGTCTCAACCATATGGCTAGATCTTAAAAATGTGGGTGTGAATCCCAGCCTGTAAGGACAGGACCTAGACAGGAGCCCCCACCCCCCGGCCCCCCTACTCAGGTCCAGACAGCTCAGCCCAGCCCGGCCTGGTGACTCAAGGCCTTGACTGGAGCCAAGCTCTGCACCCTCGACAGCCCTCCCAGGTCTCTCTCAGACCGCCACGCTGAAGACTTCAGTCGGAGGATGCCAGGACACCTCTAGCTACTGAGGCAAGGCCTGGCAGTGTGTCTGGAGGGGGGTGGTCAGGCAGACTCCCTTGGGCTCCCAGAGCTGCAGGAGATCCAGACAGGAAGGGAGGAGGAGGCTGAGGGAGGGAGTGGAGAGGGGAGAAGAAGAGGGGTGGTCCTCAGCCCCAAACAAGGCTCACCCCAAAATAGGATGCTGAAGATGACAAAAACAGGAAAGGGACAGAGAAAAGGGGGGGCGGGGGAATACCCTTGGGGGACTAGGAAGGATGCTGAAGATGATATAAACAGGAAAGGGACAGAAAAAAAGGGGGGACGGTGGAACACCCTTGGGAGGTACCAAGGAAAGAAAAGAGTGGCCGCATGCCTGGCACTGTGCCGGGGGGTGGGGGGGTGCTTTTCATAATCTCATTTCATCTTACCAAATTGACCACAAGAAAGGTATTGTCACCCCCAGGATACTGATGAAGGCTGAAGCTCTGGGAGTTTCACGGGCTTCTCCAGGGAATGGCTGCGGGCCAGGCCAGGTCCCCAGCAGGGTCGCCCTAGGGACCTGGGCTCTCTGGTCTCAGCAGAGATGGCTGGCAGGGCCAAGGCCCTGGCCCGGAGAACCTATGCAGAGGCCCAAGCTGTGTTCAGAGCGGAGTTTATTCAAACAGAGCCTAACAGGAAACTTGGCTCCTCTGACTCACTCTGATTCGACCTTATTAAGAGAAAAAGAAAGAGGAGCAGGAGCCAGCAGTGGGTAGGGTTTCACGCCAAGAGCCGGCTCTGAGGCAGAGGCCAGCTGAGCTCGATAGCCTGTGCCCTGATCGCCCCACAGCCTCCAAATGCCCAAGGCAGCCCCTGCACTCTGCCTGCCTCTAGAAGAGGGGTCCTGCCTTCTCCACTCCTGGCTAGTGGGGCTCCCCTACCTCACAGCCATCCTCTGTCCTCCCTCCGTCCTTCCCCTTCCCTTCCCCTCCCTGACTGGGGGTACCCTGAGGCCTGTTTCCACTTCTCCTCCTCCTCTCCTGGCGCTGCTGCCCATCTGGCTGGCGGGAGGGCCCTATGGGACCCCAGGGAGTCCAGGCAGCTGGGGCCAGCACTGCAGGGGGCCGGCAGGAGGCAGGGAAGGTTTAACCCTCCAGGTCCCGGCCTTCAGTGGGCCTGGCTCTAAGTCTGTCTGGAGTATGAAACCCAACCCCACGCGGGGTTGCTGAGGGGCCCATGTTGCTGGCTGCTGGCTGCTGGCTGGATTATGAGGGTTAGACAGATGTCAGGAGTCACCTGAGTCATGCCCCACCCCGAGGCACAGTGCCTCGGTGAACTAATGCTGGCTGGCCAGGGTGAGGGCCAGGGCTCCGGGGTCCCCCAGGAATGTCTACACTGGCTGTCTTCCCCCAGGTGGACTCCAGGATTTTCCAAAGCAGAGGAGAACCTGCAGGGGCCAAGTTAAGGGCAAGTTCTTCTTCTTTGATGTATATGCACAGGAGGGAAATTTCTGCCCTTCAGGTCATGAGCAAGGTTGGAGACGGCCCAGAGGAGGCATGCAGAAGTGACTTCTTGGATGCCGAGACATTCAAACTTCTGGAAGGAAGGACAAACTTCAGAGAGGACAGAGAAGCTCCCAAAGCACTCTTGGGGACCACCTGGTCAAATTCTCCATCGATCAGATGTGGCAACTGGATCAGAGTGGAGAAGGGGCATGCTCAAGATCGCCCAGCAATTGAATCACAGCAACAGGATTGAGCCTAGCTCTCCTGATTCCCTCGTTCTGCTCTTCTATGCTGACAGCACTTAAGGCCTCCTAGCTCATGTCAAAGACAGCCCCTGGGTCTCATTTTTAGCAACGCGCACACTCAGGTTATTGCCAGGCGGCGCTGGCTCAAAAGACACAGAACAGAAACCTCACACCATGCGATGTGTGAGAAGCTGACCTCTCCCAGGATTTCACAAGTTCTGCTCACCATGAGGGCATACTCCCATTCTACAGACTAGGAGAGTAAGGCTAAGAGGTGTGCCAAGAGGGGAAAAGCTGAAGCACCAGCCCCTTTGTACTCAGCCCAAGGACCTGAGGTGCACCTGGGGTCCAGACTTAGGGGGTGCATCTCCCCAAACAGCCTACCAACAAGAAGGGGATCTCTTAGCACTGACTTTGGAGAAGGGGAGGCCCTAGGGAGAGGCTAAAGTGGACAGGAGTCATGGGCTCACTCAAGCCCCAAAAGACCAAGGATGCTGGGCCCAAAGCTGGGAGACATGGCCATAGTGGTGTTGACACCCTAGCCTTGTTCTGCCTTCCAGGGCCCCACACAGGGGCACACAGTCC
>NW_027527920.1:1176353-1177444 GCF_008692635.1 Crocuta crocuta | reverse complement strand
CCAAGGGCCCCGCGGAGAAGGCCCCAGCAGGCGGACCAGGCTGCCCGAAACCTCCCAACGCTCCCAGCCTGTTGCTTATTCATTCAGAGTGGGAAAGCGCCAGCCCAGCGGCCAGCCAGTACCGGGCTGGACATGTAAGGCCCCCAGGCAGTCCTGCCTGTCCGGTGCCCTGCAGAGAACCTCGTGCAGCCCTGGGCACCGCCCCTGCCCTGCCCTGACCCCTTGGCCTCGAAATGCTGTCATCGGAGGAGCCGTCCCGCTCGGGACAAGGCCAGGATGGACAGAGCTAGAGCTGGGGCAGGCAAGGAGCCGTCCTGTCCTCGAGGCCGTGGGAAGAGAAGCACGCACAGGAGTACCCTCCTGAGAGCCTCTCGGTCCACCAGGCCTCTGCAGAGGGGCCACCATGGCTGTAGCCCGAGCAGGCTGGCAGCTGGGGGCCCTGGTGTGGGGCGCCTGTGTCTGCGTCCTGGTGCACGGGCAGGAGGCGCGGCAGGGGCAGGGCTCGGACCCGGGGCGCTGGCGGCAGCTGATTCAGTGGGAGAACAACGGGCAGGTGTACAGCCTGCTCAACTCCGGCTCCGAGTACGTGCCGGCCGGGCCCCATCGCACCGACAGTAGCTCCCGCGTGCTGCTGGCCGGCGCACCCCAGGCCCCGCAGCGGCGCAGCCAAGGAGGCCCCCGGCGTCGGCAGGCCCCGTCTCTGCCCCTGCCAGGGCGCGTCGGCTCGGACACGGTGCGCGGCCAGGCGCGGCACCCGTTCGGCTTCGGCCAGGTGCCCGACAACTGGCGCGAGGTGGCCGTCGGGGACAGCACTGGCATGGCCCGGGTCCGCACCTCCGTCTCCCAGCAACGACACGGGGGCTCCGCCTCCTCGGTCTCGGCCTCGGCCTTCGCCACCACCTACCGCCAGCCGCCCTCCTTCCCGCAGCAGTTCCCCTCCCCCCAGGCGCCCTTCGTCAGCCAGTACGAGACCTACGACCCCGCGTCTCGGACCTACGACCAGGGCTACGTGTACTACCGCGGCGGCGGCGGCGGCGCGGGGGCGGCGGCCGTGGCCTCGGCGGGGGTCATCTACCCCTTCCAGCAGGGGG
>NW_027527920.1:1070954-1176315 GCF_008692635.1 Crocuta crocuta | reverse complement strand
CGCCGTTCCGCGTGCTGGAGCCGCCCTACCTGCCGGTGCGCAGCTCGGACGCGCCCCCGCCCGGTGGGGAGCGCGGCGGCGCGCAGCAGGGCCGCCTCAGCGTGGGCAGCGTGTACCGGCCCAACCAGAACGGCCGCGGTGAGTACCGGCCCGCGCCGCGCCGTCCGCCCTCTCGGGCCACGGTCATGGCCGCCCGAACCGCTCCGTGGGCCTCCCCTGAGCTAAGGAATTCCACAGCCACCCTGCGTCCCACCGCCCCGCCTTCCCCGGGGCCTCTCCTAGTCGGTGGCAGGATTTGACCAGGGAGGCCTGGGCTCTGACCCTGGCTTGATGGGCAAGGGGCTGAAGGCCGCGCTTTGGGAAGGAGGCACCTTCCAGATTTGGTGTGGGTCATCTGGGGACAAAGGGAAGGAGCCCTTCTCCTCGGCCCTTCCTCATTTCAGTCAGGGCCCCGGCTTCCGCCCTTGGAGGTGCCCTTGTGTCAGCCTCACAGGGTGAAGCAGGGAGCATCGGCATCAGAAACGTGGGGTCAGTGTCAGCAAAGCCTTACGGGGTGCCCCTGGAGGTGTGGCAAGGTCCCAGGCACTAGCAGTCTGTGAGCTTGGCCTGTTGAGCGGGAGGTTAGGGAGGTGGCCCTTGCCCCAGGCAGGAGTCCAGCCTAGATGACTGGAGTTCCTTAAAGGGGACACTGCCAGGGCCAGACTGGGAAGTAGTGAGGCATTGGCCTGGGTGCAGAATTTAAGGGGATGTCAAACAAAACCCTCAGTAATCAAGAAAAGTAATATTTGAATGCGTTTTTAAATCAACAATAATGCAAACATTTTGAAAGGCTGTGATGAACAAAATATCCAGCTTTCAAACAGAATGAGTAGTGGTGCCATGCCAGGCCCTGATGGAGCCCGAGGCAACGTGAAAACTCAGAAATACTGATCCTGTCTTTATTGAAACTTTTGATATTTTATTCATCACAGATTTTTTTTTTCTTTGATTTTTTTTTAAAGTATTGCCTCAAATACTACTTATCTTGGTTACGGAGCTTTTTGGCGTCCCGGCCGGTGTCTCACTCACTTCGCTCAACCCACTCTAGTCCTGGCCGTGGGGGAGAGTCCCAGGAGGGAGCTGTGGACAGGCCTCCCTCTGGCATCTATTGGGGGGAGGGGGGTCGTGAAGATGGGACCCAGTCTTGAGAAGGCCCAAGCCATCTGCATGTGAGAGCACAGCGAAGGGGCAGCTTTTGTTCTTCAGACATGCTGTTAGCAGGCACGCTCCTGTGGTGAGAGCCCACTTGTGGTTTGGCCAAGGCCAGCTGACTCGTACCACACACAACCCCCCCCCCCTTCGCCCCCCGCTGTCCTAGAATTCCCCTTCTGCCTCTGTATCTGCTGCTCCAAAGTCAGCCTTGGTCAAGGTCTTCCATGCAGGCCCCAGTGTGTCCACATTGCAAGCGTGGCCTGCCTCCTTGAGGCTGCAGTCGGTGCCCCAATTCTCTGCTCTGTGCTAGGTTGCTGTGCCGGGCTCACCAGGGGATGGCTGAGCCCCACAGGGCGCAGGGGCGCAGGTACAACCTCCCCCCACCCCCCCAGACTTGGCTGCTCCAGCTCTATCAGCACTGGGACTGCTGCCTTGTCTCCAGCCACCCTGACCTGGGTGAGAGGCTGCTTGGGAGTGGAGGGAGGGTTTCAGTCTCCCCGGGGGCTGTTGGAGCCCAAGGCTAGGGGTGAGGAAGGTCCACACTGGTAGCACCTACTCCTTCACATCCCTGGCATAGCACTCATGTTGGGTGCTGAAGCCCACTTTGAGAACCTGCAGGGGCTCAGAACCGGAGCTGGATGGGGGCCCCTTCTGTGATCCCATGAACTTGTTCCTGCCTTGCATGGGGCACACGCGTGGGGTCCTCGCGGGACTTGCTGCATCCCTTCACAGTTGTGCCTTGTTTGCTCCTGGAGCTCCTTGGAGAAGTCATCCCATCTATAAGTGCTAAGCTCCTGCGGTGGCTTGTCTTAGAACACATGGCCTCAGAGTGGGGCTCAGCCAGGAGTGCCCCGCTTCTGGGCAGGGGAGAAGACAGAGGCCCCAGATACCATGGCAGTGCTGGCAGAGTCAGGCCTGAGCCTCAGCATCTGTGCTCCAAGCCAGTGTGTTTTCTAGGGCCCATCTTTGGCCTCACAGTTCTTAAACTTCAGAGGTCACCGGCCAGGGCCAAGCCAAGTCTGGATTGGGGTGCTTGGTGCTTATCAGGGCCTTTGGTCTTGCCCCACAGCTTATTTGGGGCTGAAGACATTTTTTCCTGCAGGTAGACTATCAGACGCCTGGTGTGTGGGTATGTATCAAGTCCAGGCCCTGCTCTGGGGGCCACATAGCAGAGGGGACACATCAGTGCTGTGATTGGGCAGGTATTAGAGGGACAAGGTAGGGGAACCCATACAAGGGGTCTCCCCAGTCAGGGGCTAGGGGTCAACGAGTACTTCCTGGAGGAGGAGGTACCCGTGTATTGCTGCAAGTGATGGCCATCAGCACCCTCCAGGTGCTCCTTCCCCTAGTCATGGAGGGGCTGGTGGGAAGGAGTGTGGGGGTACAGGCTAGTTTGGGGCTCAGTGAGAAGCCAGAGAGGGAGCAGCACCTTCTCCCCCATCATTGGTTCCCCCTCCCCACCCTGCTAGGCACAGACCATGGAAAATCCCAGTTAAGAGAAGGCCAAGCCTTGTGCTTGAGATCAGACCCCCAGGCCTGGTGTGGGAGTCCAGGGCAGATTCTCCGGGACTGACCTCATTCCTCCTGGCCACACACCCAGGGGTCTGAGGCTGGGTGCTGGCAGTCTGTGTGCGTGTGGGCGTGGATGTGTCCTCACAACGCCAAACACATGTGCACACCGCCCACGTCCCTCCATGTTTGGGCACTTTCCAAGCGTCTGTCCAGAGCCCGGTTTATTCCTCTGGCGCCTGCACCCTCTTCCCTCCCACCCAGGGCTGGGGCTGCCCAGGCCTCCTGCAATACCATTGTCTCCGACTCCGAAACTTGTAACTGGAGAGAAAACCAGGAAACAGGGGCCCAGAGAGGGTCACATACTTTGTCTGGCTCTCTGCAAATCCGTGCAGAGGCCTGGAGGGTGACCGGAGGGTTCCCAGGCCTAGCTGTGGCCCCTGCACCAGGCCTTTCCCTCCACCATGGCCAGGCCCTCCTCTCCTAGCCTCTTTTCTCCGCCCCTGCCTCCCCATAGCCTCTGCTTTTCCAGGCGGTGGTCTGTGGGCTGACTAAGGTGACTCCTGGTCCCAGAGGACCACAGCTCCTCTCCTAGGGCTCCCCTTTCCAGCCCCGCCCTCATTCCCTGGCCTGGCGACTCTGTGAAAGCAACATGGCACAGCCTCCCTGGCCACTGTCCCGGGGCATCGCTGATGGCTGTGCCAGGCTTGCCTGGCGCCTTCTCCAGCCCTGTCCTCGAATGGCCAATCAGAGCCCGGGAGGAAGCCATAGCTGCTCGCAGCCTCTCCCTGGCCAGTCCCTCTGCATGTGAGGCAGATGAATCCTCGCAGTGCTGACCCTATTATTCTCCTGCTCGAGAAAGTTTTATAACTCCCAAAGGCCTTCGGGATAAAACTCAAACGCCTTAGCCTACTGCTCCAGAACCAGAGGCACATCCTCCCTTCCCTCCTCCCTGTCTCACACCTCCACAGCCCCATGGGAACTGGGCTGCTCTTGACCGGGATGTTTGACCTCCCTGCACACCCAGAGATGTTCCTAGGGTACCCGCTCTCCATCTAGCCTCCTGCACCCAGGACGCCAGACAGGGCCCCTTAGTCCCTAAGAGCAGCCCCAACGCCTGTCCCAGCCCCTATGCCCCAGGCTGCCCCCCCTTCTCCAGGTCACCTCCCTACCTCCACAGGGCTTGGAGTAAATGCAAGGAAGGACAGAAACAGGTGTCTACCCAGAAAGTGTTTGGAGTTTGGGCCCGATATGGGCTCGGAGGCTTAAATGTGCAATTTCGTTCACTCACAACCTCCTGGAGAGGTGGAGATTATGCTTCTGTGTCACAGAGGAGAAGACCCCAGGAGGACCCCCGCTCCACCTGCGAGCAAGCCCGGTGGGGCAGGGCGACGGCCCGGGCCTTCTCCACCGGCTCTCTGGGCCTCAGTTCCCCCAGCTGCAACCAGGGTGACGGAGCATGACACTAGTGTTTGTGGGCACTTGACACATCACCTTTCTTAATTCCCGCAGCAGCCCCACCAGCCGGCTACTGCTCTTCATCCCATCTCATGAGTAGGGAGACAGGCTCATTGGCTGATTGTCACTCAGTAGTGAGACCAGGATGGGAGTCCCATTCTGAGTTCGTGACCATCATATATGAGTTTTTTTTTAATTTTATGTATTCTTGCTTACCCTGCCCTCCTCATTTATCCACTCATTTATTTGGTACTTAAACAGAGGTGTGACTGCGGTGATCCAGGTACCATGGTGACAGGGTGGGATGGGACAGTGGCTCTGCAAGTCTCTGGCAGCAAAGAGCCCCTGCTCAGTGCAAAGCCTTGCAATTCTCACTGCAGATTCCAGAGCATTTGTTTCACAAGCACGTCTGTCACACGCCTACGAAGGGGCTTGTTCTCTTTCTGGAGCTTCAGGATTGGAGGCACTTAATCCTCAGCACAGCCGTGGGCATTATTTACCATCCCCATTTTGGAGATGGGTCAGCTGAGGCCCTCAGCGGTTAAGCGACTTGTCCAAGCTCACATCACTGATGGCTGGTGGAGCCAGAATCACTGCCCAGCCTCCCTTCTTCCTTGCCTGAGGCTGCCTTGGGTGCTCCCTTCAGGAAGAAACAGAGTCTTCAGGCCGAGGAGGCTGCTGTAAAGGGTCAGGCGAGCCGTGGGGACAAGGGGCCACGTTTGGCAATTGAAGGTCACTAGTGTCGGAACAAACAAGTTGTGTCCCAGGCAGCCTCAGCTCAGGCCGACTTCCTGTCTCCTCGGTTAGCATCCAGTTGCTAACTGCTCTCAAACTGGGCCATCCCCACACAAAGAGAAAGCTCCCATGCTAAATAATAATAACAGCAGCTGATATTTCTTGAGCACTGACTGTGCACCAGACACTATGCTAAGCATTTTATTTTCATTTTTTTTAACCGCCCCCCACCCCCCACCCCCAGCAACCCTGTGAGGTAGAGAGAATTCTCACCTCCACGGTGCAGGCCACACTAGGCTAAGGAAGTTCAGTCATTCATCCAAGGACCCCGGGCGACTGTCTGCCCCACTGGACTGCCCCAGCCTCTCTGCTCCTGCCCCTGGTCCATTGTTTCTCTCAGGTCTAAACCGCCTGGAAAGCCAGCCTTTGGCCTTCTGCCTTCAGTTCGCAGGCCCCGCAGAGCTTCTGGGGTGGTCACAGAGCAGGGTAGGGCGTCATCAGAGCCTTACCAGGCGGTGGCCACACTCGACCTGGAAGTTCTGGCCTCTTGGCCCCCCTCCCTGTCCTCTTCCAACCCACCCCAGGGGGCCCCCCCATCTCCACATCCTCTCATCTCTGAAGGGGCACCCCCACCCCCGCCAGCAGTCCCAGCCTGAGTCTTCCCCACTCGTGTCCAAGCCGAGAACACATGGAAAACTCCCCAGGGCGGTGCTGGAACGGCAGGAGAGGAAGGGAGGGAGGAGGTGGGTGGTCCGCCCAGGCAGCCCACACCTGCTTCCAATTCCCGTGCCGGGCATTCCTGCGGAGCGGCAGTCGGCTCCGAGGCCGGAAGGAAAGGCTGGGTCTCGTCGTCGCCTCCCCTGCTCTGACCTAACAGCCTCCTTGCCACAGGCAGCTGGACCCCAAGGGCCTTTTTGTATGGGTTCCGGATTCCAGGGCTCGGGTTGGGCCTGGGTCCTCTCCCCCTTGCTGATGGGCACTCAGAAGCTGGGCACTTCAGAGTCACCTGGAAATGGGGTGGCGCTCGTGTCACGAGGCCAGAGCAGGAAGGGACTCGGGCGGGGAAGGCAAGGCCCCAGAGGCCTTTGCCAGCAGGGCCTCAGGGGACAACCCACCCTCCCTCCTGCTTGCAGACCAACTGGGACCATGAGTTTTCCACCCCCAGAGCTAATCTGTGTTCAAAAGAAAGGACTTTTGGAGGCAGGCCCAGCCTTGGCTTGATAATGAATCTGCCTGTGCAGACAGACACCACCAGACCCTGCAGGCGCTCACCAGTGCATGCAGGTACCAGGCCCCCCGCTGGGTACAGAGACATCAGGGGTGCACCAGACTCAGGCCTGTCGTGCCTGAGGTCTTGGCCCAGCAGCCAGAAGCCAGGCTATGGGGTGCAGGGGCCCAAGCCCACCACCATCTCACCCGTGTCTCCAGCTCCCACCTGCCGTGCCCCAATGCCTGGACCCTCAGCTGGGTGGCAGGTTTCACATGAGGAAACCCGTCCTTTCAAGAAATGTTTATCAATCTATCATCTTACTGCGTGCTGGGCATTAGTCTAGAGCTGGGTCTTCACTGGTGAAATGAAAGAGACAAAATCCTTGCCTTTGCGGACATTATCTTTTCACGCATAAACATAATAAATAGGTAAATAATAGAATGTGGTGAGTACTGTGGTAAACATAGAGAAAACTAAGATCTGGAGGGGGAGGGGCGACGAGCAGGTTGCTGGTTAAGGTAGGCCTCACGAAGGTGACGAAGGTGACATTTGAGCGGAGACTTGAAGGAGGCAAATGAATGAGACGCGCAGCAATCAGGAAGAGCATTCCAGATAGAAGAAACAGCTAGTACAAAGGCCCTGAGGCAGGAATTCCTGAGGGGGGAGCATTTCAAGTGTGTTCCGGGTATAGTGAGAGCAGAGTAGCACAGGAGTTGGGGGGGGCGGTGACAGGAGGCAGGTCAGGGAGGTAACAGGACCCTAAAGGACACTGAGGACTTCGGCGTTTCCTCTTCATGCCCTGGAGAGCTACTGCAGGCTTTGAGCTGAGCAGTGACATTTAAACAGGGTCCCTGACCACTAGGCTGGGATGGGCAGTGGGGAGGCCGGCAAGAGGCTGGCAGGAGGCTGGTACAGAGATCCAGACAGAGGTGATGGTGGCAGGCAGGGCAGGGACAGCAGAGGTGGTGGGAAGTCAGAGTCAGGATCCATTCTGGGGACGGAGCTGATGGGGTTTCCTGATGGGTTGGATGTGGGGTGTAAGAGAAGGACAGGGGTCAGGCATAACACAAAGGCTTACAGCCTGCGCAGCTACGATGAAGCTACTGACACTGAGATGCGAAGGCGGCCGGCTGAGCAGGTGTTGTACGGAAGATGAAAGTTCAAGTCCCTGTGAAGGGTCTAGGGCAGGGAGGGACCCAGGGGACAGAAACATCCACAAAGACTCCTGGAAGTAGATGCAGGGGCACCCCACAGGCCTGCAGAGGAAGGGAGGGCAGCAGGGGTGGGGGCTGTGTTCACAGAGAGTAGAGCGTGAGGGAGCGAGGCGTGCAAGCAGGCAGCAGAGGGAAAGGCAGCTGATCTCCCCAAAGGTGAAGGTCGGCCTCAGTTGGGCCCTGTCGCAGGGAGGAGTGAGGACTGTCTCCACCAGTCAAGTGGGAGCACCAGACGTGTGCTGGGAGAGGGGTGGGCAGGAGTGACAAGGTAGGATTTGGGGCTAAAGACTGTGCACCCCTGCAAGGCTGTGTGTGTGTGTGTGTGTGTGTGTGTGTGTGTGTGCCCGGAATTCCAAGACAAGGCACCGTGGTGTCCGAGGCTAAGGGCGGAAGACGTCAGGTTTGCTAGGAAGCTGCCCCCGGACCCTTAGGGCTCTGAGATTGAGAAGGCTGGCTTAAGGCCAGACCATAAAAGGCCTCAGCTGCCACCCTGTGGAGTCTGTGGGCTTGATTCTACAGGCAGTGGGGACCCCCTGCAGGTTCTGGGCCTGGCTTTATGGCTGTCGTGGCCCCTTTGCCTGGGCTGGGATGGCCCCTTTCCATCCCAGGATGTAGCGAACCCGCAGCCGCCTTGCCAGCCGGCTCACCGCGCAGGTGTGGTGCCGCGGGACCAGCCCCTGACAATTCAAGGTCCTGATTATCAAATGGTGATTTCATAGGGCCTGGAGGCCCCCGTCAGCTCATCCCTGTGCAAGGCCGAGCTCTGCGCTTGCCTTACCTAAGGGCCCCTCTGGGGTCTGACGGCTGAGCCGTGACAGCCTGATCCGCACATATTTCACAACCCACTGGCCGGTTCCTGCTGGACAGTGTTTATCCTCCAGCCCCAGGCTCAAGAGATTAGGGCTACTTTGCATTCCACTCTCCTTCCTCCACTGCTTGTGAGCAGGAGGCCTGAGGGGGGAAGAGTTCCAAGGAGCTGAGGTTTGTGGAGCCCACAGAAAGGGAAAAGCCAAGAGGGAGACAGGTGAGGTGCGGGCAAGGGGCAGGAACGTAACCACAGGCCCTCTGCGCTGGGCGGCCTCCAGGAACCGCAGAGCAGGAGGGAACGGGTTTCTCGTGAAGCAGGAAGGATTTAGGTCAGACAGTGGGAGAATTTCCTGGCTGTGAAAGTGTCGTCTGTAGAGGTTGTGAGAGGTCTCGGGCTCTTGCCCAAGGCCGGGGAAGAGACCGGAAAGCTCCTGAAAAGTATTTTACTCTCCAAGTGTTTGGGGAGCCACCAGAGTGCTCACGGGCAGGTTAGTCGCCTCGCTCCAGAGTCCAGATGGGGAAACTGAGCCTAAGCAAAGGGAAGGGACTGCACAATAGGGGACTGGATGAGATGACAAGCTTGCCTTCTGATGTCTTTCCCAGAGAAGGCCCCAGCCAAGTCCTGCCAGGGAAGAGAACGGCGGGCCTCAGGCTCGCGTAGGCTGGCGTGAGGGCCAGCCTGGGACGGGGAGCATGGCAGACTGGTCCTCAGCACCTTGTGGAGGGGCCCTGGGTCCCCGCTCAGAGGAAGTTCCAGGGATGGAGCAGGAATGCAGAAGGTCCTTTTGCTTGGTTCTGTGTCTTCCCCACCCTTGAGGGCCTGACGGGGTCCCCTCCAAGGCTTCCTGCAGCACAGCCCTGTGACCTGATTCACCTACACCCAGCCCCTCCCCAGCTGAGCAGCCTGGCTTCAGCTATCTCAAGGGCCTTTACCGCCCTCTGACTCAGTGTCCCTCTAACCCCAGCCCGGACGCTGAGCAGCCTGAATTCCCTGTGGGCCCAACCCCGGTGGTCAGCACGTTGCTTCCAGAGGAGGGTGCCCAGGACAGGCCCAGAGCTCCAAAAGGCCTTGAGTGGGATAGAGAGTTATGAGAACTGGGTAAATGGAAGCCGTGAGGCCTGGAGAGGGCCCAGGCCTGCCTTGGGTCACACAAAGTCGGTGACAGAGTAGGGTAAGAAGCCAAGCTTCTGTCTACCTCCTGGGAGTGGAAGGCGGGACGCCAATGGTGACTAGGGACTCCTTGGGTAGCCTGGGCAGGACTATACAGCCACACTTTGCATGGCTGGCCCCATCTTGGGTGTCCAACCCAGAAGACTGGCCATGCTGGCCCCAGAGGGGGCACACTGTGGAGTCCTCTTTAGCAATGACAATGAGCTAGGTAGATCTTAAAAGTTTATACATTGACTGAGAAGCAGAATGAGACTGTGAGACAATGTCATTTATGTACTTTCAGAATACATACCCACCCCCAACACAATGAGATTTTATACAGAGACACAGATGTTCAGGGACATATCCGAAGGTCAGGGGTGATGATGAAGGTTAAAAAACAAAGTTACTCCAGAGCACCTGAGTGGCTCAGTCAGTTAAGCATCCGACTTCGGCTCAGGTCATGATCTCATGGCTTAGGAGTTTGAGCCCCACATGGGGCTGTGTGCTGACACCTCTGAGCCTGGAGCCTGCTTCAGATTGTGTCTCCCTCTCTCTCTATTCCTCCCCCACTTGCACTCTGTCTCTCCCTCTCTTTCTCTCAAAAATAAACATTTAAAAAATGTTATTCCAAAAGGGGGGCCTTGTGTAGACCATTGCTAATGGTTTCTTTGCTCTGAAATGAGAATTATGCTTAATTCAGTCTCTGTATTTAAAGAAATGGGGGTGTCTGGGAGAAGTTTCCATTGGAGCCCTCCCTATAGAACCTCCAAAGGCTGCATGACTCCATATACTCTGGATAAAAGGTTCCTGCCCCTCTACAAAATAATTATCTACACGACTGAGGGTCCTCCTGCCTTCTGAGTAAGACTTACCCTCTCTCCAGGGTCTTCCTTTTAAAATGCACACTTTTAAAATGAGCACACGGTCCAGTTGTAGCTGTATTTCACTCACCATCGGCCACCCTGCCTGGAGGGCCTGGCTGTACCCCATAAGCCGGAAACAGCAGACCAGTCCCCTATTCCTGCATCCGCAGCCCCCAATCAAACCTTCCCTTGCCCCCTTGTAACAACACATGCACTGTCCCCCAGAGTCCCGGCCCCCCGTGGGGCTGAGAGCTCAAGCCTTCAGGTCCCCTGCTGACGGCGTGCCTCCTGGGAGAGCAGGTGGAAAAAGAAGCATAGCTCCTTCCTAGGGAAACATACCAGCTGAGGGAAGAGCCTGAGCTTCCCAGGGGATCCCCTCCTCTGAAAGGTATAGGGGGGCCCAGCCTGAATGCCCAAGGCTACTTTCTTTTCCAGCAGCTTCCCCCAGCGTGACAGAGGTGGAGTAGGGCCAGTTAGGGGAATCCCAGGACCCCTGTGATGATCAGAGATACAGAACAAAGAAGATAAAATAATGGTAGGAGGGATTCCACTCAAGTTCTAGGAAAGGCGTAACTGTCTAAGGTGATTGAAAGGCAGATCAGTGGTTACTTGGGGGTGGTTAGGGGAGGAAAGGAGGGTTTACTGGGAAAGGCAGGATGGAACTTTCAGGGATGATGAAACAATAAGTAGCTTGATGGTGGTAGTAGTCTCACTGTGTATACCATTGTCAAAACTTATCAAACTGTCTATCTTAAATCTGCCTTTGACTGTTTATAGATTATACTTCAAAAAAGTTGATTTTTATAAAAAGAGTGGTAAGTCAAGTCCTAGGAGGTGGGGAGATCCTCCTAGGGCGCTCCAACTCACTGTGCAGCCATAGGCAAATTCATTGCCCTCTCTGAGCCTTGGTTCCCTCCAGCACCTCCGTGTGCCCTGATGCCTTGCAGGGAACAGGGTACAATAGGAAGTATTAAGTCACTAATCATTAGAGAAACTTGCCTGACACGGGCCAATGGGACAAGGCAGTCAGTCAGCCCCAAAGCATGGTGGATTGCCTGCTTGGGGGGTGAGTGGTACCTGGTCCCTGCCTCAGAGAGCGCAGAGGGTGGAGGGAAGTAGACACAGGTAAACACAATGAAATCTAATTATAGATCAATACAGATCCGGCGAGGAGACAGGAGAAGCATGTGAGCTTGGAATGTCACCACCAGTCAGGGAAGACTTCCTGGAGCAGGAAGGCACCTGTGTGAACCTGAGATTCCTCAACAGTAAGAGGAAGATGGTCACCTATGGCCAGGGCCAGGGCCCAGGTTGTGACCAGCAAGCAGCTCGGAGCTATCTGTACTTTGTCTTCCTCTGGAATCCCCACATGGACGCTACAGATGCCCCTCCCCCATGGCTTTGGAGTTTACCAAAAACAAAAAACACCAAAAAACAAAAAACCCACCCACTCAGTTATAATCGATTAATCAACAAGGATATAATCAACAAGGATTAACGATGTCAACACAATTTCCTAAAAATTGTTTTAAGTACAGAGTTTTAGTCCATGATCTGGGGACAAACAATGAGTTTGAGGTTCAGAGTCGCTGATAGGTGTCAGACCTCCGTATAATTAGGGGCTCAGTCCAGGAGCAGGGTCGGGGCTCAGCCGCAGGCCAGGAGCGAGTGGCACCAGCCCCTCGCTGGCCCCGAGTACTTCTGGCCTCTTCCACAGCTGGCTTTTCTAACTTCCCTGGACTGCACGGCCGGCTCGTGGAGTGGCCTAGAGAGGAAGGGTCGGGCCAGAAAAGCTTTGAGGAGCCATCTGTGCATTGTTTATTGAAACCGGGCCTGGGGTGGGAGAGGCAAACCGTCTGGTGCCAAATGCTGGATCTCATGAAGCTTCAGGCCCCGCTGACCCACCCCCACATGTTGCTATGGGAAAGGCACTTTGATGATGGGGAAGGGGACCGTTCCTGTCTTCTCCCCCTCCCCCTCCCCCACCCCTCACACCAGAAGCTTCCGGGGACCAGAGGGTGAGAACCGGCTTGGCACCGAGGTGGGCCCTCGCTTTGAGGGGCCCTAGGATCCCTGGGGAAATGACTGCAGGCATTCCTGGAGCTTGAGTAAGGGGACCTAGGCTGGCCAAGACAGCCCCCCTCAGCCAGCAGCCACCTCACCCTCACCCACCCTTGTGCTCCAGGCTTCCTCTCCATTCCGAGTAGGTGAGATCACACTGGCTGCCTTGACCAGGCTCCCTGCATGAGGCCCAGGCCCAGGGCGAGCAGGGCTGGGGTCTGGAGCCCAAGGGATGGGTGTGTGTGAGGGACCACCTCACCTTCAGTACCTGAGAGCTGACAAGAGGGGTTTGGCAGCAACAAGAAGGGCTGGAATCCTGTCTCTGTGACTCCAGTCCCTGTACCTTACTTGTCCCCCAAGAGCAGAGAGCTTGAAAGAAACTAAGCAACCTGTAGCCCCGTGTCATCGCTGAATCCCTGAAGCCTGAGCACGAGGGGACATAGAGCCCCGGGCTCACAAACCCTGAAGTCAGGGCTCTGGAGCCCCCACCCCCNCTACCCTGCCCAGGGCCCCACCACTCCCACACACCCAGCAACCAAATCAGATCTTTCCTTCTTTATTCCAATGCAGAGAGGGTCTGGACAGCTGAGTTTGGTGCCTGCTAAGTCCCGATCGTGCTCCCTGGGACCACGTTGTACACAGAGGTTGGGGAGGTGCAGGATGGACAGACCCCTGGGGCTAGCTAGCATGTCCCAGGGAATAAGTGATCACAGGGGCTGAGCAGTCTCCAGACTTCCCCAGGGCCTGCAGGGGGGGAGCCGGGCCCCTCACGTTGGAGGCCAGGAGATGCAGACAGGGGAGGGTGCGGCCAGGTCTGGGGGCCGATGGCAGGAAGAAAGGAATCCTGAAGAAGGCCGGGCTGGGCGCCCAGGCGGAGAATCCTGCGCTGTCAGCAGCCTGCTCCAGGGATGTTTTCACGCTGGCCCTTCCCTTCCTGCTCACCCAGCTTGTGCCAACCAGCACTCACCTGGCCCTGCCCATGAGCGAGCTCTCTGGGACCCACTTGGGGCCAGAGCCCGGGACTCTCGGGTGGTTCAGGAAGAATGCTGGCTGCAGACGGGGTCCAGGGACTGGTGTCCGGACGCCTGAGGAACAAGGACACAGAGGCAATGTCAGGAAATTGCTTGCTTCACTCAGTCCTGCCTCCAGGCCCCTGTTCGTGCTGGACGCGCTGCTATGAATACCCTTTCCTCTTCTCTGGCTCACCAAACCTCCTCCCAGACCTTGCTCTTATCCCAGCTCTTCCAGGGGGTGCTCAGAGGCTCCCGCAGCATGGAGCTCCCCCACCTCCCTGGCCCACACCTGAGCCCAGGGGGAACAGTTCCAATCACACCCCTGACTCAGGTTGGGAGGCTTCCTGGAGGAGGCAGCAGCCTGTGTAGAGGAAGAGAATAGCAAAGGGTGCTTGGGGTTGGGGTGGTCTCTGGGCATTAGCGTGGCCAACCTGACACCCCTCAGTGCCAACTCTTTCCCCTCCCCTCCCCTCCCCTGCTCCATCCCCAGGCCTTCCTGACTTGGTCCCGGACCCCAACTACGTGCAAGCATCCACTTATGTCCAGAGGGCCCATCTCTACTCCCTGCGCTGTGCTGCGGAGGAGAAGTGTCTGGCCAGGTAAGGAGCTGACAATGAAGCATGGAATGTCGGGACAATCTCTGGGACTCACCCCCGGCCCGTGCTCCTGCCAGCCAGGCTGCCTACAATCCGAATGACCCTGGCCAAGCCTCTGAGCCTCTCAGCACCCTGACCTCTTCATCTGTGAGCCTTGCCTGCCCGCAGGGAGTCAGGAGGAGAAGGACACAGGCAAACAGTTCTGTATAGGTCACTTTATAGGAACTTTACTGGGGCACTTCATCCTCACACCAGCCTTGAAGGTATGTGTTTTTCCAGTCAGGCGCCTGGGGAGCAAAGAGAGGAACTAAAAAGGTTTCTAATCTGAGCTGCCTCGTGAGAATGGGCTCCCACGAGGATCCAGGCAAGTCCAGTGGGGGACCGAGGATAGAGGGCAGGAGTACGGAGCCCTCTCCAGGGAGGACAGGTGTGGCCCTCCAGCTGGGGCAGTGGGCGCCGGTGACAAAGGGGCCCCAGGTATGTGTGGCAGCAGAAAGAGGGGAGATGGAGACCAGTTTGCAGGAACCAGAAGGTGAGCGCAGCCAACTCTCCATTATTCCTGGGTGACTCTGCCGCCTGCCGACCTTGCCTCCGAATTTATTAACAGCAAATATTCTGTCCGAATACATATGCTCTGGGGACATCTCCCTGTGCTAAGAGAACTTGTTAGAGAGCACATCGTCCTGCCTCGTTTGTCAGCATCCATCTATTTTTCTTAATTACTTGCTGCCTTCTTTTTTTTTCCCATTTGAATTCTTTTACTTTCACTTTCCAGTATCTGGGGAGCCCTTTGGAATCCCAACATGTTCCCTCTTCTGGACCTGCGCGTGCACTGCCACTCGGTAGCTGACCACAGGCATTTTCTGTCTGTAACAGGATAAGACGCTTGCACCGGAATGTAACTTCACTCACAGCTTCCTAGGTCCAGAACGTCTTGCCCTTGATCGCGGGTAACCAGAACCAAGGAAAGCGAGACCACGGATAAGGAGGCCCACTGTGCCACTCAGTTGGCCTGCCCGGTCCGGTCCGGTCTCCGGGAAGAGACCATAATGATCTTGTTCCTGCTATAATCAGTCCTTCCAGCAGTGAGTGCCTCATAGCCTCCGTGGCAGTCCACTGAGGCTGAGCTTTGAGGAGTCTGAGTCAAAGCTAAATGATCACTCCATCTTCACAAAGCATCCTGTGGGCCCAGACCAGAGCTCCCAGATGGGCTGGGGAGGAGGCAGCCCAGCCCCCATCCTGGTCCACCGGAGAATGGCCCCTCAGCAGCCGGTCACAGAGAGTGAAAGGAGAGCTGGCCTGAGCAGCTCATGGGCTGGAGCTCTGAGGAGGTCAGAGAAGGAGGAAATGGTCAGAGGAGGAACGGCCAGCAAGGGCCGAGGCAGCAGAGGAAGCTGGGCGCAGGGCGCACACCTAGAAGAGTCAGCAGAACCAGGCCCGGGGGGCGGGGGGAGCCCTTGGGGATCGTGGACGGTGCAGGCTGCAGAATGGAGCCCGTGTGCAAGCTGCAGACAGAGCCCGGAGCAGGAAAGGGACATGCTCCAAGTCCCACCGCATGCTTGTGGCCAAGCTGGGCCTAGAACCTAGACCCTGATGGGTTCCCACGGTGCGCTGGGCTAAACAGAAGGGCAGGGTTTAACTGAACAGAGGGAAGGAGGATGTTTTGTTCCAACCCAGACACAGACGGATTCCAAGCCTCCCCCAGACAAGGCCAAAGGCCTTACGTCCTGGCAGACGGAGCCTGCACGGCCTGTTGCACAGACATCCTCTCAGAGAGCGCTGATCCCCACAACTGGCCACCTCCTGCCTCTGGCTTGAGGACCCAGACCTTAGTGAGTGCCAGGGGAGTGCCCCTGAGGCCGGCCTGGACAGCCGTCAGCGGTACTCTGACGAAGGGGGGGAGCTGCAGTCCGCCCGCACGCACGTGTGTGTCTCTGTCTGTCTCCCTCCCCTCCTCTCTCCCTTTCTTTTCTCACAAAGTCCATCTCAGTTGGGAATTGGGGGTCAGCAAGCAACTTGTGAGCAGGCAGTCTGCATCAAAACCCGTGCCCCGCAAACAGAAAAGGGTCCAGATCGCTGGTCCAGAAGCCACACGGTCAGGGAGAGGTAGCCTAGTCACACTGACCTAGCTCAGAGGAGCATGTGGTATGGGGCTGGGCATAGGCAGTGCTGTTAGAGCTCACAGGCAGTCAAGAATCTTCTTAGGGGGCAATCAAGGCAGACTTCCTGGAGGAGGGAGCTGGTATTGGGTGAGTTCTGGGTCAAATGACAGCATGGGCAAAAGTATAGATTCGCAGGAGTGAAGTCTGTGAGAAACAGCATTTGGAGCTGAAGTCTAGAATGGTGGGGTGGGGGAGCAGCAGGGCAGACAGGAACGGGAAAGTGAAGAGACTCTGACATTGAAGAGCCCGAGCCTGTGTCTTGGGCCTGCACTTGAGACATGGCATACTTTGATCAACAACCAGGGGTCCATCCAGAGGAGGAACTGCTTCTCAGAATCTCCTGAGTAGGGCTGTTTTTTAAAAAGCCCTCCAAAGATACTGATAGGCCCCCAGCCCCAGAGGCTGCCCCCAACTGAGAGTCACCTGCAGGTGCAGTTGTCATTGTCAGACCAGATGCTGCTCTAGAAAGACTCCCCGGTAGCTGCCGGCCACATGGAGGAAGGCAGAAAGGAGGGGACAGCCAAGCCCGTGCAGCCAGGAGAGCCGGGGGAGGCCTGGCACTGGCTGCAGTGCAAGGGGTCAGTTGTGAGGATTGTCAGGGACAGGTCAGCGCCCTCTGGGCCTTGGTGTCACGGCGCCCGGCCCCACGCGGTCCCCCTCCTGTCCCTGCAGCACAGCCTACACCCCCGAGGCCACCGACTACGATGTGCGGGTGCTACTCCGCTTCCCCCAGCGCGTGAAGAACCAGGGCACCGCGGACTTCCTCCCGAACCGGCCGCGGCACACGTGGGAGTGGCACAGCTGCCACCAGTGAGCGGGGTCCCCCCACGCCCCTGTGGGTGCTGTGGGGAGGGCCCGGGAGGGACTTACTGCCGTGGACCCATCACTGGGGCAGGAGGTTCTTGGTGAAAGCTAGACTGGAGGAGGGGACACAGGAGGATCAGTCTTAGGGGGCAGAAATGTCTAGAATACAGGGAATTGCCCCAGGGAGGCTGGTACAGGTGGGAGCCCAAGAAGACAGCGAGGCGTCCTGAGGAGGTGCCCTCTGGTGACCCGGCCACGTGGGGAGCACCAGAGACACTGCCCCGAGGGACACAGGGAACCAAGGAGCCCCAGGAGCCCAGACTGGTCAGGAGGCTGTGTCACAGTAGCCCCTCTTCCCTCCCCTCTCTTGTCGTCCGCCCCCAGACATTACCACAGCATGGATGAGTTCAGCCACTATGACCTGCTGGATGCAGCCACAGGCAAGAAGGTAGCCGAAGGCCACAAGGCCAGCTTCTGCCTAGAGGACAGCACCTGTGACTTCGGCAACCTCAAGCGCTATGCGTGCACCTCCCACACACAGGTCCGACCAGGCGAAGGCATGGTGGGGACACGGGAGCATGGGGAGGGGTGGGGGGGCGCGGCGGGGNAAGCCGAGAGCGACGTCCGGCTGGGCCAGACTGAAGACGTCTGAGTCCGTCAGAGCAAGGGTTTTCTCACTGGTCATCAGGCCACCACAGGGCCCTGTGGGGACCGCCGGCCCCCCTCTCCTGCCTGGGCCCCCCCCCTGCATTGTTCCCAGGTGTGCTGCCCAAGGAAAGAAAGGAGCACTGCAGCGAAATGGAGATGGCATGGTGTTCCGTTGTCTGGTGGTTCACCCAAATCCACCTTTCTGTCAATCTGTCCAAGCATCCACAGGGTGTCTATCTGTCCTGCCCCTCTGTCTCTTCATCCACCCCTCCATCCATCTCTCCAAGCACCCCCTTCCTTCAGTCCCTTCCACCTGGCTGTTATACCTCCCTGTTGTCTCTCTGGCCCATCCACCCACTGGCTTAAGAAGGGACACACCCTGGGGCACCTGGGTGGTTCAGTCGGTTGATTGTCCGTCTCCTGATGTCAGCTCAGGTCATGATCTCATGGCTCTTGGGTTTGAGCCCCACATCAGGCTCTGGGACTCTCTCTCTCCCTCTCCCTCAAAAATAAACTTTAAAAATTAAAAAAAAAAAAAAAGGGGGGGCGCCTGGGTGGCTTAGTCGGTTATGCCTCCGACTTTTGCTTAGGTCATGATCTCACAATTTGTGGGTTCGGGGCCCACGTCGGGCTCTGTGCTGACTGCCAGCTCAGAGCCTGGAGCCTATTTCAGAGTCTGTGTCTCCCTCTCTCTCTGACCCTCCCCTGCTTATACTGTCTCTCTCTCTCCTAGAAATAAATTTAAAAAAAAAAAAAAAGGAAAGGGACACACCCACTCAGAGCAGCTGCCCAGGGCCAGAGGAAGGTGGGGCCCAGACTGCTGGAATGGCACAGGGAGGCACCCCAGCCTTGATCCTGTCTCCTTTCTCCAGGGCCTGAGCCCAGGCTGCTATGATACTTACAACGCGGACATCGACTGCCAATGGATTGACATAACCGATGTGCAGCCCGGGAACTACGTCCTCAAGGTGGGCCTCCTGGTCTGGGCCACTCCCCCTGCCCGTGGCTCCTGTCCAGTGTCCCTGTCTCTGCAACATGCATTCCTTCCTCCCCAGCTATGGAGCAGAGGTGGCATCCTGGAGGTCAGCCTGGAGTAGGGGGTCTCCTCTTCCGGTTGGAGGGTCTTAGCCTCAGGCACACAGTCTTTCCATAGAGGCACCAAGGCACCTACGGCCCTGGTGTGGTGATGCTAGAGGAGGCAGTCCCACAGTCTCCCCTAAGCAACAGAGGACTTGGAGTGTGGTGCACCCCCCTGTCTGCAGACAGGGCAGGCTTTGTGCCATCTGGAAGGGGACCCTGCCATTCTCTGAAGAGACCCTCCACTCCTCCCAGTGACCCCTGCAAAGCCCATGGCTCCTGTGACCAAGAGTCCCTTCTGGCCTGAACCCCTTGTCCAATGAGTGCTACTCCAGATCCACTTCCCTTCGAGGCGGGGTGGGGAGCAGGGAGAAAACATGCTAAGGACACACAGCCCCACGCGGGACATCCATGAAGGCTGTGCTGGGGCCGGGGCATGGTGGCCTCACCTGGGGAAGTCCGATCTCAGCCTCCTCTGTGAAGGTGCAAAGCAAAGGTGGGGAACCATTCCGCCAGGGCCCCTGGACCCGCAGCTCCACGCCCAAGGGCAGTAAAGACAGAGCTGTGAGCCGTGAAGGTGGGCTCGGGTGGTGCCCTAACCTGCATGGACACAGCCTGCCTGTTCACAACACAGCAACCCGGAAGCCACTGCTTACAGTCCCGGCCCAGGCGCCTCCCAGCAGGCTCAGAGGCCCCTCTGCTCAGTGTCACCCAGGGGCCGGGGTTCTTTTCCTTCCCTTGTTCATCCACTCACCAGACAAAGACCCCTCTGAGTTCCAGGCACTAGGGATTCAAGCCGCATACGTAGTGCACCATTCCTGCCCTCGGGGAACGTAAAGGACTTAAAAGTAACATGTTCTTAGACGTTCTGCAAATACAAGTCTGGGTGTAGCCTACCCCAGCCAAGCACCCCCCACCCCAGTTAATCCAACATTTAGAAGGCTTCCTGTGCCCCGACAGTTCTTCAGACAAAAGGCACAGGTGGGCCATTATCTCGGCTCCAGGGCGACAGATGCCACCTGGCGGCGGACAGCCCTTCTGTCGGTCATCTAGGCAGGCACGGGCGGTGAAAGGGTGCCAGCCTCAGACTCAGGAGACCAGGCCCACCCCCTCCCTCATTCACTGCTGTGTTCCCTGGGGCAGTGACTCAACCTCTCTGACCCTGAGTGCCCAGTGCAGGGCCCACCTGGCCCAGGCTCTTGCTCTGGGGAAGTATCCCATATTCCATCAAGAGTGATCTGGTGATGTTTTCTTTGCCCATGAGCTGTCTCTTCTTTCCCCTCTCTCTTTCCAGGTCTCTCTATCAGTGTAGCTCTGTCTCCATATCTCTTGGCTTTGAGGGGTCTTCATCTTCCTTTATCCTTCTTTCTGTCTCCTCCATGTCTGTCTGTCTGCACCTCTGCCACCTTCCCTAATGACCAAGTGAAGTGCAGCCCCCCAATTTTTCTCTCTGTTCCCCTTCTTCTTCAGGTTCACGTGAACCCGAAGTATATTGTTTTGGAGTCTGACTTCACCAACAATGTGGTGAGATGCAACATCCACTATACAGGTCGCTATGTTTCTACGACAAACTGCAAAATTGTCCAGTAAGTGCTCACACACCACCCTCCCCTCCCCAGCTCCTTTTCTACCCCCAGGGTGTGAGGGGGCAGGGGAGAAACAGGCAGGGACGCATGAAATACACAGGGTACCTGTGCTTTGGGTCACCTTCCTAGCCAAACACAGCTGTGGTTGGGCCCAGCCCACAGGCTAAGCAGGAGGAACCGCGTCCATACCAACCCCAAGCCGAGTGCTCATGGTGGAGCTCAGGCCCCGGGGTACTGATCTGGGGGGAGATGGTGTGGCTCCAAGTGGGAACCAGCAGGAGGCAGCATAATTGGGTGGAGGTGACCCTTCCTCACTCTGTGACATTGGACAGTTCGCCTCCCCTCTCTGAACTACTTTTCTCACCTACAAAATAGGCCCTTCCCATGTAGGCTTGTGAGATTGAAAGATTTAAAGGCCTCATGTCTGCGCATTGGAGAATCCTTCATAATGGTGTTCAGCGAAACGTCAGTGTCTTTATCAAGTGGATTGAATGAAACAGTCCCGAGTTAGAACTGTTCCTGGTTGGAGCGAGCTTTCATCCCTGCCTGGGCCCAGTTGTAGGAGGAGCTGACGCATCTGGCCCAGGCCTTTGGCACGTGGCTCCTGGGCAGGGCCCTCAGTTGCCCCTTTGCAGAGGGGACCCTTTGCTTACAAACTCACAAAGAAACCCCACCCCACTCCATGTGAATTTTAAATGATTGGATCCCAGCAACTCCTTTCCATTTAAAAACAAACAAACAAAAAACCCAGGAGTTGTCCTAGAGCCATCAGCTGGGGGACAAATGGCAGAGATCCCAAGGCCCAGAGAGATAGTTTTCCCCAAAAGTGTATGCTTATTAATGATTGACAGGTATGAAGTTCGGACTGTGACCAGACTCAGGGTTCAGTGTGTGACCAGGGTTAGTGCTCAGTGTGTGACCAGGATTAAGGCTCAGTGTGTGACCAGGATTAGGGCTCAGTGTGTGATCAGAGTCAAGACCCATTTAGAGACAGCTCTTTTACCCTTGGCTGCTACCATTAAACTAACTGTTCACACACACCACCACCACCACTGCCACCACACCATGTATATTAAAAATGGGAAGAGCAGCCTCCAGTTGAATACAGAGATTAGCTTCTTCATGAATTGAATTTGGTCAAAATTGTCCCAGTCACAGCCTATGTCTGAAACAACTGACTCCTGCCCCATCCCGGGCAACTTGGCTCTTTCATAGGCCTGGGTTTCTTCCTCCTCCTCACAGCCTCTCTTATTCGGCCATTCCCAATTCAGGGGCCATCTAAACTGTAGAGGGCCTCTGGGAAGCAATTCCGTGAAAGGAGAAAGAGAAGAGGAAGGAAGGAAGGAAGGAAGGAAGGAAGGAAGGAAGGAAGGAAGGGCACATAGAAAAGAGGGGGCCAAGGGCTATACAGGGAAGCAGGGAGCCTACATCCCTCTCTTGTCCGGCCTGCTGCTGGGAAAGGTGTATTAAAACACACCCAGTTTCCCAGTGAGGCCATGAGCTAGGCCCCTCAGCAGGGCAGACAGAGAAGCAACCCCGTGCCCCGCTCCAGCTCCCCTGGGGCCTGCGGGCCAGGGAAGGCTGAGGCCCTGCTTTCCAAGCCCTTTACATAAGTGCTTGGAAAGGCTCAAGTCTTATTAGAGCGTCTCTGCTACCCTGACCGCAGGCGGGCGGCCGGGCCAGCGCACAGGAAGCCGGACGCAGTGTTCCCAGAAAGGCCACGGGACTGACGCCTGTGGGTTTCGATCAAGTTTCTGAGAAGGAAAAAGGAGGCTTTTTTAAAAAGTACTGAGTTAGAAAAAAAACAAACAAAAAAAAAGTGTTTCCAGACAGTAGCAGCTCTAACGGCCTAGAAAACAATGTGGAACTCGGGGCTCTGGGAGGGGGCGGCGCAGAGACCACACCCCGGGTGGGTCGATGAGTCCATGAAGCCCCTCTTCTTGAAACCAGGGCCTGCCCTCCCACTCGGGGTCTGGGCTGTGGAAGGGGCGTCCTCAGCTGAGGAGGCCGAGGCAGGCTTGCGGACAGTCTGAGGGGTCCTGCCCTGTAGCCTAAAACCACCCTGCTCTCTTTCTTTCTTTAGATCCTGATCTCGGAGAGGACAGACAGACAGACGGCCCATCTCCCCACTTCCCAAGGCAGGCCCGGCCCCCCAGGAAGCCTCCTGCCCGGACAGACCTGGCCCACAGGGCCCAGCCCCCACCCACAGGCAGAGGGGCAGCTAAAAGCCAGAGGCAGCCCTCCCTGACGGCCTCAGGGAGCACACGCAGACTGAAACCACAGGGATTCCGGATGCCAGGCCCAATTTTGTACTTAGCTCTCGTCTACAACGTTATTTTGTTGATTGTCGGTTTTTATTTTTTGTATTTTGGCCATACCACAGAGCAAGATTGCCCAGGCCCAGGCTGAATAAAAGAAGGTTTTTCTACTCTGTGGTTCTGCCTGTGGCCTGCCGGCTCAACTGGCCAGAGCAAAGCTGGGCTCAGGGGATGTCCTTGGGCTTCTTCCTTCCCCTAGCAGAATGCGGAAACGGTGGCCACCACCTGCCAGGACCACAGCTTGACCAAGAGGGCATCCAGCCCAGCGTGGAAACCCAAGGGGTTTATCCCAAGGCCAGGCCCACAGCGTGGGAAGGGGCCCGCATCCCTGAGGGAGGGGGCCTGGCTGGGTGGGGTGGGCAGCTCTAGCCCACTCACCCCTGCTCAGGGTCTCCTTCCTCCACCTCCCCTCCTCCTGCAGCCTTGCCCTCCCACGCCCTCACTTTCTCCCCCAGTCATTCACTCTACCAGCCACCAACTTCCTTACTCACATACTGAGCTCCTACTGAATGCTGGGCCTGGGCCGGGCTGAGTGTCAGTCTTGCGCTCAGGCAGCTCGCAGGGAAGGGAGGAGAGTGTTCACCACACCTAGCGAGACAGCCCTGGGGAGATGGCAGGGCCCTGTGGAGGCAGGTGGCGTCTCCCAGGAAGGGAAGGGGCAAGAATCTACTTGGCTGAGGGTGAAGGGGGGTGGGAGGGGGAGACGGAGGGAGGCCCTGCGGCTGCTGTGGCCTTCCCTCCCCTGTCTGGCTGTGGTGGCCCCAAGGTCCTGGATGGTAAGTCGGTGAGTTGGGGCAGGAAGAAGCAGAAGGAAGGCCCTCCCCCCCTCCCTCCCAGGAGCCCTTAGGATATCTCCTCACGCACCTGCCCTGCCAGGCTTCTTCCTCCCTAGGGGATGAACACTAGTGAGAAAGGGCAATGCACTTGGTCTAAGAACCAGAGCTCTAGGGTCCGGGGCCAATTCTCTCGCTCACTGGCTGTGTGACTGGGCAAGTCAGCTCTGGACCTTCGTTTCCCCTTTGATAAAATGGAAATGACCTTGTGCCTGGCTTGCATGCGGATGTGGAGAGCCAGTGAGCCACTGTTACTGGGGCAGGCACTGGGGCAGGCACTGGGGAGCTGCAGGGTGTGGGGCCCACCCCTCCAGATCTCTTTGGCTATCATGCTATTCATGCCTCAGGACCCCTGGCAGCAATGGGTGGAGAGGGAGGGCTTCCTGGAGAAGGGTCCTGGCCCTAGCCCATGGGAGCCCTTGGGCCTCTCCCCAGCACAATCAGCAGGGAGGGGCCAAGAAGCATGGCTACAGCCTCCCACCTTCCCTCACTGAGTCAGGTTAGGCTTCAACTCTCCCCTGGATGGGGTAGATGCTGAGACCCTGCCACTCTCCGCGAGGGGCTGGAGAAGCCTGTTGTCCAGGGGTCCCCGTTCTGCTGTACCCCTGGCCCATGTATGCCTCAGAGAGGCTGTCCTGATTCCAGCCCCACCCCTCTCCTTTCTAGGTGACCCCAGGAGTGAGCAAGGGAGGTCTCAGTCAAAGTCCCCAAATTCCAGACAGAAGGACTCTATGAGGTAGAATCAAAAGTCCCCAATGACCAGGTCAGACAGCTGAAGCCCAGAATGGGAAACTGAGGCCACGAGTGAGTTCAAGACCGACCCAGTGCTGGACCCCACGCGCTAACCCAGGCCAGGGCTGCATGCCAGGTGTGTGCTGGTGTATTCAGGGGGGACATCTGTGTCTTCAGCTCAAGAAAGGCCCGTGGGACACACAGTGCTCAGGGGTGGGGGACTGCCTGCTCCCCAGGGACCGGTGGGTGGAGGAGCACCACAGCAGGAGGAGCACCATAGCAAGAGGAGCAGGATTGCCTTCCCCACCTGAACCCAGACAGGGTGATTGCTTGGGATCCTTCACATTCCAAGAGAACACTAGGGGATGTGATCTGTCCATGAGGTCCTCGGTGCCACACAAGGTCGCTCTTGGTCCCTGGCAATGCTCGTATGCCCCACCTGAGCTCGGCACTCAACCCACTCCAAAGGGGGAAGAAGAGACACATGGTAGGTGAGCCATGACTCAGCACTTCCCTGGGGAGGGGGGATGTCACAGAGCCAGAGGGTCTCCACCAGCACACCTAGGCACTCACGTGCAGGAATCACCTAGGTTGCAAAGGGTCTCCTGCACACCTGCCCAATACCCCCCACCCCAGGCTTGCTCAGCCTGAGAAACTCACAACTCTCAGATGATGCTGTTAGAAATATCTCACAGGGCAACGGGCTTCCCTTAAGCCTCCTCTTAGGTCTAGGCCACAGAATCTGTTCAGTCCAATCTGGGAAGGGCATGGCTGGAAAGCAGAAAGAACAGAGAACAGACGCCATGCAAGTAGCAGGGGACCTGCCTGTGGTCTTAACTCTCCCTTCCGGTTCCGGTTCCGGTAGGTCTCCTTCTCCCCATCTGTGCCCTAAGGGGCTGGGCTCCTCAAATGCCAGGGAACCGGGTAGGAGAAGAGAAGAGGGGGGAGGGGGGAGACGGGGAGGGAGAGGAGGAGAGGAGAGGTGACCCATGCAAAGCCCAGGCTGTGTGGGGACAGGCCTGGGGAACTGCTGCTGGACTCAGAGCAAGGCAGCCAGGGGAGAGACTGCAGCCTGCGGAGGGCCTGGGGCATCATGACCATGGGGATGCCACAGACGGAGGCCTGAAGTAGGGCCATCAGGTGCCAAGCCAGGCTGCATCTGGAACCTTCAGAAAGGCTCACGGTCAAGTCAGCCCTGGGCAGGGGAAGGTGTGTCTGGGTGGACACGAGCCAGGGGCGGGGCCAGGGGCGGGACCTCTGGTGAAAGTCCACTTAAGGGGCAGCTTAGACCCAGGTCCCTCCGCCAGCTAGTCACAGCCTCCCCTCCCCCACCCTCTCCCTGTAGGAACACAGTTCCATGCCTGTTCCATGCCTGTTCCTTACCCACCACAGCAGCACCTTCTTCACCGGGGCCGGGAGAAAACATTATGCGTACTGGCTTCCCCGGCTCCACAAAAGTCCCACCTTTTTTGAGAAGCTACTTAGGCCTGTCTCATGGAAGCATCTGGTAACTACAGTGTGAACTGCAGAGCTGGCCCAACATCCTTCCTGACTTTTAGGTGAGGAGATTTTCGTCTGTAGAATTGACTCTCAAGAGAGCTCTGTAATAGACTGCTGGGAGGGAGGGGGGGGCCGTGAGGATATTTACAGATTGCATGAAAACAAAGCCTCTGAAGGTTGACCCTGAAGAGACGGGGCCCACCCTCCTGCACTGGAGGCCTCATCCCAGCCTGATCCCGCAGCACCTGCACTGGCCCCCAGGCCACGCGTCACCCCTGATGCCACCCCCTTGGGCCAGCCTCCTGAGGGAGGTTCCTGTGGACTCTGCGGGTTCCAGACTGAGTGAGGTCGATGGCAGCTACCCCTCCAGCCTGGGGTGGGGGACCCTACTTCTCAGCTCCCACCGGGCACCTCTTCCTCTTCACGCCCATGACAAGAGGCCAAAGCCCTCTGACTGCCCAACCACAGCCTCTAAGCCCTGCGGCCACTCACAGGGCTGGGTCCTCCCCAGTAGCTCCTCCCTACGCTGCATCCCGCATCCCTGTACCTGCTGCAACCATAGTGCCGGTGGAAAGCACTGCATAGCATCCCGCAGATTGAATCGTGCAGATGGTGCCCGTGGGCAAGGTGGGTACCAGATGGCCAGGGAGAAGGAGGGGTGCTGCCCACACCCCAGGAACCTCACCGGGGCCTGTGGATACCGGTCCGGAGGGCAGCCAGGCAGAACCTGGGACCCAAGGGTGCACAGGACCGATGTCACCCCAGAAACTGTAGCGGAACTTTCTGAGAATGAAAGATCTTGAAAAAGCTTTAGCAGTGGAACTCAGAATGCTGAAGGCAGGGGAAGCAGGTATGGATTTAGGTTTCCATATTCCCTGGCTATGAGCAATCACTTTTTTTTTAATTCTTCAAAATAAAATTTCATTTGAGCTCCTGGCTACTAGGTGGAAATTCGATGTCCTGAGTCGGTTTACTCTAGGGGCCCTGAGGTCTTGGGTCGGCTCCAGGCCGTGCACGCTGGCCCGGCCAGTGAACTGCCCAGGGCAAGCATCTCTGCTCCCCACAAGGCAGGACACAAGGACACCATGCAGCCATGTCCCTTGAGGTCCACCACCTCCCCAGGGCGCTGCCCAAGCAGGACACTGCCCTTGCTGCTAGCAGAGGCACCCCATCTCTCCAGCCTGGGGGAAGCTCTCCCAGCCTCTTTCCTCTGCCGGCTTCCACCATGTCCTTCCTAATCCCTCCCTCTTTTCCTCTTCCTCTTTGGGGCAACCTACTATCACCCCCACAGCTGCCTGGGTTCAGGAACACACTTCAGGTCCAGACCTTGGTTTGGGGAAGCACAAGCACCTTCCGAGGGTGGGGCAGGCAAGGAGAAAACCTTGGGTCAGGAGAACATCAATAATGATGATAATGCCATGATAATGCCACCGCGGTGGCTCAGTCGGTTAAGTGTCCAACCTTGCCTAAGGTNTGTCCCCCCCCCCCCCCCCGCCCCTCCTCTGCTTGCACTCTGTCTCTCTCTCAACAATACATAAACATTTAAAAAAATAATTAAATAAAATTAAAAAAAATAATGATAATGATAGCTAATGTCTTGAACACAGCCATGTGCCAGGCTCTGCCCTAAATGCTATACAAATGTTAGTCTTTACTCCTCACAATAACCCTATAAAGGCAGCACTGTTATTATTCCCATTTTGCAGATGGGGAAGCAGAGGCATGGGGAGGCCATGTGACTTGCCCCACTGCCCCCAGCTAGTAAATAGGAGAGCCAGGATTCAAACACAGGCATATTTCTGGAGACAGGGGTGTGGTTTCCACCAGATCCTCAAAGGCATCTGGGACCAGACCCAAAACCATATGCCTGTGCTTTGAAGCATAGCCAGACCACTGTTCAAACCTTCATCTCTTTCCTTGGCCACTCTCTGGAATCATGAGTCCTAGTTCAAAACGTGGCTGGGAGAAGGACGGCAAAATTCCTCTTAGAGTAGTATAATTCATACTTAGATTGTTCTTTGTGGGAAGGGACACTTGGGTGGCTCAGTTGGTTGAGCATCATCTGACTCTTGATTTTCATCTCAGGTCATAATCCCAGGGTTATGGTATCAAGCCCTATGTTGGACTCTGCACTGAGCGTGGAGCCTGCTTGAGATTCTCTCTCTCCCTCTGTCCCTCTCCCTGACTTTCGTGCATTCTCTCTCTCTCGCTCGCTCGCTCTCTCTCTCCCTCTCTAAAAATAAAAACAAAATAATTTAAAAAAAAAATAAACTAGACAAGCTATCAACTAGTCTAGTCAAGAAAAATAATAATACAAAATACGAGTTTAGAAAGGGAATATTAACACAGCCGTGGAGATTATTTTTGAAACTTAAGAGAATCGTACATACAATTCCATGCTCATTAATTAGTGCTCCAACATTGAATAATAATATTCTAGGAATATATTTGCAACTTTCCAAAATTGACTCAGTAAGTGAAAGGCCAATAACCGCAGAAGAAATTTTACAAGCTGTCATCTCTAAAACAGACACCGAGAGTTTGGGGAATGAGCTATTTCAGACCGGGGGAGCAGGTCATTTCTATGCTAAACTTTTCCAGAGCATGCGGGGGAGACAATAGATTGATCCTATGCTTCTGAATTGATTTTGTGAAACTAACATAACCCTGACACAGAAGTCTGACAAAGATAACATGTCACCCTACCTGCCCTCATGATGAATAATGACCCACCAGTTTTATTCTTGGCAATGGATACGAAAGTCCTGGGTAAAAGGCCAGCAAGTGGAACCCTGTATCATCGTGTTCTCTAACACAGCCAGTGCTGCCCACGATTATCCAACCCCAGGTGTTTGGCATGCTTTCCCACACCCCTGATCTGCGCTGAGGCTAAACGGGACCCTGATATCTGGGTCCAAGCAAAAAGGACACGATATTCCCTTACAGTCTTAACTGATGCTCTCAGGATGCAGAGACAGGATGCAAAGTCTGCAGAAAAAATACAAAAAGGCTATCACTTGAGTTACTGCTACTTGCTGGAAACTTGTGGCCAGCTGGAATACCCTGTGAGGCTGATAGTTTGTCACTTCTTTTTCTTTTTGAGAAGCTTTTAAGTCTTCGCTTGTTTGCTTTTAATAGGCTACATCCTCTGCCTTCTCCCTGCTGGGCTTGGTAACATCTGATTAAATAATCAAGGCCTGATGGACTCCCCTCTTTGAGGTATCAATATACACACACCCCCAAAAAACTTGGGGACAGTGCCTGCAGTGACTTGGGCAACCGAATCCTGAGCAGTGCACCCGTGCTGGACAAGCGATGGGGGCCTTGGCCTCTGCCTGGGGTCCCAGCTGTCTGGGAGCTTCTCAGCCAGAAAACAAGCTGTCACTATACCTGGAGGCCACCAGAGGGTGCAGGACTCTGTTTTCAGGATATGTGACATCAGAGGCCACCTGGGTTCTGATTCACAGCTATTGTCTCTTTCACTTTCAAATGAATTTGCATGTATTAGAGAATAATTGACATACAGTGAAATTCACCCATTTTAGATGTACTGTTTGATAAGTTTGGACAAGTATGTGCAGTTGTAAACACACACACACACAATCAAGATGTAAAATATTTCTAACACCCTTGAAAGTTCTCTCATGCTTCTGTGTGGCCAATTTTCTACCCCCACCTCCAGCCCCTGGCAACGACTAATCCGTTTTCTGCCCCTATGATTTTGCCTTTTCTAGAATCTTATATAAATGAAATCATACAGTGCATAGCCTTTTGTATGTCTTCTTTCACATAACATAATGCTTTTGAAATTCATCCATGTTGTCGCATGTATCAATAGCTTGGTCCTTACTATTACTAAGTGGTGTTCCATCCCATGGACCACGGTTTGTTTTTTCCTTTGCTAGAAGATGAATATCTGGGTCATTTCCAGTTTGGGGCCATTATGAAGCAAACTGCTGTTATCATTCACATACAGATCTTTGAGTGGACGTGCGTCTTCAGTTTTCTTGGGTAAACATCTAGGAATGAGGTTACTGAGTCATATGATTAAGTGTGTGTTTCACTGTACGAGAAACTGCCAAACTGTTTTCCAAAGTGGCTATCGCTCCACAAAGTGGCCATTGCCAGCACTTTGTATTGTCTTTTTTTTTTTAAGCCATTCTAATAGGCATATAGCTGCATTTGGTATTTCATTATGTTTTTGATTTTCCGTACCCTAGTGGCTAATGAGTTTTGCAAATATTTTCTCCCAATCGGGAGTTTGTATTTTCATTTTCTTCCTAGTACCTTTGGAAGAGCAGACGTTTTTAATTTTGATGAAAACCAATACAATCATTTTTTAAAATGGATTGTACTGTTTGTTCTATCTAAGAAATCTCTACCTAAACTAGGTCACCAACATATTCTACATTCTAATGTTGTCATTAACTTCTAAGCAGTGCTTCAAACTCTGTCCCACAAAGTTTGCTAGGTTGTGTTTGTATTTTATTTAATGAAAATATTTCCAATTACTTTCATGGTTTCTTCTTTGAATTATGAATTATTTAAAAATATATATCGTTTAACTTCCAAATATTTGGGTCTTTTCGTGATATCCTTCAGTTATTGATTTATAGTTTCATTAAGCTGAGAGAACATAACTTGCATGATTTTCATTATTTTTAATTTGTTGAGATTTGTTTTATGGCTCAGAATATGATCAATGTTGGTCCAGTTCCACGTGCTGCGAAAAGAATGCGTATTCCACTGTCGTTGGGTGGAGTGTCCTATAAATGTCAGTCGGATTTAGTTGGTTAACTGTTATTTGATTTATTCACATCCAGACTGGTTTTCTGTCTCCTCACTCGTTCTTTGAAGTATTAAAGGAGAAGTCGATCTGTCCATTTCTGCTTTCAGTTCTTTTGGTTGTATTTATATGTATCCCGGGGATCTATTCTCCACACTGAGGTTGGTTTTCCTCTTGATGAATTTGACCCATTTATCAGTATATGTTTTATCTCTGTTCTGAGGTCCTCTTTGCCTTATGTCGCTAGAGGCACTTGATATTTCTTTAGATTTGTGTTTGCATGGGATGTCTGCTTGTCATCCTTTTGCTTTTAACCTACCTAGGTCTTTATATTTAGAGTAGGTTCCTTGCAGGCAGCCTAGGGCTCGGAGCGTTTTTTTTTTCCAGCTGTTGCAGTTCCACCTTCAGCCTTCAGAGGTCCCTGCCTTCCTTGACCCCTGAGTCGTCCCTCCACGTGCTCTTGCTCTCCCCCCGCAGTGGCAGACTGCTGTTACTGTTTCTCCGCTCCAGTTCAGCCTCCCAGAAACCTGTGCCGCTGGGACTCCGGATGGGTGGGTCCAGGCAGTGTTCCTGACCCTCACCTTGTGTCTCTCGTGGGGACTTAGACAGAAGAGCAGTTCCTGCACCTCCCACAAGGGCACTTGGCGGCATTGACTTTTATCCTCCCCAGAAACAGAGGGTTTTAGTTTCTGTGTCTCCTCCGGCACCTGGTGGGTTTTAAAACTTTCAGTGGATGTAGGGTGCTGGGTGGCTCTGTCAGTTGAACGTCTGACTTTGGCTCGGGTCATGATCTCACGGTTTGTGGATTCGAGCCCTGCGTCAGGCTTTGTGCTGACAGCTCAGAGCCAGGAGCCTGCTTCGGATTCTGCGTCTCCCCCTCTCTGCCCCTCCCCTGCTCATGCTCTGTCTCTCTCTGTCTCTCAATAATAAATAAACATTTTTAAAATCTTTAAGAAAAGAATAGAAGGGATGTTCTCTTGTTGCTTTCTGCACCCCGAGAGAAAGCAGAACTCCTCTCTTTCACTTTTAATACACACAGATAATCAAAGGGGTTTCCATGACCTGAGTGTCCTCTGAGTGACTCCGCGGTGCCCATGGCCTACCGGATCTCACTTCTCATTTCCCCACAGCATGCATTGCATTTGCTGTCACTGCGTAGCTGCCATTTAGCTGCCATGAGCCCTTACCGTGTCCCAGCCCTGCGGTAAGTTCCTTTCAAACCCCCTGACTCCTGTCTTTTCTTTCCCACCCACATCGGACCTGTCAGGTTGATCCTGTGGCTTCAACTTATACCCCGTTCCTTTCAAAACTAAAAACGGACTTACCAAGGGCCTGGCAATTACATTTGTCCGGAGGAATGAAGACTTACCTTCACAGAGGAACTTGTCCACAAAGGTTCCTAAGCGGCTTCATTTGCAATAGCCCAAACCTGGAAACTCTCCAGATGTCCAAACCTGGAAACTACTCAGGTGAATTGTTAAACACACCCCGATACATCCCTGCAGGGAAAGAGCTAGTGCTAGATGCCACAATATGGATGAAGCTCCAGGGAATTTCATGGCATGAAGAAGCTGGCATCAAAAGAATACATCCTGCATGATGCCATGCATGTAACAATTGTGGGCAACATGATTACAGAGCTGCAGATTGGTGGCTGCTGGAGGTCGGGAATGGGAAGGGAGGGATGTGGCTAAAAAGGGGCGACATGAGGGACCTCATGGCAATGGTACGGTCGGGCATCTTGATTGCGGTGGTGGTTACTCCAGGCTCACGTGTGACAAAAATTAAATAGAGCTGCGCACAAACGCACACGAGCGAGTCCACATATAACCGGTGAAATCTGAGTAAATTACACTATGCCAATGTCAATGTGTTGGCTTTGCTGCGGTGCTGGGGTTATGTGAGATGGAGAGGGGGACGAGGGGAGACGTACAGGGACTTCTTTGTGCCATTCCTTTGCAACCTCCTGTGAATCTATAATGACTTTTTATTAAAATAAAAAATTATGAATACGTATAACCAGAATCCACCCCCTTCCAGCCAACCTGCCCTGTTGCCAGGTTGGTCCAAACCACTATCATCTCTTGCCTAGATTATTCCAACTGCCTCTTAATGAGTCTTCCCGCTTTTACTTGCAGTCTGTTCTCAAAAAGAGCAGCTTTTAAAATGAAAGGCAATTTCTGTCATTTATGGAAATAAAGGAAGACCAACCAAATGAGAAAAGCAAAGGCTATTTATGGGAAGCTTCTGGAAGGGAATCAGCCACCGTCGCTTCTGGCCTGGCAGAGATTCAGAGGCAGGCAGGGGGGTGGGAAGGCTGTATGGTGGAAAATGGGGAGGACTGAAGTGTGCCCCCATTGAAGGCTGTTGGCATAAGGAAGCTGCCGGGGGACCGACTAGAAGTCAGACATCCTGCGTGATTGGTCAGGAGAGGCGTTTGGCTTTTGCTGGTTGAGTCTAAGTTGGAAGGAGGGACAAAAAGTAGGGAACCTGTCAGTTATTAATCAAGTTCCGCCCATCTGGGGCCAGTTGTTACAGAAGTTATTGTCTGGCTTCCTGGACTGTCGCTAGAGATAGGGGTCTGGCTTCTCGCAAACCTGACGCATAGCAGGCTGGCTTCCTGGGCTGGTTATCAATCATAGAAACAGGGTGGTTTCCTGAGCAGGTTGCCGGGCCGAATTCTGTTTTTATACATAGCCTGGCCATTGGCAGTAGTGGATTCAGTCTCTCACATTCCTTTGCTAGAATTCTCCGGTGAGTCCCTATTGCTCAGAGTCCTCACAATGGCCTACAAGGCCCTACGTGACCTGGCTCCCTTCCCCCCTGAAGCCTCATCTCCTCCTACACTCCCCCAGTCTCCACGCCAGCCACACTTGGCCACCTCGCTGTTCTAGAATACCCCAGGCCCTCTCCCAAGGCACTTATGGCCCTTCTCACATGCTGTATGGTTTTCTTATTTTTCATGTTCATTGTTTATATCTAGCATTCCCAACTAGATAGACATTTCTTTTTGTTTGTTTGTTTATATACACATTTATTCTTTTTTGTAAATTTTTATTTACATTACACATTTACTCATTATTTTATTTTTTAATGTTTATTCATTTTTGAGAAAGAGAGAGAGACATTGTGAGCAGGGGAGGAGTAGGGAGAGAAAGAGACACAGATTCCGAAGTAGGCTCCAGGCTCTCAGATACCAGCACAGAGCCCGACGCTGGGCTTATACTCACAAACCATGAGATCATGACCTGAGCCAAAGCCAGAGTCCCAACCAACTGAGCTACCCAGGCGCCCCACATGTTTACTCTTTCTGATACTCTTCATTCCTTCCTACAGACTTGAACTTATCTCTAGGATCATTTCCCTTCACACTTAAAGAACTTCTACTATTTCATTTTTGTTTTTTAAATATTTTTTTAAGGGACTTCTGGGTTGCTCAGTCGGTTAAGTGCCCGACTTCAGTAGAGTAGACATTTCACCAGGATACAAGTTTGGGTTGGTTTCTTGACTTCTATCACAGCACGTAGAGCATACCCCATCTAACATAGAATGGGTACCCAATATAATGTTTTTTTTTAAATGAATGAGTGAACTACTATATGAGTCTGTGTATGCAGATATATTTAATAACATCTACTCCTTTTTATCAGGTGCTTGGAGTTTATTGCTCATTGTGCATTAATATATTATCCCATATTTATTCTTTATAGCTCTTCTATGTGTCTGGGGGGAGTGGGAGGGGCGTGTCATCAGGGCCACGTAGTCCCCAAGTAAGGTAGTCCCAGGGAAACGGTGCTGGGTCCTGGAGATTCTCAGAGACCTGCATAAAAGTTTAAAGCCCAAGAAAAAGCCCCAGCTTCCAAATGCAAAACATACAATAGCCCAAATTAATAAATGTTTCATGAAATGTCTACAAAATGTCATCAATTGTTAATTTATGTCATTAATTCTGTCAACTTCTTTAATTATTAAATGTAGCGTTCATAAGTATTTCATTCCGTTTGGAAATAATTTGTAGATCAGATTTTTTTTAAACTCTTCGAGCACTTCAAGAATGCGAATGAATGCCCAAATCGTGCAGAGAGGTCGCAGATAGTTATAGTGTAAATGAATTACCCTTAACCAAATAATTTCCCAGGCAGACTTACAAAAATCACTTCGTATTATTCTAAAGTAATATGGCATATTTAAAGTGGCAATTCTGTGCATTTTGATAATTGATTTGGGGAGGAACTTTCCAAGGTAATAGTACTTCATCCTAGGAAGGTCTTAAATTAGTCTTTGATACAATTAGCCCCATTTTACAGATTTAACTCTATGATCTGCAGTTTCCCAGTCACACTTGTCAACCTCCCCAATTTCTCCTGGCCACTTCCTCCTGCCTTCCTACTCTGACCCACTTCCCCACTCCCTACCCACTATCTCCTACGAGCCCACCCTGGGCCTTGGTGCGCACGGTGTGTG
The DNA here is from genome assembly GCF_008692635.1 of Crocuta crocuta. Classification (NCBI taxonomy): domain Eukaryota; kingdom Metazoa; phylum Chordata; class Mammalia; order Carnivora; family Hyaenidae; genus Crocuta; species Crocuta crocuta. The sequence continues at coordinate 1,141,595 of NW_027527920.1, read as the reverse complement.
TGTGTGTGTGTGTGTGTGTGTGTGTGTGTGTGTGTGTGTGTGTGTGGTCAGGCAAGGAGTACATTTCCCAGGCTCTGGTCTCCCTTCACTTTCTCTCCACTTAGGTTGCTTCTCTGTCCCCTAAGATCCCTTTGCCCTTGAAAGCAGCTCCTGGAATGAGGAAACAAGCAATCCTCCGAATCGCCACGAGGTGGTGCCACAAGCTCGTGCCTGGGCTTCTGTGGGCTCCAGAGAGACAAGAAGCCCTTGTGTGCCGTCCCCTGTCCCCAAGCTTCTTCTTCTGGGGTGACTTTGGCCCCTCCAGGGTGATCTGCGTGGCTTTGTTTCCACCACTGCAGCAGGCCAAGCCCTTTGACTCCTGCGCCTTCTCTGTCCCCGTCTCCCAGCTGTGTCGTCTCTCCTTGTTCTTGTCTCCTCTCCCTGTCTATGCCTGTCTGTGTCTCTCGGTCCCTTTCTCTCCCTCCCTCCCTCTCTCTCTCTCTCTGCCATCCACCTCCATCTTCCTCAACATAACTATCACTCCTCCACCTCATTCAACAAACTATTACTCCTCCACCTCATTCAACAAGTTAGTTTTATTCAAAGTTTGTTTTTATTTGTTTTGAGAGAGAGAGCAAGTAGATAAGGCCAGAAAGAGAGGGAGACAGAATCCCAAGCAAGCTCTTTGCTGTCGGCACAGAGCCCGATGCAGGACTCAAACTCACATCGTCGTGAGATCATGACCTGAGCAGAAATCACGAGTCGGATGAACGCTTAACCTGCTGAGCCACCCAGGTGTCGCAACGAGTGAGTTTTAAAAACCACTTGCTGGTGCCTGTTATATGGCAGACACTGTCCCAGGCTCTGGAAAGTCAGTGAAGGCAAGTCAGAGTCCCAGGCTAGGGGCAGAGGCGCCCAGCAAAGGAGGGCTGCGGTAGATGAGCCCCTTTTATCTTCTGCCTTCTCCCTACCCGTCTCTTCCCTTCCAAGAACTACTTAGCAGAACGAGCCAGAAGTGTGCTCCTCTTAGCTTCCAGCCTCCCCATACACAAGTCTCCCCAAGGTTCACTTCTTCATCATTGAGAAGGGTTTTGGGGGCCCCACCAAGGCCTTGAGTGATTCAGTGACTGAGATCTTACCACTTCCACTCTTACTCATGTGTTAGACCCCGGCTCCAGATGGGGCCAACTAAGGAGATTCTTTTTTACCTTCGCCCAGATGTTTACCCCACCTTATTCCTCCTTCTTTCTTCAGGGTAAGGGGTCACTCCAATTGTCCACTGCTGATCCCTCCATCAGACTCAGGTCCCATTCTCTCTCTTCCTCTAGAATCCCCCTCCCCTCCCTCTTTCTCTCTTCTTACGGAATCTTTCCTATCAGTGTAATAATCTCTCACTTCCACCTTCAGAGTGCTCACCTCCATGCCAGCCAGTGCAATTAGACAACAAAGAGCATCTCAAACCCTTGAAAGGAGGAGATAGAGCTAACACTTGCAGGTGGCTGGGTACTGAAAAGGAAGTGCTATAAATAAAAATACAGTAAGTCACCAAGGCACAAAATTCCTACAGAGTAAATTGCGTCCTGATCAGATATTGTAATGGAAGGAAAGACTTTATTTATAGTAGTATTAGAAAAGATAAAGTACTTTGGGATAAACTTAAGAAATGTTCAAGATCAATATGAAGAACATTGCAGGACTTCTGAAGAACACAAAAGACCTACAAACATGCCACGGCCACGGGGCAGTAGACTCGATATCACGAAGATTGTGACTTTTGGTGTGTTTCTTTGCACATTTAATGCAATTCCAATAAAGATATCAACAGAAGAAGACGTGTGCCCAGCAAGCATATAAAAAGAGGCTCAACACCATCAATCACACCCACTAGAATGGCTAACATCAAAAAAAGACAATACCAAGTGCTGGTATGATCACTTTGGAGTTGGTTTGGCAGTTTCTTGACCCAGAAATTCTACTCCTATTTACCCAAGTGAAACATATGCCCATACAAAGGCTTGTATATAGATGTTCAAAGGAGCTTTATTTGATCACCAAAAATGGAAAACTACAAATAAGTAAATTGTGCAGTTATCCATATAGTGGAAGGAGCATAAACTAAAAAGGTGCCAACTACAGATAGACCTAATAATACAAATGACCCTCGGCAGCACTACAGGGAGAGAAAGAAGCCAGACACAAGAGGGGATGTACTATGTGACTCCATTTTGTATGAAGCTCAAGAAAAGTGGAATTTATTTATTTTTATTTTAATGTTCATTTATTTTTGAGAGAGAGAGAGAGAGACAGAATCCGAAGCAGGCTCCAGGCTCTGAGCTGTCAGCACAGAGCCCGATGCAGGGCTTGAACTCTTGAACCACGAGATCATCACCTGAGCCAAAGTCAGATGCTCATTGGACTGAGCCACCCAGGCACCCCTGGAAAAGTGGAATTTAATCCATCGCAATAGAAAAGCAGATCAGTTGTGGCCTGGGAAAGGGATAGGGGAAAGAGGCATGGGGGAATTTATGAGTTGATGGAAATGTTCTAGCTCTTGATCGTGTTGGCTGATGGTTACACGGTGCTCACATTTGTCGAAACACATCAAGCACTACATTAAAATCGGCGCATTTCATTATATTATACTTTTTTTTCTTTTGTAGTAATTTTTTTCTTTTTTTTTCTTTTTTTAGTAATTGCTGGAGGAAAACCCTGTTTTTGGTGGGACTGAAAATCCAAGTTAAAGAGCAGTAAGCAATTGAATGGCAATAAAAACCCTACGCTGAGATGCAATTTTTCACTTAACCAGATTGTTAAAAAGTCCAAAAGTTTAATGACACACTGTGTTGGCATGGCTAGAAGGAAAAGCACACTCTTCATCACTAATGATGGGAGTGTAAATTGGAATAACCCCTAGCGAGGGTATTTGGGCAATATTTAATTGAACTACGAATGCTTTGACCTAACAATTCCCCTGCTGGGATTTTATCCTCCAGATCTCAACCACAAGCAAAATCACGTATGTTAAAGATTATTACCAGTGTTGTTGGGAATAGCAAAACATAAAAAATAATCTGAATGTCCATCGATGCAGACAGGTTAAATATATTACGATACATTTGTAGGAGGGAATCCTACGTAACTACAAAACCCAGTGGGAACAGTCTTTGCCTGCTATTACAAAAAGATCCTTAAGGTGTAATGTTAAGTGAATGAAGGATTGTTATATTTGACGTTGCCATTTGTATTTTAAAAATCCAGAGGGGCACCTAAGTGGCTCAGCCGGTTGAGTGTCTGACTCTGGATCTCATCTCAGGTCATGATCACAGGGTTGTGGGATGGAGCTCTGTACTGGGCTCCAAGTTCGGCGTGGAGCCTGTTTGAGATATTCTCTCCTTCCCTCTCTCTCTCTCTCTCTCTGATCTTCTCCCTTACTTGCATTCTCTCTCTGAAACAAACAAATAAATCTAGAGGCAATATATTTGGATTTTCTTATATTTATATGCATTAAAAAATTCTGGAAAAATAACAAAGAAACTAGTATCAGGAGGAAGGTGTGGGAAATACGTGGATGGAGTGAGGAGTAGGAGAGACAATTTTAAAAGTAGGCCTTTTTAATCCTTAAAAAATTTTTAGGGGTGCCTGGGTGGCTCAGTCTGTTGAGTGTCCAGCTCTGGATTTCAGCTTAGGTCATGATCCCAGAGTCATTGGATCGAGCCCCGCATCAGGCTCTGCACTGAGTGTGGAGCCTGCTTAAAATTCTCTCCTTCTGCCCCTCTGCCCTGCTCACCATCTCTCTCTCAAAAAAAAAAAAAAAAAAAAAAATTAAGGAAAGTTAAAATAATTTTTTTGAACAGGACCATATTAACTATTCAAAATTTACTTATTTTTAAAATAACATCAAAGTAATATGTCAACATAAGTATTTTAATTATCATTACACACAAGGTCATCTTGAGGGGAAAAATGATATATAGCAAGCATCGAGTCCAGTGCGGGGACATATTTGGTAGTGTTACTATTTTTTACCCCCCCCCCATACTTTAGGTTCTGGTTCCCCAAATGGAGGCGCTGGGCTGCCTCTGCTGTCTGTGTCCTCCAGGGCACTTTCCCGCCTATGGAACGCTTTGCTCCCATCTCTTCCCTTCCTCATTCCTTCCCTCTCCACCACCTCCTCAGGGAAGCCTCCTCCGACACTTTCTCCCTCCCTCCTCACATCCTCCTCCCTCACCTAAGTGCCCTGGGGAAGCGGAACTGTAAGGCCTTCTCAGCCCCCCGCAGCCCAGGGGTCCTTGAACCCGTGTGCTCCCTTTCTTGGAGTGCTGCCCTGGCCGAGGAATGAGTTCCGCTCGACAGGGGGACTGAAGGGCAGGCCTTACCCTACACCTATACAGATATCCAAACGTTTCCATTTCCTGTAAATGTTTTGTTCATCTTCCCACACCCACAAAGAAAATCTGAGTTTCAGTTTCTCTGAAGGAAGACGCCTGGGTTTTCCCGTGAACTCGCAGCGCACCGTGTGCAGTCGTGGCGGAAGGAACAGACACATGGCTCACTTGTGCAGCTCATGGTCCAGCAAGGAGAGCAGGCACTTCTGCAAGGAACAGTGGCACAGTGTGACAGCCCCAAAGTGGAGACGGGGCCCAGTCAAGAGCGGAGGACCATGCCCCGCTAGGCCTCAGGGGTGGCAGAAGGGTGGCTGGCCGGGGCAGGAAGGATTGGAGGGAAGGCTTCTGAACAGAGCCCTGGCTAGTGGGGTGGCCTCCAGGTGAGGGGACAGAGCAGCAGAGCGGGGGCAGCGGCCTGGGGCTCTGGTTCTCCAGGACGGCCCCGTAGCTGAAACCTGAGCCCACAGGCTACGCAGGATAGGCTGGGAAGACTTACAGGAGGAGGAAAGGGTAGGCACTGGCAGAAACCAACGGAGCCTGGTGCCAGGGGAGCTGGGGGGCGGGGGGGGGAAGCCCCGAGGGGAAAGGCCTGGTGCCAGAGGACAAGCCAGAGGCTGCTTCTCAAAAGGAGAGGTCCGGGTTTCTGTGGCTTTCCCCCCCCGCCACAAAACTTTCCAGGAAGTGAGATTCATTTCTTAGGGCTGAAGAAGTAAAAGTCCCCTTCTCTGGGGTCCCTGGGGTTTGGGCTGGACCACTGGAGCAGAAAGCCGCGGCCAGGCCTCCAGGCCCAGTTCCTTCTGTTTCCTTCCCTTCTGCTGGTGGAGAAAGAGTGACCTGGGTGTAACAGGATAAGGGGAACTGACAGTGGCTCCTGAATGTGATCAGAGCCCCTACCCGGCCCCTCAGGAGGCTGTTGGCAGCCCCAGCTCTGACACACCCATTCCCTCTCTTCCCTGGCAAACCTCTGCCCTAAAGAGAACAGAGTGCCCAGCACCTGCCCCAGGGGCTTTGAAACCCTTGGCAGGTAGGGGAACTGCGGGTGGTTCAAGTGTATCTCGAGGGCGTGTCAGCCTCCAAACCCTCATTCTTGCCTGGGGTTGGGGGGCAGTAGGGAAATGGCCTCAGGAACCCCCCAGTCCACCCAGTGCCCCCACTACTCTCCAGGAAGTGTAAACAGCACATTTATTGGTAGTTTGCAAATCTCTGGTAAAAAGCACAGAACAGCAGGGCTCTCCGACATGCTGCCCTGGGCCCCAGCCCGCCAGGCATGCAAGACGGAGCTGGCCAATTAGTCAGGACTCAAGGCGTCTTCAGGGGCAGGGCCGGCGGCAGAGCAGGCCCCACGCTTTCCCATCCCCACCACCCGCTAGCCTGGGCCCACACTGCAACCAGGGAGGCGGGCCCAGCCCAGGCCCCAAATCCCTGCCCTGCAGTGGCCTGCCTTCTCCCCGACTCCACCTCTCTGATCCCTGCTCTGGAGCTGGGACCTGAGCCACACGCCCTGCTCCCTCACACTGGCACCCACCCAGCTGCGGTCAGACTGCTTCCACGGGCCCTGTGTCTCCAGTCACCTGTCATCACACCGTGTACTCAGCTCAGGGCTGGGCACCCAGCAGGAGACCAGGATGGGCAAAGGCTTGTCCAGAGAACAACTGGAGGGGAGAAAGGCAGGGTGGCCTGACTCAGTCTCTCCCAGCCTGTTGTGTGCCAGCCTCCATTCATTGGCTCCTGGCTGGGGATGAAACTTCTCCGGGCTTCAACAATCCAAGGTGCAGCACCGGTGCCGCCTCCTCCAAGATGCCTGCCTGGCTTGATGCCAGATTCAGGGCTGGGCTATGGACAGTCAACCAAGGCTGCTACTTTAGGGCCCTGAGGACAGCCTCCAGCTTCATGGCCACGGCCAGGTCGCCTTTCACCTTTAGCCGCCCACTCATGTAGGCCCCCAGGGGCCGCAGCTCCCTGCACAGAAGGGCCCGCAGGTCTGCCTCAGCCATCTCCACCACCACGTCAGGGACGCCGTCAGGCACCCCGTGTCCTACTCTCCCGTGCCCTGTGTGGCGAGAGAAAACTGAGTGTTAGTAGGGACATGGCTATGCAGCAGGGAGGAGGGGAGAGCAGTAGTTATGTGTTCGGGTTCTAATTCCCTGGGTTCAAGTCCTCTTCGCTGTGAGACCACTCAGGGCTTTGGCTTCTAAATTGGCAAAACGATCATCCCAAAATCAGAGATCTCGTGGTGAGAAGCAGGCGAGATAATGCACAGCAAGGGCTTGGCCTAGAGCCTGGCGTGCGGGAGGCCTGCACTCCATGTGCGGCTCCTGGTGTAGGAAGCCGCTAGACTGTCCCGCTGACGAGGGCGGGGCAGGGAGACAGTCACTGCACATGGTGCCTGAGCCCCTGACCAAACTGTTGGCGGGAGCAGGGAGCAACTTTAAAAAGGACCACGGGGGCGGGAGGGGGGTGTGACAGAGAGGGTGGGGAAGGCGGTGGCACCTGTAGTAAGGTCCAGGAAGTAGATGCTCTGGGTACCGCTGGGCAGGAGGACATTGAACTGGTAGCAGGCCCCGACCTGGCCGACCAGGGCCTCCGACAGGAAGGGCTGCAGGGCAGTCAGCAGCCCCTCGGCCAGCGGCTGCTTCGGGCTGGGACCAGCACTGCCGGGAGGGGCAGGCAGCTCCACTTCGCTCACCATCTCCACAGTGTCCGCTGGGGGGGGGCCGACAGGGTGGGGGAAGGAGGCAGAGAGGAGAAAGTGAGTGTGCTGCCAAGATCAGGGTCACCGTGACCTCCATACCTCTCCTGGCAGCTTCCTCTTACATGCCCTTCAGGCCTCAGTGCAACTTCCACCTCTGCTAAGAAGCAGCCCTTAGGTTTTCAGCCTTACCCCCTAGACTCTGTTTCTAAGCTACTCCAGCCCTGAGAGTAAAATCCTTTCCCAGTGCTGTCACTTCCTCCCACAGAGGCTCCCAAAGGCCTCTACTCATTCAGGTACCTGGGCTCTTCTTGCTGCTTAGCTCTGGTCCGCTTTACAGTGGGGCTGGCTGAGCAGCTGGGCAGGGGTGCACTGTGCACAGGGACTGAGCTCAGGTAGGGGGACAAGTGGCAAAGTGGAGCCTGTGCAGGACACCAAGCTGAGAGCCCTGCTGAGCACCTCCCAGTTCTTCCCTGGGGCTCCTCACCTGGCCCTGGGGGTGGGGCCCCTCCTGGCCCTGAGGACAGGCCTCCTCCCAGGAAGTGGAGGGCCAGCTGCTGGAGGGTGCTGTCCAAGCTGGGCCCCACTGGGCTGTCCTGGGGGGGCTGGAGCACGGCCTCCACTGCCAGTTCCACTCGGTCCACCTCCAGCCCCCAGGCCCTGGTCACATCATTGATTTCCAGCTGGAAAACAGCATGGGGAGAAATGCGGTTAAATCAGCAAGGCTTTCTGGGGGCCTCTTCTTTGGGCTGGAGGTACCACAGCCTCCCAGGACAAGCTCCCCCGAGGGCCACTGCAAGCGTGCTGTGCGAAGCTGGTGAAGAGCAACTGGGAGAGGGGCTGACCCCCCGGAGGCCCAGGGCGGAGCACAGGTGCTGGGAGGGCAGTCAGAGTGGTGACAGGGCCTAACAGAAACGAGGATGGTGGTGTTACACGAAATACACATCTGAGCATTTAAATCATCAAAACACACTTCTGTGCATTTGCTCTGTTCCTGGCTCCCAGCTCCTACAACCCTTGCAATTGCCTGTGAGAAAAGTGATAAAGGTGTCTCTGGTTCTGATGGCAAAGGTGATTTTGGAGCCTACCCAAAGGTGGGGGCTGGCTGCCAGGAGCCATGTGACTGGAGAGTCGGAACTTTCAGTGCTCAGAAGCCTCCCTAAAATCACCAAGAGACCTAGGATCCAGAGCTCCCCAGCTGGTGAAGACCAGGGGGGTGGGGAGAGCGGTGTGTCTGCAGAGGGTGTGGGAGCTCCGTGCCCCTTCCCCAGGCCACGCTCTGTGTATCTCTTTGGCTATTGAGTCATATCTTCTATGTTTTAAGAAACCGGGGAACATTCAGTGTCCCCCGGAGTCCTGGGAGCCGCTCTAGCAGGAGAACCGGGGAGGTCGCCGGAACCTCCGGTCTGCAGCTGGCAGGTCAGAAGCACCGCTAACAGCCTGGGGCTCAGGACTGGCATCTTTAGTGAGGCGTGGGGGGCAGTCCTGTGGGACGCAGACCTCAACCCAGGGGATCTGGTGATGCTGTCTCCCGGTAGATAGTGTCAGAACTGAGCTGAATTCTTGGACACTCTCCTGGTGTCTAAAAATTGCTTGGTGTTGTGTGTGGGAACCCTCCCCTCAAATTGGAAATGGGTCCGGGAACCCCGAAAAAAGGACTCTTCCAGGCAATGGGAACAGCATGTGCAGAAGCCCAGACGGGAGAACCTGGAATGTTCGGGGAAGCGTTAAGTCCACAGAGCTAGCCCAGCAGGTGGGTTGGGAGACCGGAGCCAGCTGAGGGCTCAGGGTGGATCTGCCACGGTTCACTGGGTCTAATCTGACACACAGGAGCCCAGAGAGGAGTTTAGCAGGGAGGTGACAGGGTGCTTGTCAGGAGATCCTCCCGGCTGCTGTGTGGACACTGGAGTTAAGGGGGCCGAAGGCGCAGGTGTGGAGTGCCAGGTAAGACACTGTTTCAAACTACAGGCAGAAATGATTTGGATCTGGCGTCAGGCAGAGAGGTGGCTGGAAGCCAAGATACACAGAGGCCAGAGCACAACCCCGTAAACTACAGAAAGCTACAGCAAGACACCAGAGAAACAGCAGTGGGCTCGGTGGCTGCCTGCATGTGCAATGAGGGAAGCGGTGAGCAGTCGGGTTTCTGGTGTGGGTTCCTATGTGGATCGTGAGACTGGGTGCTCCTCTAGACAGCAAGCACAGACGGACACACAGACTGGGGGGTGGCGAGGGGATGGATGATAACTTTGGAACGGCCAACTCTCCAACAGGGGCCACACTGGGGGTACACAGGGTCCAGGGCGCAGGAGTAGGGCTAGAGCAGAGAGCTGTAAATGGTGTCCAGAGGTAGCCCAACGTGCAGGTGGACGAGCTCCCCCGGGCGGTCCTAGACAAGAGGAGGCCATTGACAGAAACTTGGAAACTGAAGGGCAGGAGAACAAGGAGTAACTGCGAGTGAGCTGGAAGCAAGGAGGAAAAGTGGGCTGTGGAACAGTGGGAGCCAAGGGAAGCAGAGGGTCTGAGAGTGAGAGGAGGGTCCCCAGAGTGAAAGGCTACCGCCGGGTGAAGCGGGTGAAGCGAGCGCAGGACTGAAACACAGCCCAGGGCAGGCAGGAGGGAGGTCATGCTGCTATCTGTCTTAGGGGCCTGGAGGAGGCCTACACTGAGGACATGCTGAAGGGCAGGAGAGGGGCAGGTGGGAGCCAGGAGGGGCCGGGTGGCGGCAGAGGCTTTGCCCACACGGAAAGGAGAGGAGGGAGGACTAGCGGAGGCAGGAGCCGAGCCCTGGACCCAAAGCACCGCCCTGGCAGGTGGAGTCTCCAAGGAAACTGGCAGCAAAAATAGCACCGAGGTAGAGCAGGTAGAAGAGGTGACACTGGAGGTGCTGAAAGGGCTCTTGTCCTGGAGTGGCTGCCACCTCCCCCCCGCCACCCCCGGCCAGGAGCAAGAGGAGAGGCTGCAGCAGAGGAACGTGGGGTGGGGTGGGCAGTGAAGGGGAAGCAACCAGCCTGCAGAAGAGTGAGCAAGCAGCTAAGGGAGGGCCCGCAAGGGGCAGTGGGGAGTGTGCACCCCTCCAAGGGGGAAGTAGGCAAGAAGGCGACTGGGAACGAGACACTCCCGGCTGACCAGGGCTCCGGGGAGGCATGCCGGGTTTCCTGGGATTTCGTTTTAACCACAGGCCCCTGACCCTATCCTACCAGGCGCCAACTCACGCCCGGCACCAGGCCCTAAATGACTAACATCCTGCTGTGGGACTGACCCCCCCAAACTGCCTCTTTTCGGCTCTGTTGCATAACACATCTGGCTTTCTGGTTTCTTCCCTTCCCCGCTCTTGACAGCAATGACGGAGATCAGTCTTCTCTGAAAAGCACATTAAAATGGAATGTGGTTTCATAAATAAAAAGTGGTATCAACTGTAGAAGATGGAGCACTGGATGGAGGGGTGTGGGATGGGAGGGCAGGTGATCTGCTTCTAGGCTAGCCCTGTCCTTGACCGAGACTGTTAGAGGCATCTCAAATAGTTTCTGAGCCCTGGGTGCCTGAGTGGCTCAGCAAGTTAAGCCTCCGACTTCGGCTCAGGTCATGATCTTGGGATTTGTGGGTTCGAGCCCCCTGTGCTGACAGCTTGGAGCCTGGAGCCTGCTTCATATTGTGTCTCCCTCTCTCTCTGCCCCTCCCCTGCTCATGCTCTCTCTCTCTCAAAAAGAAACAAACATTAAAAAAATGTTTTTAAATAGTTTCTGAGCTTTTAGGGTCCTCCCTCTGAATTAAAACAGTGATAATCCAGCCCTCTCGCAGCAAAAGGTAAAGCAGAGCTACGCCTGGGCAGGCAAAGGGGCCCGTAAACTAGAAAATGCTCTGCACGTGAGCGCTGTGGTCACCATCACAGCAGGATTTCTTGAGGAGTTTCCCTCACGCAGCTGATCCACCTCCTGAAGGGACTGGCATCACCCCACCCCTCCTGTCCTCTCCCCCCAAGTCCCCGGGGGAAAACGAAGCCCAGGGGAACAAGGGGAAACCTCAACCACGGTCCACTGGGACATGGGACAAAGCACATGGTGAGCATGGGGAGCAGGGGACGTGCTGCCACATGCGTATTCACTTCTGCCCCATCTTGTCACAGAAGGGACATGAGGGGAATTCTGCTGTAGATCATTACTCATGCACGGAGAAGAGGCAGGAAAAAGGTCCCCGTGTCCCTTTGTTCTGTCCCCAAAATGCACATGGTGCACACGAGCCTGGAATTCCCCAGAAGGTGACTGGCAAGAGGCCTGCCTGTGAGGCCCAATGGCTCCCGGCCACGCTGGCAGGGCAGGGTAAAACCCCAGTGGTGAGGCAGGGCCCAGGAATCTGGCGGGCCACTCCCCTCCCCTTTGCTTCTCTAAGACGGGCTCACCCAGGACCGCTATCGTCTGCATCCATTTTCTGTTCCTCAACTCACAGTCCCACCCACACCACTGGCTCTTCAGAAGTTAGGACACATGGTAAACTGAGGCCCAGAGTGATCTGGCACTTTGCTCAAAGTGCTCTGGAAGGCAGAGCCAGGCCCAGGTGCCCACCACTGACCTCTACCGTGTGAGGAGCTGCCTACCAGGAGCTGGTCGCTGATCTTGAGCTTCTCCATCTGGATCTCCCGCAGAGGCCTCTTGAGCAGGGCCTTGGTCATGGCATTCTGGGCCGTCATGCGTGTGGCTGTGTTCAGGTCCTTCACAGTCATCACAGATAGTACGGGGTCCCAGATGCGGAACTGGACATCGGCGCCCACAGACAGCACAGCCCCATCCTTAGAGGCCAGCTATTGGGGGGGGAGGGGCATGAAAGAGGAGACACTCAAGGGGCTGGTGCTGCTGGGAGGTCGGGCCCATTGAGACCACCCAGCTTGACCCACCCACCAGGGACCTAGCTCCTCAAGGGGAAAACTACGTCCTCAGGTGCATGGGGTTAGGTACATGAAGCAAGGACGTCCTTCCACCTCCATCCTCAATGTTCTGGTCACTTCCCCCACCGCAACCCCGACGGCTACTCATACACCAAGGTACCAGCTCCCACAATACACTCTGCACCAGCACCCCCTCTCTCTGTCCAAGGGAGCCAAGAAGCCCCGCACCTTGCAAGGAGGGACATTGAAAGCTCGTGTCCTCAAATCCACCCGCTGAAAGGAGTCAATGAAGGGCAGGAGCAGAACCATGCCAGGACCCTGAGGGGTGCGGATCCGGCCCAGTCGAAACACGATCATCCGCTCATAGGTGGGCACGATCTGTTCACAAGAGCAAGGGAGAGGGGTGAAAACGCTGAGCCTAGACAGACAACAGCGGCTGGCAGGATCCCCCCCACCTCTCTCTCCCTTGCTTTGGTTGGTGTCAGTTAGTCTTAGATCTTTCTAGAAAGAAAACCAAGGCTCTGAGAGATTAAATGACTTACTCAAAAATCTCCGAGACCCCATGTGAAAAGCCAAGATGTGAATATAGTTCTGAATGACTCCAACCCCAAGCAAAGGGCTTTACCAATTTTTGAAGTAAGTATGTCCCAGTTGAGAAATGAAGGCCCAGAGAGGCAAAGTGACTTGCCCCAAGTCACACAGTATTTGTTTCAGTGGCAGTTGTAGGACGAGGATTTAGGACCTTCATAGGCTTCCTCCCCAACCACACCAAACCCAAAGGCTTTCTAGAAAAGTTAACTATTGCCTAGGGCCACACAAAGGGCAAGGCCTTCCTGGGCTTCCACCTTCACTGCAGCTCTCAGATGTGATCCTTAACGGAAGTTCATCTTTTTCCCCTCTGCACAAGCCCTTGTTGAAAACCAGGCCCGAATTCCTATTACTCATTACCTGCTGGGCCAAGTTGAGTGTTTTTCATTTCAAATTTTAACCTAACCCAAAGAAAGGAAGATATGGCCAAGATATCCGCATGTACCATCAAGCCAATGTCCAGACCCCAGGACTTGGGAATTTGGGAAGGCTTGCTGAATATCTACTGGCTCCCAGTATGACTTTGAGCAAGTCTGAGCCCCTGTTTCCTCATCTGAAAGATGCAAATGAACAATCTTTGACTAGCCCATTTCATCAGGGTGTGATAATCTAATATTTAGGGGAAGGGGATGGAGAACGGGGAATTCATCCAACAAAGCTAGAGCTTTCAGTGTGGCCCAACCACCCTGAGGGTGACCTGGCCAGCCTTACCTTCAAAGCAAACCAGCCAGAAACAGGAAAGGTGATCATCAGCAGCAAGAACCCCAGGAAACTGATGAGGCCATGGCAGAGGTAGGAAGGCCAGCTCTGAGGTGCATCTGGGGACAGGAGAGCAAAGGCAATCAAGAAATGCCACTGGTTCTGGTAGGATAGCAGCAGACTAAATGAACTTGGTCAAGCGTAACTTTTGCCCACCCCACCCCCCAGCCCCCTTCATCGGTTCTTTCCTTTTCAGGGCTCTCAGTCACCTCCTTGCCTAGTACTCCCATATCTTGAACCAGATGCTAGTTACGGGGGTTCCCTCCTCCTACACATCAAAACTAATCCCTCTCAGAGTCCCACTCCCACAAGTCCCAGTCTCTGCCAGGCAAGAGCCATTAGATGTGAGAAGCCAGTCCATGGGATGCTCTCCTCACTGGGTATCTGGATCAATTCCCTTGTCTGATAGAGAGCGCCTGGCATCTGTACACACCGTGCTGGGCTGAATGGAATGCGGATGGTATACAACATTCCTCCTCTACCATCAGCCCCAGAAGCCTGCTTTCAGGGACATCCTTTTGGAGATAATACCTTAGCCTAAAGGGATGAAGCATTAATGGCTCAACAGGGAGGACAGGGAAGATGTTCGTCTCTGGCTCACAATTCACCCCCTTTAATGCCCTAAGGACTACTGAATGCTTCACTCCAAGCAGCTTCAGATGGGAGGTGGAACTAGGAAGACAGCCACATCTGAGACAGAGGTCCTGGCCCCTGGAGAACCAAGAGCCCAGAATGAAAGTGGAGTTGCGAAAGCCCCAGAATCTAGGATGATTACCCTCTGCTCTCCTTCCCATCACAAGACTGGACAGGAGGCAGATAGGAGCCTCTGCTGGCTCCTCCCAGGAACTCCATGCCCTCTGGGCTCTCGGAGCCCTAGGAGACTGCCTGGCTCTGACTCCTGTGGCTGCTGCAGGAAAGAAACCCTTGGATAGACAGGTCGCCTATCCTTACAGGAGGGTTCTATTGTCGGACTGAGGCATGTGGGATCTGGCCCTGGGGAACCACGCAAGCTCTGGAGCAAGAGGACCAGAGCTGACCCAAAAGGCAGCCTGAGGCCTGCCTTTGTCTCCGGTCGCTATCTACCAGGAAACGGGTAGCTGCTTTAGCTCCGGACATGCAGAAGCAGTCACTGGGTTGAAGACGCTGCCATTTCTCTGTGGCCAAAGTGCCCTTGGCGCGCCGGTGACCTGCTATACCTAGACCCTGGGTTTTTTCTGGTCAAAACGGGAATGTGAAATCCCTTCCCAGGCTTAAAGGCCTGATAAGAGTCGAGAGGAGAAATCAGGGGCGTGAGGCCTGTTAAAAGATGAGAGAGCTCCGGGGCAACAGCCCAGCAGTCCTAGGGAGGGCGGAGGAGCGCTAGCATCCCAGTGTTCGGTCCAGGCCCTTCCCCACATCGGGGCCACTCCCGGTGCCTCCTCTTAGGGTGCGAGGGCGCCAGACTGGCTGACTCCAGAGGGTGCCGGCCGGTCCGCGCGCCGGGTCCGCTGTGCTGGGCGGCCACTCACCGGCCCCCGGCCCCACGCCGCCCCGCTCCGGGGACAAGCAGCCCTTCTGCGAGCCCAGGAAACCGAAGCTCGACTGCTGGAAACGGTCAAAGTCCCCCAACGGCAGCGCCCGGTACCCAGACCTGCCGAGCCTGNNCAGCAGCCGGCCGCTCCCCAAGCCTGCCCCCGGCCGGCAGGGGCCGTTTCCGGTTTCCCGGGCCGCGGCGCAGGAGGAGATGGCTAGCTCGGCCTGGTTCCCCCCGGCGCACAGCGCCCCCTGCTCCGGGAGGACCGAACTCGCTGGAGCCCTGCCTCCCTGCTCCCCCCGCCCGGCTCTAGAAAATCTAAATGCAAATGGTGAATTTACTCCGGGAAGCATTGACTTTCAATATGGTGTTTGGGCAGGGTGTCTTTCAAAGTAAGCAAAGAGGGGGCGCCTGGGTGCAACCGACTTTAGCTCAGGTCTCCATCTCGCTGTTCATGGGTTCCAGCTCTGCATCAGGCTCGGCGCTGAGAGCTCAGAGAGCCTGAAGCCTGCTTCAGATTCTGTGTGTGTCTCTCTCTGCCCCTCCCCCACTCACACTCTGTCTCTCTCTCCCAAAAATAAATAAACATAAAAAAAAAGTGAGCCTTGAATGCCGAGAACAAACTGAGGGCAGATGGGGTGGGGGGAGTGGAAGGGGGTGATGGGCATGGAGGAGGGCAGTTGTGGGGATGAGCACTGGGTGTTATATGGAAACCAACTTGACAATAAACTATTTTAAAAAATAATAAAAAAAAGTGAGCTAAGAAATTAATAAAACTTTCCTTGTCTCAGCCACATGCCAGTCCTGCCTCCTCAGACCCCTCACACCCCAGCCATAGCCAGGTCTCTTCGACGTCCTTTCTGCAGATGCTGCTCACCATCTTTGGCTTTTCCTAGTTTGATGGACTGATTCTAAAGCCCTGGTGGGTACTGGGCAGGCTGGTGGGTAGGGTAGGCCCCTGAGGCCTCACACAGTTCCTGGGAAGTTGGGTCTCCCAGCCATTCCCTTTTCCCTCCACACCCCAGACAATAAGTTTTACAAGCGCAAGGTCCTAGCACCATCCCTAGTCTGCTCCAAGCTGGAAGTGAGCGCAGAATTGTATACAGCAATTAGCACAGTGGTTGGGATGGTTTGATGTTTGAAGCCAGGGGCCTGGCCCCAGTGAGGAGTGCGCTTTCTCCCCTCACCAGCTGGGAGCTGGCATGCTTCTCCTTCGGCCAAGAGCTGATTTGCTCTCCTTGTGGTCTTCATATCTCCTCACCAGTTCTCCCCCTCCCAGCCTGCCTGCCACCATTGCCTCAGACTTACCAGCCTTTCCAACTGTCACCCAAGGCATCGTCCTGTCCCCCTCATCTCCACTCAGTGACCTCCCAGTGTCTTTGGCTCAGATGCCTCCTCTGCATCCCATAGCCGTTGTCCTAGAGCAGGCCACCTGTTTCAGGTTGTCAGAGTGACCATCCCAGCATGCATGTTGGGTCATGTTCCTGGGTTCTAAACTCACTCTCGTTGCCCACAGAGCTGGTCCATCTCCTTGGCTCTGATGTCACTCATGGGTCCCCTCTTAAATCTGAAAAGGACTCAAACAGGCTCTCCTGTGTCAAACCTCCATGCCTTTGCACGTGCCGTTCCAAGCTTCCCCCCACCCCTAAATCCTGGCGACCACCCACCCTCCTTCCCGTTCCTTCAAGTGCCACCTGAGAATCTCCTTTCCAGCCAGTCCCAAGAGTGTATGAAAACCTCTGTTTGGGTAACTGCTCTTCTACTAGACCTAGGGTTCTCCCAAAGCAGGGCCACCTGTGGCTCATCTCTGTGCCCCCCTCCCCTCCCCTCCCTCAAAGCCAAGGACGAGCGCTGCTCCCTTTCCAGCTCAGCTCTGCTACATTCCCTTTACCCCCAGGTCTGTAGAACATCTACTCCTCTCCTCCCATCCCTTCCTCCGGCCCTGGGCGTGTCTTCAAATCCCACAAGCCGGCCTCTCCGCCCCTAGAACCTCCCCTCCGCTCTGTCTCACTTCCTCTCGGGAGGCGGGCCCTCAGCGGGCACCGCCCCTTTCAGACTGACTCGCAGCGACTCCAGAGACTTGGCCCTCTGGCGCCTGCCTCTCGTTCCGTTTCTCCTCCCTCCCCTCAAGCTCAAAACCCAGAATCGAAACTGTGCTGTGATCCATGCAGCGGGAGCCTGCACTCGCCCGATCTCCGGGTCCCCAGCAAGACCCCGCCCGGCCCCCCACACCCACCATGCCTCCCCCGGAGTCCGTCTCCGAAGGCCACCAGCCCAGCCCCAGCCACAGCCCCACGGAGGTACTACTGGGTTTGGGGAGATGGGGTTTAGACTTCGTTGATTTGGTCAGTTGCGGGGAGCGGTGGGAAGGGAGAGGGCAACTTGGCCAAGTGCCTTAAAGAGTGCCACAGCGAGAAAAGCGGACATCGGGTGCCGACCCTCTGGGCTGGGGTAGCGGGAAGTGAGCGCAGAAAAGGGGACCAGGATGAGTTAGGGGAGCCTCTCCGGCCTGTGATTCTTCACGATTCTCCACGAGCAGGGGTCAAGATGCCCACCCTGGCGCTTTGCCTCCTAAGCCCCTGCCTCAGATGAAGGGCCACGGGTTAGGGAGGATGCCCTATTTCGCAGGCCTGGGGCCAGGGGCACGTCCCAGGTGTGACAAAACCCAAAACCGAGTTCCCAGATCAGGAAGTGGGAAGCTGGCCCAGATGAGAGAATTGTCTTGGCTAAGGCCTCACAGTTCCCGTGGTGGTTTCTTTGCTAAGATACCTCCAGGATCTTTCTCTTGGACCACCTCGGGTGCACAGCCCCCGCCCACAAGGGGGTTATTAGGTCCTCCTCCTGGAATCTTGCCTCAGTCCTCTCTGGGGCAAATGCCCCAGCTCCCTGAAGGAGCTACTTATATCACTTGCTGTATGTTCTTCCAGGTCCTTTGGCTCGCTTTCAGGAAAGCACCTTTTTGCCGTAACTTTTTTTATTTGCATTATTACAACTAGGAGTAATCTTACTTAATTCTGAACACTCATGTGCCAGGTACTGTGTTAAGCACTTTTTTTTTTTGCTGTAAAATATCCATAACATAAAACTCACCATGTTTTTAAGGATTTTGTTTTTTGTAAGTAATCTCTACACCCGACATGGGGCTTGAACTTACAACCCTGAGATCAAGAGTTGCATGCTCTTCTAACTGAGCCAGCCAGGTGCTCCAAAAACTTAAGCACTTTTTTAAATGTTTTATTTATTTCTGAGAGAGAGAGAGACAGCATGAGCAGGGGAGGGTCACAGAGAGAGGGAGGTACAGAATCTGAAACAGGCTCCAAGCCCTGAGCTGGCTGTCAACACAGAGCCCAACGAAGGGCTCGAACCCATGAACCGTGAGATCATGACTGGAGCCGAATTCGGAGGCTTAACTGACTGAGTCACCCAGGTGCCCCAATTTAAGCATTTTTAAGTGTACCTTTCAGTGGCATTAAGTATGTTCACAATGTTGAGTAATTATCACCACCCTCTATTTCCAGAATTCTTTCATCACTGGCAACAGAAACTGTACTCTTTAAGCAGTAGCTCCTTAGTAACTCCTTCTCCCACCAATCTACTTTCTGTTGCTGTGACTTTGCCTAGTCTAGAAAGTGGCACCATGCAGTATCTGTCCCTTTGTGGTTTGGCTTATTTTGCTTAGCATAATGTCTTCGAGGTTCTCGTAGCATGTAAGAGAACTTCCTTCCTTTTTATTTTATTTTTAAAATTTTATATTTAAGTAACTTCGACACCAAGTATGGGGCTCAAACTCACAACCCTAAGATGGAGAGTCACGTGCTCTACAGACGGAGCCAGCCAGGCACCCCCTTCCTTCCTTTTTAAAGCTGAATATCCCGTTGCACATGTAGACGACTTTTGTTTATCCATTCATCTATTGATGGACACTTGGGTTATTTCTGCCTTTTGGCTATTGTGCATAATGATGTTGGGAACATGGGTGTACAACTACTTGTTTTCAGTTCTTTTGGGAAACACATCTAGGAATGATATTTCTGAGTTTATATGGTTTAACTTTTTGAGGAGCCACCAAACCGTATTAAGCACTTTATACGATGTTAAATGAGGTACACTTTAGTGTGTCTCCTTTCTAAACGGAGTTCATCGGAGGCAGAGATTTATCCCATCCATCCAGGTATCTCAGGGCCTAGGGGAAGCAGATGCTCAGTAAATTGTGGAGGGAGAGCTGGAAGGCTTGATGAGTGGGAGAGTGGGGTGCTGGGAAGCCTCGGTTTTGTATCATCCTGCCTGCAATGGGGTATGGAGTCCCATTCCAGCCTCCAGCCACAGGAACGGGTGCGGTGGGTGGGGACTTCTGGATGTCAGGCCTCACCCGCATCTCTCTGGTCCCCGTCTCTGGTCCCCCAGAAAGCCGTGGAGGAGGAGTTCCAGTTCCTGCGCTGCCAGGGCTGCCAGGTAGAAGCCAAGTGCCCCAAACTGCTGCCTTGTCTGCACACGCTGTGCTCGGGATGCCTGGGGGCGCCAGGCATGCAGTGCCCCATCTGCCAGGCGCCCGGGCCCGCAGGCGCGGACTCGCTGGCCCTGGATAACGTCTTCTTCGAGAGTCTGCAGCGGCGCCTGTCGGTGTACAGGCAGATCGTGGACGCGCAGGCACTTTGTACCCGTTGCAAAGAGACTGCCGACTTCTGGTGTTTCGAGTGTGAGCAGCTCCTCTGTGCCAAGTGCTTCGAGGCGCACCAGTGGTTCCTCAAGCACGAGGCCCGGCCCCTGGAAGAGCTCCGCAGCCAGTCGGTGCGCGAGTTTCTAGATGGCACGCGGAAGTCCAACAGCATCTTCTGCTCCAACCCCAACCACCGCACCCCTATGCTGACTAGGTGAGCCGGCCGGCCCATGGTGGGGTGGCACATCCCAGATACAGGCAGAAGGTGCAGGGAGCAGAGATCCAAAGAGGCACATAGCTGGGAACGTGGGATAAGGAGTGTCTAGGGTCTTGCAACTCAAAGTGTGGTCCTCAGACCAGCACCATCTGTGCTGTGGCCATGGCCGCAATTTATGCTGTCTCATACAAATAGATAGTAATCGTTTCCGGGTTCCCTCTGTCCTAAATAAAGCTGCAGAAACCGCTTTACACACTTATCCAATAATTTCTTCAGGATAAAGTTGGAAATGCCATTGCTGAGTGGTGAAGGGGTGTGAAAATTTTATACTTTGATACATGTTACCAAACTGCCCTTAGAAAGTCCTACAGTGGAATTTTCCATATCACAGCCATGGAGTCGGGGTGTATAGGTGGATTCTAGATGAGATGCAAGTAGTGCGTTTCTGTCTGAAAAGCCAAAACCATCACACCATACTATCTCAGAATGTCTATTTGAAAGAAATCCTATCGACTCCGGTTAAAATTCTTTTTATTAAACAGCACAGGATTTTAATTCAATATTTTTGATAATACATTTGTATGTCAAAAAGTCACAACATTTATAAAGTGAGGGGGCAAGTCTCCATTCCACTCTGTCCCCATCTGCTTAATTCCTACCATTTCTCCCTCCCTCCCCCATCCACCGTTAACCATCGTTGCCAGTTTTGAGTGCTTCCAGAGTTTCTTTGTGAAAATATTCACAGATAGGGGTATATAGTCTTATACATTCTTATCTTCCCTCTTTTAGCCAAAAAGGTAGCCTACAAATGTGAACTATCCCCACTCCCAGTAGATTGCTTCTGTAAGATTCTGTAGATTCCTTGGGGATCACAAAAAGTGAAGGTATTCTTTGCCCACTGGGGACACAGAACTGCATTCCTCAAAAAACTCACAGTGGCTTGCTTCCTGCCTGGTCTTTTACCACCTGCACTACCAGAATGCATTTCCTGCAAATTCCTCAATAGACAGATAGTATCGCTTAGAATTTGGATTTCTTTGTTGTTAAGATTCAGGTTTAGTGGCTTTTTATATGTTTATTGGCCATTGCCTTTTCTTCAATTGTGAATTGCCTACTTAAGTCCTTTGCCTATTTGTTTTTATTTCCTTCCAGAAATCAGTCTCTTTAATTGCAAGAGCCAGTAGCTGTGCAAATGTTTTCTCATGTTGACCTTTGTCATTTCATTTCCTAGGACGTATTGTGTGTAAGTTTTTAGTTTTATAGAATTCAGTTCATCAGTCTCTTCCTTTAAAGTGTCCGGCTTTAATCCTACTAGGAAAGACTTTTCCCCCCTGCCAATATTAAAAATACTTTCCTATATTCTATTTTAATAATCTCATGGCTTTGTGTTTATAATTAAATCTTTAATTCATATGGAATTTATTTTTCTGTATGGTATAAAGTAGGATTCTCACTTTGCTTTTCTCTCCAAATGGAAAGCTGGTTCTCTCAACAACTTTTATTGAATAATCCACTCTTACCTTGTTCTGAAATACCCTTTAATGCTCTACTAAATACCCAAGTAATGAGTATGTTTGTAAATATCTGTCCTGGGCCAATGATCTGACTATTCCTGCACTAATCCTTCCTGCTCTAGGGAATGCTTCATGTTTGATAGGGCAAATGAAATTCCCATTATTCCTCATTTTTCTTTTTTTTTCTGTTCTTACAGTTTATGCAATTTCAGAACTTACATATTTATTCGTTGGGATTTTGATTGAAATTGTGTTAAATCTGGGGAGAGTTGGCCTCATGTCTAATTATAGCTTTTGAGTTTTATAGTGTTATTGACATACCTCTTGAACTTTTAAATTATAGTTGAATTTATAATATTGAATAGCCCTGTGAATAAACTCTGTTCCATTATCATTTATAGCTGGTTATCATGAACATCCTCTAGGCCTCCTGATTCATGTATATTCGTATTACACTAGCCATCTGATTGAGCTCTTTCATTTTGGTAAGATTTTCTAATCGATTTTTTTGGATTCTTTTGGAGTTTCTAGGTAAACGATCATATCCTCTGCAAACAATAAAACCTTTTTCTCTCCAGTATTTATGCATATTTCCTCTCTGTAGCTTTGTTTCATTAGCTAGAACTGCTAGAATATTAAATAGTGTGAAGAAGTGGTCAGGAAAGGCAACTTTATCTTATTCCTAGCTTTCATGAGAAAGTTTATGTGTTCTTATTTAGTACGCTGTTTATTATTGGCTTCCTTAGGTAACTTTACAAAATCACCTTCGCATTCTTCTCTCTTACTATGAGTTGTTTTTTTTTTTTAATATTTTTATTTATTTCTAGGAGAGAGAGAGACAGCGTGAGCAGGGGAGGGTCAGAGAGAGAGGGAGATACAGACTCTGAAATAGGCTCCAGGCTCTGAGCCGGCAGTCAGCACAGAGCCCGACGCGGGGCTCAAACCCACGAACCGTGAGATCATGACCTAAGCGAAAGTCGGACGCTCAACCGACTAAGCCACCCAGGCGCCCCTCTTACTATGAGATTTTTGTGGCTGCTATTTTGTTTTATTTTTAACTCAAGAATGGGTGTTCCTTGGGATTCTGTGAAGGTGTCATTTTACCTTTCAGTATGATGAATTATACAGCAGTATGTTTCCTTATGTTGAGCCATTTATTGATTCCCAGGAGAAAAAACCCTGTTTGGTCCTGATATACTATTATTTTAATTCACAGTTAGATTCCATTTAATACTGTCTTATTTAGGCTATTATCTATATTTATAAATGTGATCAATGTTTATGATTATGTGTAATTTCTTTTAAGTTTTTTGATCCATTTTATACTAATCTTCAGTGAATTTGTAAGCTTGTTTGAACTGGTACACACACACACACGCACGCACGCACACGCACACACACAAATTGCTTAGCACAGTGCCTGGCACATATTAGGTACACAGTCAACGTTAAAACCCTATCCCTATAATTTCTCCATTCTGCTCTAGAACAGTTCAAGAACATAAGCAATTTGGGTTTATTTCTTTCTTGAAAAACTATCTGGGACTGGTGCTGTGTTTTTTTTTTTAAATTTTTTAACGTTTATTTATCCATGAGAGAGACAGAGACAGAGTGTGAGTGGGGGAGGGGCAGAATCTGAGACAGGCTCCAGGCTCTGAGCTGTCAGCACAGAGCCCCATACGGGGCTCGAACTCACACGAACTGCGGGATCATTACCTGAGCCGAAGTCCGACGCTCAACTGACTGGGCCACCCAGGCACCCCGAATGGTGCCGTTTTTGACGAGTCAGGTTTTTTCTCTGGTATGGGTCTGTTGGTGGATCTTGAGTCAGATTTCCTAGAAAATTTTCCAGTTCACCCTAAGCTCTTTCATAATTTAGACATTTCCTTTATACCTGTAATTATGCCCCCTTTCTTATTTCTAAATAAGATGTTAGTAGCTTACAAGTGGTCCCACCTCTGACGTAGGGGTTGGGATGGGTTTCTGTCCAGGTACAATGGGCAGGGGCTGGTCCAGCCAAGAGAGCAGGATTCAGGTCCCTTGAGCAAGGCAGATGGCTTCAAAAACCCAATCATACCACTTAAAAATCATACACAGACACTCACAGTTTACCTTGTTTTCACAATTTGCTAGCACTTACTGGAAACACTCAACTTGTTTTCTCTGCACAAAACTTCAGTGCCATAAATAATCCACAGCTTTCTTCAGGTCACAGTGCAGTCGTAAACCACTCCATCCTTTGACACCGAGCTGATTTAGGAGTCTGGTTGGGCAGCAGCACCACAGGTGGCTTTAAACTCACAACTCAGTCTGGAAATGTCTATCCTGGGGCCACTGGCTTTGATCACAATCACCACTCCCACCACGTGGAGTACATTTTTCTTTTTTTTACATTTCTTTATTTTTGAGAGACAGGGATAGACAGAGCACAAGCGGGAGAGGGGCAGAGAGAGAATGATCACCACTTTCAGCACTTGTAACCACATCCATCACTTGTGTGGAGTACTTTTTTTTTTTTTGAGAGACAGAAACACAGCACAAGTGGGGGAGGGGCAGAGAGAGAATGAGACACCGAATACAAAGCAGGCTCCAGGCCCTGTCCGAGCTGTCAGGATCTGACGCGGGGCTCAAACCCACAAACCGGGGGATCATGACCCAAGCTGAATTCAGATGCCCAACCAACTGAGCCACCCAGGCGCCCCGCGTGAAGTACATTTTTTCAGCCTGCTTCCTCATATGTGGCAGGCTGTCTACTAGGTGCTAAGGTATAAATATGAACAGATACATCTCTGGCCCTCTGTGAGGTCGCAGTCTGGTAGAAGAACCAGATCTGCAACTCACCATCAAGGCTAGAAAGTGCCAGGAGGAAGTCTGCTCACCCTGAGCTTGGATAATTGCCCTTTTCATGCTGTCTTCTACCTTACTACCGTTCATTTTCCCCCAGCAGTATCCCCACACGCACTGGGTTGACATCTGGATGTGTGCTCAGTCAATTGTTAAGGACAGAAAGGAGGAGGAAGCACAGGCACAGAAGTGAGTCATCTTAGAAAGGGCATTGGCTGGCGATGCAGCTTCCAAGAGGGTGTCACGTTTAGCCTGACATGTGAGAAAGGAGAAATGGCACTGGGGGCAGGACAGGGTGGACCGGGCAGCATGTTCAAAGGCAGAGGCACTAGCCGGTCGGCTGTGTTTCAGGAATCGCAAGTAAAGGGTGCGCCTGAAGGCAGGGGCTGGAAGGGGAAACTGGGGTCGGACATGGGAGGCTTGATGGATTTAGAACTTGGTCCTAAGATTTTAGGACATAGACTGTTCTCAGCTTGTTCGTTTTTCATGCATTTCACTCTTGTTTTATCAGGGAACAGCCTAGAGAACACACTTTGAAAGGGACCCTATGAGGGGTGGGGGGCTCTATTGGAAGCCCACTGATGGCTGTTAAGGCAGAGGGTGGGAGGATCAGATTCTCTCTCTGTGCTGTGGCTCTGTGAAATGGGTAAGCTTGGGAGCCAGGAGACCCAGTATTTGTTCCTTTGGCTACTTATTTATACTTCACCCCATTCCATAAAGAATTTGAGGAGATTGACTACCATATGGTTGGGCATATGTACCCAGCAGAAACTGAAGCAAAGGATCTAGACCAGGGGAAAGGGAGCCCCATTAGGAGACTGAGGCTGTGGTACAAGTAGGGGTGAGGTCTGCAAGAGGGTGGAGGTGGAAGAATGGGGAAGGGCCCTAAATCTCACACTACCAAGGCCTGCCTGACCTGGAGTTAAAGGTGGCCACCAGCCTTCCCATTCTGGGGAGTGGTGGGGAGTACCTTCCACCCAACAGTACTATGGGCCTGCAGGTGGAGCTAAGACCCCTATCTGGGTGTCACTTCCCAAAGCTTGGCCAGATGGGGTGGGGGAATTAATCCAGGGGCATCAAAGCTTGTGGCCAGAAAGCATTTGAAATAGTTGAGTGGAAGAAACAAAAGATCTATTAATCCAGTTGAAAGGTATGATGAGATCATAACCCGGGGAAAAGAGTTCCCAAGACCAGAAGTTGGAATAATTCTCCTAGGACAGGGAGAAGCAGGCAGGACAGCCCAGGGCAAGAGTCAGGGCAGAGACAGACAGTGCGCAGTGGCAAAGCTGGTGACAAGGAAGGGACGGGCTGCTAGCTGAGAAGGAAAAGACATCCTCCAGGGCCCCACTTGGGGCCAGGGCTGGGGAGAAGAGGGCCAGATGCCACAGGTGCAGACTATAAGGAGCCCCCTTGCCCTCGTGAACCAAGCAAGTGCCTCCTGAAATTGTTTTGCACCCTTGGTGTCTGGCGGGCCTCCTCGGGGCCTCTCTGGTACCACTGTGAAGTTATCAGTAAATTGCATCCTCTTGATGATCTCGCTGGGGTTGAAAGGTGACCCAGGAGCACCATATGGGCAAGTGGGATGGTGCTGCCGGGAGTTAGGGCACAGACAAAGAATCCATTTCCTAGTTATTCTATGAACTCACCCAGGGGACTTGGTTTCCAGACCCAAGAGTGGCTGCTTTTCCTTTCATGGGGATTGGGGGCATGGAGCCCCAAGGTAGATTTGGTTGAATGCACAGATAAAAGGGCCATGTGAGGCACCTGAGTGGCTCCGTCGGTTGGGCATCGGACTTCAGGTCAGGTCACGATCTCACGGCTGGTGGGTTTGAGCCCCTCATCGGGCTCTGTGCTGACAGCTAGCTCAGAGCCTGGAGGCTGCTTCAGATTCTGTATCTCCCTGTCTCTCTGACCCTCCCCTGCTCACGCTGTCTGTCTACCAGAAATAAATAAAGCACTCAAAAAAAAATTTTTTTTTAAAAGGGCCATGTGAGCTGTGCCTTGAAGAGGTCTGTCTGTATGAGATACAAAGAAAACAAATATGTAAATTACTAACAACTTTTTACTTAGTGGCTTAAGCAAAAATGAATGAATGGCTTATGTAAGAAGTGAATGGGGTTGTGGCCAGCTTCTGACCCTACTTGATTAGATATTCATATTCAACAGGACCTACTTTCTCTGTATTTCTTGTGACTCGGCTTTGCTGCAAGTCAGCCCCGTTCACGGAAGGGTTTCATCCTCTCGCTTGCAGCACCACAGGTCTTTGTACGCACCCTCATCCTCAAATCCAGTGGGAGAGAGCAAGAATCTCCGCCCGCATTCTAAGCCTAGTCTGAGTGTGTTTCTGATTGGATCAGATACCCGTCCATGTAGGCTATAGGTTTGAAGCCAGCCTCAGGTGAAACTTCCCAACCCCTCGGAACCTGGACAGTCCCTTTCCAGAAGGAAGCTTCTTCCCTTTTCCAACATGGGCAGAGAATGGGCTCTTCTGGTTGGAGTATCCCTTTTGTTAGTACCTTCCCGTCTTTTGAGATGTTTTTCCTGGGCTGTTATCTTAATTCTCACACCTTCTTGAAAGAGAGAACGGTTCCCATTGTATAAATGAGGCGAGAGGCCAGTGCATTCATGGGAGCTAACCCAACCAGGAGAACTTGTCTGAGCCAAGACCCACCTGGGGTCCAGGGTTTCCTGGCTGCAAACTGTGTGTGCCTTTCCTGGCGCGGCTGGCCTCTACATGCAGGCCATGAGGTTCTCCTCAACTAACAACCGGGCCGAGTTGCAGAAAAGGATTCTGCAAGTTGCTTGTTTAGAACTCGAGTGGTTTTTCCCTTGGAAGCAGATTATTGAAAGAAAGCGTGCTATTTAAGCAATGATAAATTTAATTTTCCTTAACTTTAACAGAAGAAAAAGGCACTGAAATAAAATTGGACCTTACTAAACTTCAAAGAAATACTTCTTCATTGTGAAATGGTTTCTAAAATATCTAAGATTAAGCAAAAAAAAAAAAAATATATATATATACATATATATATACTAAGACATTAAGAGGTTGTAGTTATTATAGTTTGGTTTTAAGGAAACATTTCCATTTTAGACAGTAGTAACTAGAATCTCTGCTGAAAAAGATCAGGATGGCCCCCTTCCATCTACGTCTCGTTTCTATGTTACAATGGCTCTCATGTGTGGCCCTGGCCCTTGTACTTTACCATTCCTTCCTACAAATTCTTTATTTCAATTCAGCTCTTAATTGGATGGATGTTGTCAGTAAGCAGTCTAAATTCCTAGGGTCTCTTAGTTTGAAAATATCTATCAGCTGCTCTTCTACTTGAATGATATCTTGGCTGGGTATAATATACCTGGGTCACACTGTTGCCTTTAGAATTCTGTAAACTTGGCTGCATTATCTTCCAGCATCAAACGATCATTTGCTTTTTCTGTTTTGATACCTAAAGATTTTTTTTTTCATTCTTGAAGTTGATTAATTTAACCAAACTGTCTTGGTGGTGAGCATTTTGTATCCAGTTCTTCTGAAACCTGGCAGACTCCTTCAGTCTAAAAATTCTCTTATTTCAGTGATGTTTTCTTACTGCTCTTTTTTCCTCTTCCCTTTCCTCCTCATTGTCCTCTTTTTGCTCTATTGCCATTGGTATTACAATGTGTTAGTATTATTTCTTGGTTTTTCTGATTCGTAATTTTGACAGTATTACTGTGATGTGGGGGGAACTGATTTGTTTAATGACTGTTGAATGAGTACTGAAGATGATGATAAATCATTTTATACACTTGAGTACTCGAGACTATCAAAGTTGTTTGCTGCACATAAGGATTTACCGCCTGTTTTCTATTTTACCAGAGTCCATTAACATTTAATGATTAACTTTAGTTTTTGAATTTTGTAACAAACTCCTGCTTTGGCATGTCTTTCAATTTGGATTTGTTCTGTCAAAGCTGTTAGAGTTAGAAAAGTATTTCAAGACCGGTATGGCCAGGTAGAAGCGCTGCCTTTTTATACCATATGCCACTTAACTATGGTATTGTTTCTTGTTAGCTTAGTCATCAAATCACATTTTTCTTATTCCTGGGTTTAATTAATCAATTGTTTTGGCTACTTCCATCTCTTTTGCCATCTCATTTACTGAAATTAGATCAGATTTAAATAGTTTGATAGTCACTGTACTTATCTATGTGATAAACCTTGTCTTGTTGCCTTGCAACATTTCCTGGCATATAAATCCCTATTTCATCACTGTTCACCAACACTCAATACTGTATAATTGTAGTACGTTATGATAAAACGCAGGGAATTCCAAGTTGTCTGTCTAAAACGTTGTTCCAAAAATCAAATCTCCAAAACTACAAGCTGTCTTAACATATAGCTTAGGTGATGCTTTAAAAATGTCTTGTACTTGATGCTGTTTGGACTGTACTTCTTGGGGGGTGGGGGTCATTGCAATGGTCCCAGCATATGCGATCATCACATTTCAGAATGGGATATTGGTGGCACTGGGAAGGGTTGATTGGAAAGACCAGAGGCAGGGAAGCCCGTTAGGGGATATGCAAAAGGATATAAGTTGTGATTGAGGTGAGAACAAAGGTGGTGGCAATGGGAACTCATGTGACAGATTTAGGAACCAGGATTCTACCTTGGCTGTCTTTACATCCAGTGCCATGCTTGTGCATAGTTGGTATTTAATTAATTAATTTATTTATTTATTTATTTATTTATTAGGTAAATGAAGGTAGAGTCAGCAAGAATCAATGACTTGTTGAAGCGTTTGCAGGGGGATGTGTATCTGGCATTCCCCCATGGTCTCTGGCTTGAGTGGCCTTTCAGTGGGCCATAAATAGTGATGTGGCCTAACAGAACACTGTCCACCATGAACATGCCAGCCCTCTGTCTTGGGAGCAGGGACCTGCCTAGAAAAGAGTGGGGAAGGTAGATGGGTGATGGGCATTAACAAGGGCACTTGTCATGCTGACCCCTGGGCGTTGTGTGTGAGTGATGAACCACTGAATTCTACTTCTGATACCAATATTGCATGGTCTGCTAACTAACTAGAATTTACATGAAAGTTTGAAGAAAAAAAGAAAAGAGTGGGGAAAGAAAAGCACAAATTTCTCTTCCTCATTCGTGGCTGTGGGATCGGCATACAGTGGGCGTGAGAGACAGATGAGGCTTCCTCACTGCTGCTTTTCAAGGATCTTCCTCTCTGAGCCCTTAGGTGCTCCCATCTCTGCCACCACCTTCTCAACCAATGAAGAGTTGGAGAAGGGGAAGTCAATAGGAATGATGCTTTTGCTCTAAGTATCCCAGGCTCTGCAATTACCCATGTGCTCTCCTGGCTTCAGAAATCTTTCCTCAACTCTGTTTTCCAGCTGAGATTTTTGGAAACCAGTCTGATTAAAAGCCTTCATACTTGTATGTAAATGACTGACGGATCCCTTTAATTGCCCTCTAGCCAATAATTTGAGTTTCCAAAGGAAGCTGTTCCTTTTGCTGTTCCAGCAAAGTGAAAGCTCCTGTCCCTCTTGTGGAGGTGAGCATGGCAGAGTGGAGAGTTTTTCAGTTGCCATTCAGACCGCCGGGCCCTGCCCTGGCATCCTACTCTAGGGCCAGCTCTCCATGGGTCCCGTTTTCATAGGATTTTTGCTTCCTGCATTTCCAGGCCCTGTTTCCTAGAACAGCGGAAGTGGCATGCCGCTCTGGTCTCAGCAGGACGGTCAGGGGTAGCCTGTCCCTATGGGAAGGGAACAGCCCAGAGACCATACTCAGTATGTTTCCTTTCTATCCGAGGTTGAGAGGTCAACCCACCGAAAGTAGGGCCATCCTTGCCGTGCATCCATGTGTTGTTGATGCCTCCCCTTCTTGTGTGGCCCCAGATTGTCCAATGTGTAGCTGGCACTGTGCAGGTGGCTTCACATACACCAGCCCATCTTTTGTCCTCACAACAGTCTATGAGAGGCATTCTTATTTATCCTCATTTTATAGACAGGAAAGTTAAGACTCAAGAGAAAGTATTTTACTCAAGGCCTTGAAGCTAGGAATCAGAAGGGCTCAGATTCAGGCCCAAGGATGTCCACCTCCAGAACCCATATCCTTTCTGCCGTCACATGGTCTCTAGCTCAGCAACTTAAGACATAGGCAGCTTTCAGATGGGGAGACTGTGAACCCAGGAAACATATGGAGACGTCTACTAAAATATTAACAACACAGTCAATGCACTGAAGGTCACAAAGGGATAAGTGAACATGTCAGGGAAGAAGAGGAAGAGCTTTATAATTCCTAGTTGGCATGTTTTCTGAGGGTTCTCCATTGCCTCCTATTTAAAGTCCAAACTCCTTCACTTGGAAGTGATTATGGAAATTTTTGGAAAATCTAAATAGATGGAAAGGGGGAGGGAAAGAGAAAGAGAAAGAAGTAACCCCCATCAATATAGACTGTTTACGCTCCTTCCTGTTGTCTCGATAATGACCTGAACTGAAACGAACAGCAGGTAGTTCTGTAACTTGCTTTTCTCATGATAGGAAGTTGTGAATGTCTTTCTGAAAAACACATAATTTTGAATTTTTAGGTCGTCCATCTGTTGAGTGTATGATTTCTTCCATCTCTTGGTTGTTGTAAGATCTTTACCATCGTTAAGTAGTCAACTGTCGCATCTTTATCGTGTTATGGTTCCTAGTTAAGTCTGTGACCCGCTGGAAATGTATTGTGGTGTCACGTGTGAAACAAGCTCTAATTTGCCTCTTCCCCTCCCCTACCCCGGTAGCCAGTTTTCCTGATTCTAACTGTTGAATGGAATTGTTTAATGTCCATTAGCATGGGATGCTTTCTTTATTCTATAAAATATCACATTCTTCTATGGATGCCAGGACCCAGATAAGGACTATCTGGTCTGTTCTGCTGCTTTTTCTTCCTCTTTACTCCTGGGCTAGTGCCCCACATACTTTTTTAATAATGGTAGTTCTATCCTGTGTTATCTGGCAGAGAAAATTCCCCTTCCTGACACTGATTTCCCAAAAATTCCTTTTTTGTTGTTGTTGTTTAAGTTTATTTAGTTGAGACACAGAGAGACAGAGAGAGAGAGAGAGACAGAAAGAGAGGGGGAGAGAGAGAAGTCCAAGCAAGTTCCTCACTGCCAGCACAGAGCCCAACGTGGGACTCGAACTCATGACCTGAGCAGAAACCAAGAGCTGGTAGCTGTTAACCGACTGAGCCACCCAGGGGCCCTTTCCCAAAAATTTCTGAACTCTTTGATCTGTTTATTCTGTCCTGTGAAATTTAGAATCTGTAGGTGAAGATTCAAACTCTCATCTGTAATTTGATTAAAACTGCTTTAAGCCTTTATCTGAACTGAGGAGAATTGATATTGTGATATTGACCCTTTCCAATTGGGACCTTGATACACTTTTCTGTTTTTTAGCCTCTCTCTCAGTGGAGTTCTTTTTTTGTTCCCCCATGTATATGTTTTTTGTTAGATGTATGCCTACTTTTTTTGGAAGCATTTGAAAATTGTTTCTCAATGAGAGCATGGAGATATTTTCCATATTTCTTTTCATTTGAATTGCTGGGATAGCATTCCACTGTATGGTGGTATCATAATGTATGCAATTCCTTGCCTAGCACTCTTTCATTTCTTTGCTGTCATGGACTGTGTTGCATTGTACAGATGTTATTTTGTACATGTTGAGGTAGAGCTACAGAGTAGATACACAGAAGGGAGACTGCTGGGTCAGAGGATAAATGCATTTGTGATTCTGATGGATATTGCCAAACTGCCCTCTGTAGAGTTATTAGTTCTTTTCATAATTGCTCAGCATTTATTTTTATTTTTTTGTGTGTATTTATTTATTTTTGAGAGACAGAGCATGAACAGGGGAGGGACAGAGAGGGAGACACAGAATCTGAAGCAGGCTCCAGGCTCTGAGCTGTCAGCACAGAGCCCGATGCGGGGCTCAGACTCAGGAACCATGAGATCCTGACCTGAGCCGAAGTCGGACGCTTAACTGACTGAGCCACCCAGGTGCCCCCGAGCATTTCTTGTTAATAGTATCATTGGTGAGCATTAATACTGAAGTCAGTTATAGTAATTGCAGTCTTTGTTGAGAACACGTATGTAGGACTTCTCTCATTTGACCCTCTGTAGCATTCCCATATGACGTGGGGATTATCCCTGTTTAACAGATAGAAGATACAGGCAACAAGAAGCTAAGTGACTTGCCAAGGGCACAGAACTGAGGTCAGATACATATTTGCCCTCTGCTTCCCTTGACACTTACCTCAGTCACTGGCCCTGCCTCTTGGTGATGGGTCTCTGTTACTTAGGTCACGTTTCTCCAGGCTGGAGTTGTTGAATGCTTTTGACCCAGTGGCAATCCCCATGCTTCCCTCACACTCTGAGCTCTCCAGGAAACCTCTGCTAGCCTGACATACATCTCCTGTGTTTGGTCAAGAGATTCAGGCTCCGAAACCTTGCCTTGTCGGGTGATCTGGAGAGGTGGAGAGCCAGCCATGCTGAGCACCAGTGCCTAGTGCCACAATTTTCGAGTCAGGTTGGCCAGCAGGGTCTTTACTGGCAGTTCCAGGACAAGCTGATCTTTAAATTTTTTTTTTTTAGGTTTTTATTTATTTCGAGAGAGAGAGAGAGAGAGACAGCGTGAGCAGGGGAGGGTCAGAGAGAGAGGGAGTCACAGACTGAAACAGGCTCCAGGCTCTGAGCTGGCAGTCAGCACAGAGCCCGACGCGGGGCTCGAACCCACGAACCGCGAGATCATGACCTAAGCGAAAGTCGGACGCTTAACCGACTAAGCCACCCAGGCGCCCCAGGACAAGCTGATCTTTAACTGAGGCCAGAGTGGCTCCACCTAAGAGCCTGTCTCCTGGCCTCAGGTGGATCGACTTATTATCACTACTGTGGATAATAGATGACACAGTATTTCTGGGCAAGTAACTAACAATATTTTCCTGGTAGTATTTGAAGAGGCAGCATTACAGTGTTTCAGAGCACAGGCTTGCACCAGACTGCCTGGCTTTTTATATTAGTTTCCTATTGCTGCTGCAACAAATTACCACAAATTGAGGAGCTTAAAACATTACACATTTGTTACTATGCACCTCTGGGGGTCAGAGTCTGAAATGGGTCTCATTGAGAGAAAATTAAGATGTCAGCAGGGCCATCTTCCTTTTGGGGGCTCTTGGGGAGAATCTGTTTTCTTGCCTTTTCCAGTTTCTAGAGGCTGCCTGCATTCCTTGGTTCATGACCCCCTTCCATCTTCAAAGCCAGCAGGATAGCACGAGATCTCTGCTTCCGTGATCACATCTTGATTCTCACATCTCCCTGCCTCCCCCTTTTCCTTATAAGGACCCTTGTAATTACATTGGGTCCACCCAGATAATCCAGGATAATCTTCACATCCCAAGACCCTTAACTTAATCACAAAGTTAATTAGCTTAATACAAAGTCCTTTTTGTCATGGAAGGTAACATACTCTGGTTCTGGGAATTTAGTGCATTATTCTGCCTCCTACAGTTTGTCCTCTGCATTCTATCACTTACCAACTGTGATCTTGGATGAGTTCATGTACCTCATGTTCAGTTTCCTCATCCTGAAAATGGGAATATCATAATTCCTACTCTGTAGGAGTGTTAAGAGAATTAAAAGAGTGATACTTCTCAAATGCTTATAATAGTGTCTGACATAGAGTAAATGCTATGGAAGTATCTGCTAGCTAAAATGTATTAAATAAATGAAAATACTGCACACTCTTTAATTTACTATTCCTATTTTTTGTAACCTATTTCACAGAAACAAAAGCATCCATGTGTTAGGCCACATAAAGCTTTGTCCCATATTGACAAAAAAAAAGTACAAACAGGAAATCACTAGAATGTCCATTAACAGGAGAATGACTAGATCAGTTGTGGTACAGTGTGAAATTTAAGGGAGCTATAAAGAGAATACATTAGATCTACAATTATTAGACCTAGAGAAATGTCCTGAACAAAAGTTAGAGGAGGAAGTTACAAAGGCATTACTCATGATCTTTTATAGCATGATGTCTCTCTCTTTTTTTTTTTGTTTTATTTATTTCTAGGAGAGAGAGAGAGAGAGAGACAGCGTGAACAGGGGAGGGTCAGAGAGAGGGAGTCACAGACTGAAACAGGCTCCAGGCTCTGAGCTGGCAGTCAGCACAGAGCCCGACACGGGGCCTGAACCCACGAACTGCGAGATCATGACCTAAGCGAAAGTCGGATGCTTAACTGACTAAGCCACCCAGGCGCCCCATGATCTCTCTTTTTTAAAGAACAAACATCAGCCCACCAAAATTGTTGTAGATACTTGAGCCAATTATTTAACTTCTGATTGTCTCCCTTTCTTCATCTGTGAAATGAAAATAGCAATAATTCTCCCCTCAGAAACTCTAGAGAGGATTACATGGGATGAAAGGTAGAGGCACCGGGTGGCTCAGTCAGTGAAGCCTCAGACTCTAGATTTCTATTCAAGTCATGATCTCAGTTCATGAGTTCAGGCCCCTGATGGGCTCTGCACAGATAGCGTGGAGCCTGCTTAGGATTCTCTCGTCCTCCCTCTCTGACCCCTCCCCCAAGATGTCTACCTCAAAATAAATAAACTAATACTTTTTTTAAAGTTTATGTGTTTTTGAGAGAGCGAGCAAGCGTGCGTGCACGAGTGGGGGAGGGGCAGAGAAAGAGCGGTGACAGAATCCTCAAGCAGGCTCCGCGCCGTCAGTGCAGAGCCCGATTGTGGGCCCCATCTCACCAACCCCAAGATGATGACCTGAGGTGAAGTCAAGAGTCGGAGGCTCAATCTACTGAGCCATCCATGCACCCTGCACCCTGTAAACCTTAAAAAGAAAGAGGATGAAACGTATCAAGTCCTTAAAATCCTGTAGGCAGTCTGGATATTTGTGTGGAGTGGTTTGAGCAGACAGTTGCAGAAGGATGCACCCAAATGCTCACCGTTGCCTTGGAAGCGGGGAAGGGAACTTCAGAAGTGGTGTGAAGAGATGATCTGTGTGCCTGTGCATTATTTTTTGTGTATCTGTGCCTTGTTTCACGAATGGAAGCTAGCTTTTGTTAGTTAAGTAACTTTTTTACGTTCTAATGTTTAGTTGGTAGTTTGG
This sequence comes from Crocuta crocuta, assembly GCF_008692635.1. Classification (NCBI taxonomy): domain Eukaryota; kingdom Metazoa; phylum Chordata; class Mammalia; order Carnivora; family Hyaenidae; genus Crocuta; species Crocuta crocuta. The sequence goes on along the minus strand of NW_027527920.1, from coordinate 1,106,429 downwards.
AGACTGTCACCAAAACCACACACTGAATGGGGAAAAGCACGAACTTAGACTCAAACTGTTGTAATCTTTGAAGAGGAGTTTAATAACGACAAATGTACAGGGGTTAAAAGCAGGAGAGCCCTAATTAAGGCCGGCCTCATGTGTCTGCAGCATCTACTGCCGAGGCTGCTCCAAGCCGCTGTGCTGCTCGTGCGCGCTCCTGGACAGCGGCCACAGCGAGCTCAAGTGCGACATCAGCGCGGAGATCCAGCAGCGGCAGGAGGAGCTGGACGCCATGGCGCAGGCGCTGCAGGAGCAGGACAGCGCCTTCAGCGTGGCGCACGCGCAGATGCATGCGGCTGTCAGCCAGCTGGGCCGCATGCGCGCGGACACCGAGGAGCTGATCCACGCGCGCGTGCGCCAGGTAGTAACGCACGTGCTGGCCCAGGAGCAAACGCTCCTGGAGGGAGTGAACGCGCGGTACCAGCAAAGCTACGATGAGATCGCTGGCCAGCTGGGCCACCTGGAGGCGGTGCTGCAGCGCATCCGCGTGGGAGGTACGCTGGTGCAGAGGATGAAGCGCTACGCCTCTGACCAGGAGGTGCTGGACATGCACGGCTTCCTGCGACAGGCGCTCAGCCACCTGCGCCAGGAGGAGCCCCAGAACCTGCAAGCCGCCGTGCGCCTCGACGGCTTCGACGAATTCAAAGTGCGCTTGGAGGGACTCGTCATCCGTATCACTCAGGCGACAGGTGAGCATCCGAGCCACCCTTGTGGCCGGCCCTGTTGACATTTAAGAGCCTCGGTCTTGCTGTCGCTCGCTGGGGGAGACCGGGCAGAAAAGATCATCCACATGTGACGGAAAAGGAAACTGTAGGTTTGGGTTTGGGTTTGTTTTAAAGGCTGGGATTTGCTCACATTGTAGATTCCAAGGCACGGGATAAGGAGGAGAGGAGGCTGACGTGGGTCTGCAGCCACCCCGGGGTTGGGGGTGGGGTCACGTTTTACTAATTTACAGGGCCTTGTGGATTAGCTATGCTCTTGTGACCTTCAGAGAAGTTACAAACTAGAAAGCTGAGAACCAGACACAGTATCATTTTAACCCCAGAGGGATAACCACTGCAAGCCTGTCTAGCAACAGAGAAATCAACAGGAACTTGAGGTTAGAGCAGGAGGGGGCTGAGAAAACACCGGGGAGTGGTCAGGTGTTTACCCAGAACTGTGCTGTGGCCCAGTGGAGGCGATACTTTGTCTCCAGCCTGGCCTGCCCTCTGGACTGGCTGCCTACTTTGTGGGCCCTGCCTGGTTTTAGGCCCTTGGGAAGTGGAGAGCAGACCAATTTCTGTCCTCAAGAGGTGTCCAGTCCAACTGGGACACAGGGTGGAAACAGGTCGCATAGCCGGAGAGTGAGGCGGTGCTTGGATCCGCAGTCCAGGTCCCGGGGTTGTAGCTGGTGTGTATCTGTGTGAGCTGGTGACGTCCTGGGGGCTTTCAGGAGACGCCAGGGGTGGGGGCGGGGGTGCCCCAAAGGGCCTCCAAGGTGAGAAAGCTTTAACAGCTCTTTGAGGAGATGTCTAGGCTCAGATCTGAGCTCTGCTGTGAGGATGCCCTTACTGGGAAAGAGGTGGATGGCAACAGAATCTGAAGGCATCGGGGCAAGTGCCAGTGATAGGGGCTCCCTCATTCACTCCTGCCCTTGGAGCTGATGGCTGTGGACTCAGAAAAGTATAATCCTAGAGTGGGCGTGGACTTGTGCCTTTACCTAGGCCGTGAATATTTCCGTATACAGGAAATGACCCCGCAGGGTTGAAACAGCTTGCTTTGGGTATCATAACTGTGTAGTGGCGGGGAGAGGGGCTCTTTTATTCTCAAGCGTGAGACATTTAGATTAGATGTAATGAAAATCAGGCCATGGGTCATAAGTATCATGAAGCTCTCACTGTGTGCAGGGAAGTGAGCGAGCAGTAACAACTTGAGGATTGTTCACACTTGCCTTGGTGGTGGCCAAGAGACCGACAGAGATGCACCTGGGGTTTGCACTCTCTAATGCCACCCTCCCTCGCTTCTGTCTGGGTGCATGCTCAGTGCAATCAGGGAGTTCTCCTTCCAAATGACAGTCCCTCCATAGAGCTGCCCCAGTGCTATGAGGGGCCCGGAAGAATGAGTCTCTAGGAAAAGCAGCAGGGACATTTCCTCTGTCACTGTCCCATCTCAGGCAAAGATGCCTCCCACCAGACATGTCCCTGACCTGCCTGTGACCTTTTCTGTGTTCTCCAGATGCAGCTCTACCCAGGAGAGCGAGCCCAGAGGCTACCAGCACTCCCAGGGACGCTCCTGACATTGACTCGGTGAGATGGGTTGAGGTCTGAAGGGGAGGTGGTATGGTTCCACAGTTCAGAGGGATTCAGAGTTCTCCTGTGTCGGGAAGGAAACCAAGTCTTGTTGTCCCTGTATCTGCAGGCACTAGGGGGGGAGAGTGCTTGAGAGGGACAGCAAGTGGCTGGACTGGAGCTTTCGGTGGGAGGGAGTGAGGGAAGCGCAAGTGAACTGGCCGGCTCTGGGATCCTAAATGCCAAAGAAGCACCTGATGGACTTGAGAGGGGTGAGGAGGTAAGGGAGGGGGTCACCAGTGCGTGGCCCTGACAGATGTGGTAGATGACCTCTCCCTTACCCTGTCCCCCATCCCAGATATGTGAGTGTTTTCCTGGAATCGACATGGAGGCTTTCCCCTCCTGTCTCCCCAACATGGTTCTTGGACAGGAGAATGGGGCCAGGAGGCAGACCTCAGTCCCAGCAGGTTGGGTTTCACTGATATGATTTCAGGACCAGCATACATGCAGGAATCATAACTTCTCAGGGTTGGGAGGTGCCCATACCCCCTCTAATGTTGGCAATCCTCCACAGCACCCTTGACCTGTGTCTGTCCACCCTCACACACCTCCCAAGGACAGGAATCTCACTCATGCCTGAGACAGCCACTCCCATCTCTGGACTGCCCATAGATTGCTTCCCTGGGTGAAAATGCAGCAGTACCCCTTTGGCTTGCCCTCTCAGGTGCTTGCATGCACGGCTCCTCTCTGGGATAAACTTCCTGAAATCCATTCTTGGACTAGGCATCTGGTCTCCTCCACATGCTGGTCATCCAGGTTTGTCTGTGTCTGCCTGTCAAGGACGTGGGCCCAGGATGGATCAGACGTCCATGGAAAGCAGGTCTTCTGGTAGTAGCGGTCAGGTGGTGAGCCCAGCTTTGCCATGCATGGCCGTTGGGATAGAGACATTGTTGTAGGTAGAGGCAATCTGGAGAGGCTTCCTGGAGGAGGCAGGATTTAGGATCTGACAGTTTTAGAGCTAGGAGAGCACATGGAGTCTAACCCCCTATTTTGCATAGGTTGAAGCTAAGGCCCAAAGAGAGGGTGACTTAACTCTGGGCCACGTGACACAGCAAGCTAGGGATAGGACTGGAAGCCAACTCTTAACTCCTTTGCATCTCCATATACGTAGCTTGAAAAGTAAAAAAAAAAAAAAAAAAAGACATTTTTATTTCGGGGGGGTGTTAAATAGTACAATCACATGGTCAGAAGTAAAAACATGAATGATAAATCTGTCAACTGTACTTCAGTTTTCTTAATCAATTGATTTGTCCACTTCCCATTTGTACATTTCACCATATATAAATTGTACCTGGATCCCCAGGTACAATTTTTTCAGGTCTCCAGGTGATGATAATCTCTAGCTAAGTTGAGAACCAATGCTTGGAGGTGGGGCGGACACCCCAATAACTCCTCTCCACACCCTGTTCCTCCTTTGAGCTCTCCATTACTCAGCATCACAGAGATTTTTTGTGCAAATTAAGACTGTATTTGTGCATATCTGATATTTTCACATAACACCCTACATATGGCAACTTACTGCCCGAATTCTGCACATTACAGTATCTGGTGCTTAAGAAAGAAAGTGACACATCATGTCTCCCTCCCGTCTGGTCCCTGTCCTTCCACTTCTTATGCCCATACACCTGTCTTTATTTCTTGCATATCCTTCTGGAATTTCTTTACGTGATTATAAGCAAATATGATGACAGGTAGTTCCTTTTTCCATTCTGTCTGTTTTTGCACGAAGGTAGCATACTACCCTCTCTTCCTAGTATCATGCCCCAGGCTTTTTCATCCAACAAAGTATTCTGGAATTCTTATACTTTCAGTAGGTAGGGAGCTCTCTGATGTCTTTCTGTGTCTGTATGGTGGCCTAGCGAATGGATGTAGCATGTTTTATTTTGCCAGTTCCCTGTTGATGCATCTTTAGGTTGTTTTGGTATTATAATGCTAGGATGAATACTGTCCCCCCAAAGAAACCCTATGAATAGTTGGGGAAAGTGCCATGGGGTCCACAGAGCTCAGCCATATTGCATGTGGTTAATGAACAGCGAGAGACCCTGTACTGTCTTGTATAATCCTAGGCATTTGCCTAGAGTTATAACACTTCAATGGAAAAACTAAAAAAATATAAAGCTATCAAACAACACATTGGGCATCCTGATTCTTTTTTTCTTTATGTATATATATATATATTTTTTTTTAATTTATTTCTGAGAGAAAGAGACAGCATGAGAAGGGGAGGGTCAGAGAGAGAGGGAGACACAGAATCTGAAACAGGCTTCAGGCTCCAAGCTAGCTGTCAGCACAGAGCCCGACGCGGGGCTCAAACCCATGAACCGTGAGATCATGATCTGAGCCGAAGTCGGCCGCCCAACCAACTGAGCCACCCAGGCACCCCTGACTATTTTTTTCTTTAGTGAGCCTTCATGTGTGCCTCCTGCTTCATTAACACGTGAGGGAGGGCGTCATGGGTAGGACAGAGGCAGAGAGAGGAACACAGGGACACTTTCGAGGAGTTCACAACCCACATGGAAGAGTCTTTCACATACCAGTGATTTGTAGATCCAGGCACGAAAGAGCCTTTTTAAACTTTTTTAAACTAAGTTTTTAATGATGGTAAAATACACGTACATTTCTTTCTTTTAACTATAATTTTTTTTTTTTATTGTGGGCAAATTCATCTAGGAAAACTCCCTGTACTAACCATTTCAGAGCATAGAGTTCAGGGACATTTAGCACACTCCCAACCCTGTACAGCCACCGCCGCCCTCTAGTTCCCAAATATTCCCATTAACCTGAAAGGAAACCTCATCCCCAGGACGCGGCCACTCCCCATCTGCCCCGCCCCCACCCCCACTCCAGCTTCCGGTCTGCTTTCTGTCTCTATGCGCTCAGCTCTTCCGGAGATTTCACACAAACGGAGCCACACAACATGTATCCCTCTGTGGCTGGCTTCTTTTCACTTTGTGTGACATGTTCAAAGTTCATCCGTGTTGCACGTCCAGAACTTCATACCTTTTTATAGCTGAGTAATATTCCACTGTACGGCTGTCAGATATTTGGGCTGTTTAGACATTTGGCTGGTGTCTCAGAGGCTGATGGGCCCATTTTGCTGTTGTGAATAGTGCTGCTGTAAACATTTGTGTGTAGGTTTCTGTTCAAACATCTGTTTTCAGTCCCTTGGGCCTATGCCTAGGAGTAGAGTTGTTGGATCATAGGGGAATTCTGTGTTTAACTTGTTGAAGAACTGCCCCAAGTCTATCATGGGGTGGGTTTCTGTACAGTTAGCGCTATGCCTGGCTCAGAGTAGCAATAAAAATGGATTTTACCATCATTCTCAGCAGTGGCGCATACGAAGTGCTGGGTGCTCTTCTGAGCATTTTACTGGTGGTAACACATTTCATCCGCGGTGTCCTGTGAGACAGAGATTAATATTATTCCCATTTTACAGAGGGGGACTGAGGCCTGGGGAGTTTTGAGGGATTTGGACAAAGTGTGTAATTCCTGTTCTGACCCAGGGGAAGTTAAGGCCCAGTGAGGGTCGCAGGGAGGTTCCTTGGAAGGGTTTCAGCTCAGTGGTGGAAGGGGGTCTCCGCTGTTACAACCGTGCAGCTGTAGAACCATTGCTTCCATCAGGAGTGTGCACTTTGTTCCTGGAGCTAGCTGTGGCACAAGCCTTAAGGCCTGGTTGGGCCCGTGTGACCTCAGAAGTCACCTTATGGCTCTGTCAGGATGCCCAGGAATGGAAGGGCCCCTGGATGCCAGCACCTCAGGGTCAAAAGGAGGTGAAGTCAAAAAAAAAAAAAAATTAATAAATTAAAAAAAAAAGGGGTGCCTGGGTGGCTTAGTTGGTTAAGCGTCCGACTTTCGCTTAGGTCATGATCTCACGGTTCGTGGGTTCGGGCCCCGCGTCAGGCTCTGTGCTGACTGCCAGCTCGGAGCCTGGAGCCTGTTTCAGTCTGTGACTCCCTCTCTCTCTGACCCTCCCCTGCTCACGCTGTCTCTCTCTCTCTCTCCTAGAAATAAAAAAAAATAAAAAATAAAAATAAAAAGGAGGTGAAGTCACGGAGGGTATGAGGAGGACTCCTGGCCCCCAGTAGGCTCTGGGCTTTCGACCGGACAGCCTGCCCCTGTGGCTGGCTGAGGCCCTGGGGATCAGGCTGACCGCAGGCCCAGGGTCTCAGCCCTGGGCCTGCCACCTGCTCATTTCTGTTTCTCTCACTTCTGGACGTTGCAGCCAGAGGAGATGCCGAGGGTGCAGGCACAGGCCCCAGGCCCGGCTGAGACCCAAATGGGGGCTGTGGTGCAGTCGGTGCCCGGGGTACACCCAGTGCCCGTACATGCCTACTCTATCAAAGACCCCTCGTGCAGAGAGGTAAGGTTCTCCCCGCCCTGCCCTCTGCACCTGGAGGCCCAGATCCCAGCAGGCAGTCAGGGTGGGTGTGGGAGGAGAATCCCGGCCTTAATCAGCTCCTACTCTGTTCCCCCATTGCTTCCTGGCTGCCCCGCCAGGAAGCCCCCCTGTAAGTATGAGCCATTCCAGAGCAGGCAGAGGCCAGTGGGGGCAGTGGTCAGCAGACAGCCAGTGTACGTGGCAGCCCAGGGGGCTTCCCATGAAGAGAGAGAGACATGATCTGCATGGTAGAGAGCAGAGGGAACAGTAGCAGCAAAGGGGGAGGGCCACAGGCCCCTGCCACCCAGGTCCGTGTCTCTGCCCGCCACCCCAGCACCCCTGAAGGCTGCTCACCTGGCCTTGTGACTCCCCACCGCATAGGACATCTGCAACCCAGTCACTTCCCAGAAGAGGAAGTCCTGCCAGACTGAGTGCCCCAGGAAGGTCATCAAGATGGAGTCTGAGGAGGAGAAGGAGATACGGGTGGCCCAGAGCTCCCCTGAGCAACCCAGGCCCAGCACCTCCAAGGCAGTGTCGCCACCCCACCTGGACGGGCCCTCCAGCCCTCAAAGCCCCATCAGCGGGAAGGAGGTCTTCCTGCCCAACAGCAACCATGCGACCAACGAGCCTGGGGAGGCAGGTAAGCAAGTGGGCGGGCAGCAGGGGCTGAGGCCTCCGTGCTGTCCTCCAGGGGCTGGGGGGGGGGGAGGCCTCTCCTCCATCCTCAACCCCCCCAGAGACCCCAAAGCCAGTGGCATCCCCTATGTGTCCTGCTCTCGGCTGCCCCCAAATGGGGCAGGGAAAGCCCATGGTTTGCCCGGGGGGTATGAATGGATACAGTTTACCGTGTGATTTGCTGGGATTCCAGTGTAGGGAGCGTAACGGGGTAAAGCCCCCCGTTCCAGAGCCCCTTCTCCAAACACAGCCATCCAGTGCCCAGCACTGTGCCTCTGCTCAAGGTCGGTCTCCCCAGGAAATGTCAGTTGGCGGGTGCCTGGCACATTCCCAGAGAGACGTTGGGTAAAGTCCACGCCCATCACTTCCCAAGCCTATCTGCAAAGGCCACGCCCATCACTTCCCAAGCCTGTCTGCAAAGGCCACCTGGCTATCCTAGATAGCTTTTATGGACATCACCAGACAGGGAGCTCTTGGGCATGAGTTGAGGCCAACTGATAGAATTCTGGAATGGTCAAAACAGTTCTTCTTAGATCTGCTTCACCCAGAGGCCCCCTTTGTTTTCGTTCTAGGTCTCAGACCGAGCCCCGATCCTGCTTGCACACTGAGCCCTGACCGACATTCCTTGCTCACAATGCTATTGGTAATCAAAAGGTTTTGATTAACCAAACATAAAGTAGCTTTTAATTCAAGCATCACAGCTCATGAGACAGAATTGGAACAAACCAATATGCAGGGCCAATCGCTGAATTAAGTACTCACATACAGGACACTGTGACAGTGATGGAAAGTCCCTTTGAATAAATAGATCCTTACCAGCCCACTTGGTGAATGTTCACATCCCCTGCTGCAGGGTACACATCACCCACCCCATCCACTGGCTCACAGGGATTCTCACAGAGAGCACCCCACTTAGCGGGTCTCCCGGCAGGGCCTGATTCTACCTCTTTTGCCCTGTTTCAGAGGAACGCGTCGTGGTAATCAGCAGCTCGGAAGACTCAGATGCTGAAAACTCGGTGAGTGGTCCAGAAGTTCTGCCCCGGACTCCTGCCTTCCCCCATTCTAGGTCCCAGGACACCCAGCCGCAGCAGGTGACTCTTAGACTTGCCCTGCGCCTGGGGAGTTTTCCAGCGAGGCAGTGAGTTCTGAGCTGTCCTAAGGACAGTCTCCAGATGCCAGCTGCGAGCCTGGACCAGCCCAGCCCTCCCTCCATGCCAGGGCAGGAGCCTTCAGTAACCATATGTACTCTTCTGAAATGCTGAGAGATTGCTCCCTTCCAGAGCCCTCTTTTCTGGACTAGCCAATGCCTTTGTCTGGAGCTTCCTTACGTGTTCTCTGGCATCTAAGTCCTCAATGAGGAGAGTGGGCAAGAACCTATTCCCCAGTTAATCGCAGCCAGTGAGGGTCAGTGCAGGGGCGTGAGGGCGTGGGCAGCACCAAACAGGGCCCCCGACAGGCAAGCTTTCACTCCATAAGAGAGAATTTTAAAAGCATCCCAGAGTGGAACGAGTATCTTCGTGGACTGCACCCTTCTGTCCCTGGAGGTTGGTTAACAGAGGCGGGGAACAGGGTTCTCTGGACAGAGGGTAAGGTCGGAATGGGTGCCCCTGAGGTCCCTTCCGGCCCTCAGGCTGAGGTTCTGTATTGGAAAGTGCGTGGAGCCCATGGAGACCGCTGCACCACACTCCTCGCCAGCCCACCCCCTGCCAAGAGCACCAGGAGCTTACCAGCCCTCCCGGGCCCCCCGCCTGCCCAGTGATGCATACCGCCCCCTGGCTTGGTCTCCCCAACATCCCGCCGAACAAGCTGCAGTCTCTGAGGGCGATTCTCACAGCCAGCCTGACAGTCACCGGGAGGACACTGCTGTTCACTGCCACCGCGGGACCAGCTTCCTGTCGCGTAGAGCACAGAGAATCCCCCGTCTTCACACCGCCATCCGCTTGCCCTTCAAAGTGTGTTTTAACCCCACATGGACACATCCTACCCCCGCAGTCCAGGCCACCACCCCTGCTGCCACAGGGCCTCCCAGCCACCCTACCGATCCCCAAGAGAGTCCCTACCACCTCCAGAGGGCCACCAGTCAATGCCGCAGGGCCCGGGGAGCAGCGCGCTCCCGCAGCCGCTCCCTCCGGGGCTCCCCCCACATAGCCCAGTTGCTCAACAACATCTTTGGCCTTCCTCTCTCTGTGCCTTCCCAGCTTGACACCTCTCTCAGGAAGGGTGGGGGGAGGCAGAGCGCCCCAGACTCTTAGGACAGGATCTCTCCCCGGGAATGCTGATACAGCCCCTGTGGAGAACCCCCTAGTCCAGGTCCCTCTGGAGGTGCCTCCAATTACATTCCCAACCCCCTGCCAGCCCGGCCCCCCTCCGACAGGCCTCTGAGAGCCCCAGCACCTCCCTCTTCTAGAGCTGGTGGCCACTGGCTCACTTGGCTCCTGCACCCCCCTACCCGGCCTGGCCCATTCGCTGAAGGCCCTGCGCACAGTAGGCACTCCATGCATCGTGGTCAAGGAGCGGACCAGGGAAGGAGCGGCTGCGTGGACCCAGCAGGGAGACGTAAGCCCTCTTCACCTGAAAGGGTATGGCTGAGTTTCAGGCTGCCCGCTCTTCACATCTCCTGGCCTCTTTGCCCCAAGATAGGAAGCTTTTGTCACCCTTTGCACCCCCACTGCCCCATCCCGCCACCCTGAGGCTTTCTGCTGGGCCTCTGTCAGGACCTAAGCCCACGAGGGCAGGGACTATGTCAATCCCAGGACCTAGCAGATACAGCTGCTCAATAAATATTTGTTGAAAGATTACCCTGGCAACCCCTTCTTCCATGACCATCGTTTTCCCTGCTGGACTCAGCCCTTCTCCACAGGCAGCTTTGTGTCCTCCCTGCACGGAAGCTTGGTTCTCCGGTGGGGTTACCGAGTCCCCTCTTCCCAACACCCTGTGAGCATCAGAGGTGGGTGGGCGGTGGGTCACGGTCTTCTGTGCCTCCTGGACTGTGTCCATCACACCATCTAGTCAGGTTCTTTGTGCCTTTCTTGAGTTGAATCCTACTTTCCCCAGATCAGTTCCCCCCTGCCTGCCTCCCTCCGCATAGGGGAGACCCCAGCATCTGCCTCCCGGGTGTCATCTCTTCACCTGGGTCCAGCCTTCTTTCTGGGTGACTTCAACATCCAGGTCCCTGGCCTCCCTGGGGTCTTCGCCCCACTCCACTGCAGCCGCCAGCCCCACGGCCACCCCCTGGGCCTCACCATACTGACAGTTGGCCCGCAGGGACTCGGGCCATAGCTTCCTGTCCCTTGAGCTCTCTGGTACTTCGAGGACCCCCACCCTCCCCATCCCAGCTCCTGTAGCTCCAGCTGCTCCTCCTCACCCTCCTCTCAAGTCTCTGTTACTTTCCACATTGTTCTGGCTACAGCCCCTCTTTTTGGTCTCAGCCGTGCCCATGGCCTCGGTTAGTGCCACAGGCTGTTGGTGCCCGGTGCCAACTCCTGCTGCCAGACCAGGATAGCCAGTGGCCCTCTGACGTCTCCGCTCAGATGCCCCGTAGATAACTCGTCTCTTCCTCTCTTCTCTGTAAGTCACACCATCTGCCTGGCTACACCGGCCGGGGCCCCAGAACCCCCCTGGATGCCCTTCTTTTGATTGTTCCTCACTGCCAGTCAGTTTTTCAGTCTTACCTTTCCCTGTTCTAAATTCCTCTGAAATCTGGGCATTTCTTTCCATCCCCTAAGCCTCATCAAACAAAACTGATCCCAAGTCGGGGTAGAAGCCTGGGGAGGAAAGCTCCAGAAAGGATCGGAATTCCAGTAGTCTCACCGGACTTTAGGACTTCACAAGAGTTGGGTGCAGGGACTGAAACCAGCACTCCTGAAAGGGGCGCGGGGTATCAGTGTGACCCTCAGCTGTCATCACAGAGTTGCCAGTTAAGTGTGAGGTTAAGTGTGAGGCTGTTCAAGGAAGGAGGGAGAAGTGCCTGAAGGCGGTAAAGAGTTAAAACGATTAGAAGCACAGCTGCTCACCTGTGGAGACCAGGTCCAGTGTGGGGGAGGGGCAGAGGACCACCACTTTTGTGTTAGTATTCTTAAGACACACATTTATTTTTTAAAGTTTATTTATTTGGAGAGAGAGAGCACAAGCAGGTGAGGGGCAGAGAAGGGCAGACAGAATCCCAAGCAGGCTCCCCACCGTCAGCGCAGAGCCCGATGTGGGGCTGGACCTCATGTACCGTGAAATCACCACCTGAGCCAAGATCAAGAGTCAGATGCCTAACCAACTGAGCCACCCAGGTGCCTCCAGACACACATTGTTAAAATTAACCATTATGTGTCCCAAACTTTAAAAAATGTCTCTTTAAAAAGAAAGCAAACTAGGTCTCCTTTGACACACTTCTCACCCACCTCCTACGCCCCCTTCCAGACTCCCAGTGCTCCCAGAGTCCCCGCAGGGACCTGGGTGGGGGGCAGGGCGACATCCGCAAGGTCCTCCAGACTCCCACATACCCATGTCCGCTCCCCTCCGTGGCCTTTCTCCCACCTTGCACGTGTGGAAGTTGGCCTTCGAAAAGAGCGCATTTTCCAAGTATGCCAGGTGTGTAGGTGACCCTGCCCCAGGCCGCTGCTGGAGTCTAGCTGGACATGCCTGGGGGCTCTGGTGCAGGCCTGGCAAGGTGGGCAAGGCTCCGGGAGAGGCGGTTGGTGCGGGAAGAGCGATCTGTAAGAGCCCCTGCCCCTGCTGGAAGCGCCAGGGGGGGCGGCTGTTGGGTGGAGGGGCAAGACCTGGGCCTGATGGTGGAGGCCTGGGGTGAGGACTACCCTTGAAAATGAGGAACAGTCAGCAGTGCCTCTGCCCTAGGCCCTGTGTTAAGAGTCCAAGGCAGAAACAGATAGATGCTCTCACCTACTCTTACAACAGATGTCTCGCCCCAGTGTCCGGCAGTAGCAGGACCAAGAGGAAGCAGGAGAGGACAGTCCCTGGCTGCGGTGGCAGTGGTGACCAGCAGTAGAAGGAGGGGCCTGTGGGGAACAGCTGATCCAGGGGAGGGGCCGGGATGCTGGTGAGTGTGTGTAATGGTGAAAGCAGATGAGAGCCCCGTCCCCTGAGGGGCTGGCGCAGGAGGGCAGCGGGGGCCATAGGCTAGCCAACAGGATGGTCCAGTTCACAGATACATGCGAGGTATCTCGGGGCTTCCGGACTTTCCCGGGGCTGGGATTTTGTGTCTGCAACACAGAGCAATCTGCGTGCGTTGCCAAACCGATCCCAGCTGTTGAAGCGTGGGTGCTCAGGAAGTCCCTCAGGAGCCTGGGGACTCTTGATAAGGATTAACATTGGACACTGCGTAGACAACTTCAGGCAACCAGATGCCAAATATCAGAGTTTGGCTCCTGAGTGGCTGGCAACCAACCATGGGGTGAATCAGTAGGACGGGAGTTCTCTACCCTCACTGCACACTGCAATCTTACGGGGGCTGGTTACCAACGACAGATTCCTGGGTGCCACCCCCCCACCCCCACCCAGAGATTGTAATTGAACTGGTCTGGGGGTACAACCTGGGCATCTGGACATTTTGAAGTCACTAATGCACAGCCAAAAAGAGAACCACCAAATGGGGGGATTCAGTTGTATATCTGTCATCTGTGTGTATATCAGCCTTGAATGGGGGTGGCCTGTACATACTGGGATATGATCCGGCAGGGGTGCAGTGGTGCTGGATCTTCCCAGAAAGACCTAGACTTGTGGAAGGTGATTAAAATGTCAAGCCAGCCATATGAGTGTGCTTGATATGGCCGTTCGGCCTGCTGTGTGGAGTGTGGAGGTGGAATGCCCTTGCCCTGCTAAGTGGATCTGTGTTGAAGACAAGTGAACTGTAGCTCACAAACCAGACAGCACGTGGATCCAAGTTACACCTGGATCCTGAGAAACTCCCAGGTCTCCTGTGGCTCAGTCTGAGCACACTTTTGCAGTCAAAGAAGTCCATTAACCAAGTATAATAAAGGAATGAATCCTGGGGCACCTGGGTGGCTCAGTCGGTTGGGTGTCCAACTTCGGCTCAGGTCATGATCTCACAGTTCGTGAGTTCAAGCCCCTCGTCAGGCTCTGTGCTGACAGCTCAGAGCCTGGAGCCTGCTTCAGATTCTGTCTCTCCCTCTCTCCCTGCCCCTTGCCCACTCATGCTCTGTCTCTCTCTCTCTCTCTGTCTCTCTCTCTCTCTCTCTCCTTCAAAAATAAATAAACATTTAAAAAAAGAAAAATGAATCCTATTATTTACTTGCATCTTTCAAAGACTATTAAAGTGGGTTTGACTCCTCCAGCTCTTAGCAGCACATCTTAAATTCCTCTTCATCTTTTCTTTGGCTCCCATCACAGCCACTCCCTACTTCCTTGGAGCTTTCTCCACTATTCGCTTTCCGGGCCGAGCACATGGGCTCCAGTCTTCCCCACTCCATTGCCTTCTGCCACCGTTCCTTTTCCCTTCCCAGCACATCTCAAGCCTTTTCCAGTAAAAGGCCCTTGCCTGGCTCAGGCCCGGGTCTCTGTGACTATCAGTCTACACTCCCTGCGCACACACTCAATTACCCTGAGGGTGGATGAAAGCCCAGCGGCGGTGCTATGGGCATTGGAATGTAGGACTTCCCTTAGTGAGCAGGGGACAGAAAGGCTTCCTGCCCCAGAGCCTCTTGGGCTGATTGCCCTTTTGCTAACCCTGGGTCTTGAGAAAAGTCCTTTCTAAGCATGCGGGCACTTCCTAGCCACGTTGCTGGGATGTAAGGCAGGGAGGGGGAATAAGGTGGACAGCTGGCTGGAGTTTAGTGGAAGGCATGCTGGCGAGATCACCTCCACACTCTAGCCCCAAGGGTGAGGAGGACTCGGAAAGGAAGAGGAGTCAGAGCTGGAAGCTTCAGCCTTCTCCCCATTGACAAGCTCAGCAGAAAGGGGGTGTCCTTTTATTAAGGAAGCCACCAAGTTCTTCATAAGTTCAGGACAAAAGACACCACTATAAGAGGGGAAAATGACACCAGTGCAATGGGAGGCCCTAAAAATGAGATTCTGATGGCCATCATCAATGACCCTGGTTGGGGCGCCTGGGTGGCTCAGTTGGTTGAGCGACTGACTCTTGATTTTGACTCAGGTCGTGACCTCACAGTTGCGGGATTGAGCTCCACGTTGAACTGAGCGTGAAGCCTTCTTGGGATTCTCTCTCTCCTTCTCTCTGTGCCCCTCCCCCCACTCATGTTCTCTGTCTCTCTCAAAATAAGTAAATAAACTTTTAAAAAACATAAACGACCCTGGCATGGAGATGGAGCTAGCCCAAAGACGCAGCTGTGCTGCTCTCCAGGAGCTCAAGTCTTGGAAGAAGATATCCGAAGAGGTGACCAAGGCTCTAAGGCCTGAGAAGACATCCAGAAGGAAGGAGACAGGGGGAAGAACTCAGGGCCACTGCATGGGCTCTTACAGTCATCCTGGGAGCAAAAGTGGAAGGAAGAAGAGACAGCTCAGTGTGCCATGTCGGAGGTGACAGAGAGCTCTGGGCCAAAGGACAGCTCTTCAGTCCGGGGGAGGATGCAGCAAGGAGAGCCCAGCTCTTTCCACCACCCTAAGTGCAAGGGCAAGGTCTAGAAGGTTGGTGATAAACACCAGCTGGATTTTCCCTCGGGGAAAGAAGGTGGAGTCTCTGGCCCACCAGCTAGCAACTTCAAGGAAGAGCCCTATAGAAGGCTTCCTCACAGGGAGGAAAGGGAGCCGGGACAGTGAGACAGAAGACTCAGAGCAAGACTTGCAAAGTAAACCTTTGATGGGTGGCCGGATCAAGGATACAGATGTGCAAGGCACTTGACAAAGACATGTTAGGGCCTTGTGTCCAGAGTCCCCGAACCCCAGGCTTCTCTAAGCAAGACCAGCTCTGGATGGATTCCTAGTGAATGTCCCTAGTGATGGGGAGGAAGTTGGTGAGCCTGGGAAACAAATAAGGTGAAAATTGGCCACTCCTAGGAAAAGCCAGCACATTTTACCTGTCATTAGTAAGGACTTTGCTCTTGGCTGAAGTTTTGTTAAAATGTTTCACCTGGTGAATAAAAGGGCCCATGCTTCTTACCTCGCGGGCCAGGGACATTAGCCAGAGGCCAGCGTTTGTGCATGGAGGCTTCAGATCGCCCTAGGTGAGGCGGTGTGTGAGTAAGAAAGACCCGAGGGCTGGTCTCTGTCCCAGCAGTACCCCCAGCGGGCCCTGTGACATTGGCTGTGTCCTTTCCTCCTGGTCTCTGGCTCACGTCCACAGGTGGCATTCACAGGAAGTTCTGAGCAGGCCTCCGGGGACAATGTCTTGGTTTGGCAGCTTTGCGGATGGCCACCCTCTGTAGTCACAGCCCCTTGGGGCTCACAGAGCCAGAGCCCTTCTACCCCTGAGGCCTTTCAAACTCGTTGCCTTGATGTTGGTGAGAATGGGGCCTTGGGTGCCCAGGCTAGAGGAGCCCTGGGCCTGAGACTTCCCTAAGCAGCCCCTCCTGGATGCTAAATGACAGAGAGCCTCCAGGCTTCGTGTGTCCACCTAGATGTGGCATTCCTGAGGCGAGCGGCCCCCCCTCCCCCTTTGTGTAGGACACTGGGGCCTCAGCTGGCTATGGGGACAAGAAGAGCCAGGCTCCTGGCCCCCTTCCAGTGAAACCTAGAGTTTGAGGTGAGACTCCTTCCTCCTGCCCCAAGAAGTGTTTCTTCTGAGCCTGTTCAGAGAGAAGGGAGCAGCAGATCCCTCCCGCCCTACCCACCACGGCATTGACCCCTTCTCTGAGCTTCCATACCCAGCTCTACGCAACCCATGTGCACACTCACTCACACATGCTCACATTCCCACATCCCTGTCAACACAGGTTCGTAAATTCACACCTGATGTGCGCACACATATCTGACATTTGCATTCATTCCCATGCTCGTGCTTTCACACACTCTCATCTGCATGACCTCAGCCTTTCACCCCTACTCATGAATGTGTGGTTCACACCCAGCCCTCACACATGCACACGCACATGGACATCCATTCATACACACGCATCCTTGTGCACACACACTCATTCAGACCTACACCTTCCCCTCCTCTGCCCTCCCACACGTGCGTGCAGATGCACCTGGCCGCACCAGCGTGCTCGTGTTCCCACATTCACACCACACGTGCGCATGCACCTGCCCATGGGCACGTGCTCACCTTGCCAACACGCCCCCTCTTGCCCTCTGGCCCCCTGACCTGTTGGTTTCTCTGTGTTGCAGTCCTCCCGAGAGCTGGACGACAGCAGCAGCGAGTCCAGTGACCTCCAGCTGGAGGGCCCCAGCTCCTTGAGGGTCCTGGATGAGAGCCTGGCCGACCCCCAAGCAGAAGACAGGCCCCTGGTTTTCTTTGACCTCAAGATTGACAGTGAAAGTGGGTTCTCCAGCAGTCACCCCTGCCCCTTTCTAGCTTAGTCCCTGAGCCCCTGAAGTAAGTGCAGGCAGAGCTATGTTCTGGGCCCAGGAGAGCCCAGAGCTCTGGCCAATGGCTGCATCCAGAGAGCAGACAGAGCACGCCTCTCCCCTGGGACTCCAGGGATACCGCTCCGTTGTCTGAATAAGGACGTGGGCCGTAACTGGGGCCTGAAAGCAGGCAGGTGCTTCCCTGAGCTCACCTCTGACCAGCGCTTCTCTTAGAGAGCCTTGGTGACACACTTCAAAACACAGATGTGGGAAGTCACTGCCAGGAGGCCAGCAATGCAAGCAAGACCATAACCTGCGGCTACAGAGTTCTGAGTACAGAGCCCATTCCCCAGGGAGGCCAACAGAGCCAAGGTCATGGAGAGAGGTGACCCCTTCTCCCAGAAGCCCCTCAACTCTCCATGGTGCTTCCCGTGGCCCTGTAATGCCCTTCCCTGAACCAGCAGCCCCCGGCCTGCCTTGTGGCACATGGGGCCAGCCCGGCCAGACAGAAGTAGTGGGTTCCACAAGGACAGGGAAGTCTTTTGCAGACCTCACAGGGCAGCTGTGAGCCACGTTCCGAGTGAAGTGGTTTGGGCAGGTGTGCCACCTGACACTGGGTGCTGCCTGGGCTGGGAGTCTTGATTCAGTGACTGGGGGATTGGAGGCTGGGGCAGGGAGGCGAGGATGCAGCAGAAACAATGAGGGGTCCTGAGGGCAGGTGGGTAAGGCCAGCAGAAGAAGGGCAGGAGGGACCTGGATCTAAACTGTTTGGCAAACTCTAGGGCAGGGGAGGGGGGGAGCTGGACTCCCAGCAGGCGAGTAGGTGGTGTTTGGAAAGCAGCCCACCCACCCCCACTCTGACCCCTGTCCCCTTTAGAGCCAGTGTAGAGCTGCATTTGGAGGCTGATGCCTCCAAGGCAAGGTGGGGTCTCTATGTGGTGGGACAGCACCATTCCTGCCCTGTGCCCCCCGCCCCGCCCCTGAGGCCTCACCCTGCCCTTCTCTCCTGCCCAGCCCAGAAGATTAGCCAGCTGGCAGCCGTGAACCGGGAGAGTGAGTTCCGCGTGCTCATCCAGCCCGAAGCCTTCTTCAGCATCTACTCCAAGGCCGTCTCCCTGGAGGTGGGGCTGCAGCACTTCCTCAGCTTCCTGGGCTCCATGCGCCGCCCCATCTTGGCCTGCTATAAGCTGTGGGGGCCCGGCCTCCCCAACTTCTTCCAGGCCCTGGAGGACATGAATAGGCTGTGGGAGTTTCAGGAGGTAATCTCCGGCTTCCTGGCCGCTCTGCCCCTCCTCCGGCAGCGCGTGCCCCGGGCCAGCAGCTTCAAACTCAAGAGTCTGGCCAAGACCTACCTGGCGAGAAACATGAGCGAACGCAGCGCCCTGGCCGCCGTGCTGGCCATGCGAGATCTGTGCCGCCTCCTCGAGGTCTCCCCGGGCCCCCAGCTGGCCCAGCACGTCTACTCCTTCAGCAACCTGCAGTGCTTTGCGTCCCTGCAGCCCCTGGTGCGGGCGGCCGCCCTGCCCCGGGCCGAAGCCCGCCTCCTGGCCCTCCACAATGTGAGCTTCACCGAGCTGCTGGCCGCGCACCGCCATGACCCGGAGCGGGGCTTGAAGAAGTACAGCCGCTACCTGGGCCTGCAGACCACCTCAGCGTCCCCCGCGCAGCGCACTGCCAACCTGCAGGCCCTGAGCACCTACTTCAAAGGCCTGTCGTCCGAGGAGCCCGTCTCGGCACGGGCAGAAGGCATCGTTGGCCTCAGCTTGACAGAAAAGGCGTCCCAGCAGAGCTGAGAGGAGGCAAGGACTGGCTTGGAATCTCAGCGAGCCGAGAGCCATGAGGTCCCTGCGCCAGGCCCCACTCATCACAGCGTTTCCCGACCCCGGTCCCCAGTACGCAGCTGTCATTTGGTTCAGGATCCATTGTCTCAGACCAAACTGGAGCCCCACAGAGAAGGGTCCAAGTCTGAGTCCTAACCCCCCAGGGCCACCAGATTCCCATTCAGGCTTTGGGAGCACCAATGGATTGGTTGCTTCACCAGACACCTGGCCCCTCTCCTCCAGGACCCAAAACCAGGGAGGTTTTGAGTAAAGAAAGCCTGGGCTCTGGGCTGAGTGGCCCCCAGCCACCCAACTTGCCACTTCCATGAGTGTCCCCGCAGCTCCTCCCTAACCCCAGCCACTGCCTTGGGGGACCTGCTGACAGCCCCCAAGGACACTGCCTGCAACACCCCATGAGCACCCAAAGTGCCTTTCAAACCAAACCACCGTCCAGAGTTTGGCTTCTCCCACCACCTGCCTTTCTGAAGGCCAGCTCCCTTTTCACATCTCCTTTGGGGATAAAAATGCATTCTCATCCCCACAGGGCCTCGAATCTGCAGAGATAGAATCTGCTGCCCTGTATCTGTTCCACCTTCTAGAGTCTGACCCTTCCAAGCTTGCTTCTTTCCTTCTGGCCACACAGACACCACTCCTTTAGTCAGGCTTGGCTCTTTGGTCCTCAGGCCATCAGCCCCTCTCAGCATGGCTTTTGCTTTCACTGCACCGCCCCCCTCAGCCCCATTAGGAATGCCTGCTAGCACCGGGTGCCCGCCACATACACCAGGACCCCGCAGTGTTGGAATCCCCTGAGACCCTCTACCCCAGGCCTCTGGGATCAGCGTCTCTGAGAGGTGGGCCCAGCAAGCTGTTTTAGCATGTTCTCTGATTCTGATGCCTGCTCTGACAGGCTGCTTCCTGAAAGAGCAGCAGTGTGGAGCAGCAGAGAAAGTCCTGGCCCCAACTGTGCACGTTGACAGGGACCTAGGAAAAGACCCCTTCCTGAGCCCCCATGTCCCCACTGGGCCAATTGGCCCAGATGGGCTCAGAGCTCCCATCCAGTTCCGCCATTTTGGGGCTTTAGCCACCAAGCCTGATGAGCATAGTTTTCAACTTAAACCCCAGCTCTCAGCCCTAACCTAGGCTAAGGTCCTCAATCTGTGGTCACATGAGAGGTCAGCAGCAGGACACAGCAAGCTCAGGGCCTTCCCTCTGACTAGCAGAGCCACTGTCCTCTCCATAACCTCTCCCTTCCCCCTTCCTTGGCTCCTGCCAAGGGCCTCCAGCCCCTATTGCCTGAGCTTTCACAGGAGTGAAGTCTGTGTGCCCACACCTCAGCCCCCATCCAATGGGTGCACTGGAGATCCACTAAGGGAGTACATGGGAACCAGCTACCACAGTGGGAGTGTCAGCTCTAACGTGAACTCTGACACGTTTAAAATAGCATTTGCGTTTAAAGCAAGTGCCCGCTCAAAAGCTCCTGTAGGAACAGGCTGATGGGTGAAGGGAGGAGCAGGCTGGGGCCCCTGCCTGGCTGTGATGACCGCCTTGGCAATTGCAAGGCAGCACTTGGGCTCCTCTTCCCTCAGCTTCGCCCTGAACTCGGCAGTGCCCACTGGTTTCCAGCCCTCCGTGCTTGCTTTCTGCAGATGTAGTCCACCGCAGGTTTTATAACAAAAGGCTCTTCTGCCCTCTTTCCATTTATGTAGCCTTTAATAAAGATGTGAATGCTCAAAGTCTGATGCACCAACCAAACTCTGCTCAGCCCACCTGGGAGCCACTGAGCAGCCTCTGGCCTGGGGAGGAGGGGGGTGCTCCTGAACGTGGGGGAGCTGCACTTTGTGAAGTCCTTTCAGAACTTAGCAGAGCTGAGAGTCCCTTGTTGCTCAGTGCCGAGAACCTCACAGATGTGAGCTCCCCCCATTCCAAAGGAGGAAACCCAGGGTGGGCCCATCAGAGATCATCTCCCAAAAGGAGAGGCACATGGCGGGAAAGAGGCGCCAGTTTCAAGAATTATCCTCTAGAGGGAGTCAGGAGCCAAAGATCAGCATCTGTAAGAACTTCACCTCTGCCCCCTGCTGGGTATTCTCGCACCCCTGTTTGTGTACCCAGAGTCCCAGGTGGTAAAACCCTTACCAAGGGGGAGGGGAGCTCAGGACATTAGCAATGTGGAATTAATGTGTTTCTGTCCGGGGTGTCCTGTCTGGGGTCCACGTTAGTACCTACAGGGCTTCCCATGACACAGACAGTGTGGAAGCGGCCGTCCCTGGGCCTGGGTGAGCCACCAGGTAATGTCATTTGATCAGTGCCACCACCCTTAACCCCACCTATCTGGCCCAGGTGCCCAAATTCCAGCTCTGGAGTTTTAGCCTCTAAGACCAAGTCCAAGTGTGTCCCCAGTGCTTCATCTTTGAACACTATCACAGATTCATCTATGTCAACTAACCATGAACTTGCAATCCTCACTCTGTAGCCTCTGACTGGTCTGGTGTGTCCAACTCACTGAGGCTTGGGCCTCGACTCTATCCAATGGGATAACAGAGATCATTTTTACCTCACAGGCGATTGCATGAACCGAGAGATGTGGAAATACCTTTTTAATACGCGAAGAACCACACAGGGGTGCCTGGGTGACTCAATTATTTGAGTGTCCGACTTCAGCTCAGGTCATGATCTCATAGTTCATGGGTTCGAGCCCCGCATCAGGCTCTGTGCTGACTACCCAGAGCCTAGAGTCTGCTTTGGATTCTGTTTCCCTCTCTCTCTGCCCCTCTCTGCCTCTCAAAAATAAATAAGCATTAAAAAATTTTAATATGTGAAGAACCACACAAATGTAAGATCTTATTTTACAGACAACCAAGAGTACAGTTTTACTGCTTCATGAGTTATAAAAATTAACAGATATTAGATCTTAGCAGAAAATGTACATGGGCTTGGCTTCAGGTAACAAAGAACAAGATCTGAGACAGAGCAGACAATTGTGGGGGGTCCTAGGGTCCCAGAAGATCAGAGTCAGAAGAGTCCACCTTGCAGTGGCTGAGAAGTCGGTGGCTCTGTGTCTCCACCACAGCCAAATGGGGGATTTCAGCCATGCACACCTCAGCCCTGGCCAGGCCTGCCTGCTCCAGGGCCTCCTTCTGAGACCCAAGGACTCCCACTCCCCAGAACATCACCACTCAGAAATCTGCTTTATTTTTTTCTATATATACTTGTTAAGTTTATTTATTTTTGAGAGAGAGAGACTGTGCACACATGCAAGGAAGAGACAGAGAGAGAGGGAGACAGAGAATCCCAAGCAGGCTCCACATTATCAGCGCAGAGCCCGATGCGGGGCTCGAACTCACAGCCTGTAAGATCGTGCCCTGAGCCAAAACCAAGAGTAAGTTGCTCAACAGACTGAGCCACCCAGGCGCCTCTCAGAATCTGCTTTAACTCCAACCCAGCCCTTCCTTCTACCTGCACGACATCCAGCCTGGCCTTGCCGTCCCCCACCCCCTTCCTTCCTCCTCCTGTCCCAGCCTGACACACTCCATCCTTATTCCTACCCCAGACTCACTCTGACCCCTAGTCCCAACCCTGACAATTCTCCCTATCCCAGAGTTTACCCTTCACACTACACCTGCCCGCAGGCCCAGCCCCTGCACTGTTTCCTGCATCCTCTGACTTCAATCGTGTCTCCAACCCACACCCTAAGTGTCCCCAGCCTCTGAGCCTAGAGTTGGGGGGGGTCTTTTCTCACCTTTCTTCACTCCTCTCAAGGGAACTCCGCAGTTAATGACACCAAATGGCAAGTCAGAGAAAGTAGCACTTGTGAACCACCGCGCAGAGGGAAGGGAGCTGAGCTAGAGCGGCTCCCAGACTCTGCCAGCAGGGGGCGCTGCAGCCCCATCGGGCCTCGCGATCCGGCTGCGGTTCCCGTTCCACGTGGGTGGGGGGAGTGGAGGAGCGTGGGGGCTTGGGTCGCCCTCCGTCTCTTCCAGAGCGGCTCGCGCACTTCCAGTGGTATGGAGGTAGCTTTAGGTGGACGGTGGGTGGAAAACCGTTTCCAAAACGGTAACCGTGTGTTGTTTATTTTAACATCTATTAGAAAAAAATATAGCCAGCGTATCAAAACCGTCATTTCGGGAATGTAGATGCTCAGAATAACACTAGAATGGGATTATTTAAAGGTCTAATTTAAGAACAAATATTAGGTATGGGTGCTTGGGTAGCTGAGTCGGTTCCAACTTAGGCTCAGGTGGTGATCTCACAGTCTGTGGGGTCGAGCCCCGTGTCGGGCTTTGTGCTAACAGCTCAGAGCCTGGAGCCTGCTTCAGATTCTGTATCTCCCTTTCTCTCTGACCCTCCCCTGCTCATGCTGTCTCTCTCTCTCTCTCAGAAATAAATAAAACATTAAAAAAATATTAAAAAATAAATAAATAAAAAGAACAAATATTAGGTAACTACAATCTCAGAAGGAACACCGAGTTAGCGAAACTTGTATGGAAGGGAGGGACTTAATCTCGGGAAACACTGGGGTTCTGGTGGAATTAGGGTGAAGGTTATGGATGAGGGTTAAAGCTAAGGTTAGGGTCCGGGTTAGAATTGGGGTAAGGGTGGGGTGGGGTTAGAAGTTGGGGTGAGGCCTAAGGTTAGGATTTGGGGCTAATATCAAATTTAGGGGCACATCTGGTGATGAAGGTTAGCAATGGAGTTAAGAACCAATAGCAACGGGGGGCGCCTGGGTGGCTCAGTGGTTAAGAGTCAACTTTGGCTCAGGTCATGATCTCACAGTCAGTGAGTTCGAGCCCCATGCCGGGCTCTGTGCTGACAGCTCAAAGTCTGGAGCCTGCTTCGGATTCTGTGTCTCCCTTTCTCTCTGCCCCTCTCCTGTGTGTGCTCTCTCTCTCTCAAGAATAAATAAACATTTTGTTTTAATTTTTAAAAAAGAATCAATAGCAATGGAATTAGGGTCACTCTTGAGGCTACAGGGATTTGCTGCTTTAGCAGCTGAAGAGTCCATGAGGCCATGGATAGGAGCTTCTGAGAACCCCTCCATATGGCACCCTAAGTGCTGTCTTCCTCCCCAGCATCCTTTTCTAGAAGCACCCCACAGGGGTTTCACCTGAGCTCACTGAACCCCAGGGGTGGGGGAGGCACAGTGATGGTCCGATCCAGGACTGAGAGCCTCCACCACGAGCTGGTGAATCCTGCCCCCAGCTGACACAACTGGAAAGTAACTACGTGCTAGACACCATTTCCTCACTTAGCACAGGTAACCTCATGGAGTCTTCCCAGGGCCCCTCTGCCGTGACATCATCACTGTCTTTCTACAGATGAACACAGGCTGGGGGTGGAGGGGCAGGAAGGTTGCACACCTTGCTCAAAGTCATTAAATCTGTATGTGGCAGAGTTGGGTTTGCCCAGCAGGGGGCGCCTGTGTCTAGTTTGGTGCCAGCTATGGCCCATGCCCACGAGGCTGCCTGCTGGGTGCACTGCCCTGCCACTGGAGGGGGGGGGGCAGCTCTCTGCTCTCTCCTTCCTGTACCCTCCTGGTCTGTTGGTCTCACAAGATGAGAAGTTTAAGCTTTAGAAGGCCAACATCCCAATCTTCTGGTCCCAGCCCTTGAACTTATCCTAATTCCAATTTTTTCTTTTATTTTTTTTAATGTTGATTAATTTTGAGAGAGAGTGAGACAGGATGTGAGCAGGGAAGGGGCAGAGACAGAGAGAGCCACAGAATCCAAAGCAGGCTCCAGGCTCTGCGCTGTCAGCACAGAGCCTGATGCGGGGCTCGAACTCATCAACTGCGAGATCATGACCTGAGCTGAAGTTGGATGCTTAACCGACTGAGCCACCTAGGCGCCCCTAATTTTTTCTTTTAGAGCAGAGCTTCTCAAACCTTTTTTTTAAATTGCTCCCATACGGAGACTCTTTAGACATATTTTTCCTAGTCATGACTCCCCCCAGTGAAATTTTAATACCATAGATACCCTATAGTTTTCTCAGGATTCTCTACATTAAAAAATCATGTCATCTGCAAATAGAGATAATTTTACTTCTTCCTTACAGGTATCATGTAACTGTTAATGTACTGTGGTCCTTTGGAGGATCAGAAACCATTGAAATATCTAGGGTGGTTAACGGGCCCCTCTTGAACCAATTTTTGTCCTCTGTGGGTTAATATTTCTCCTGTTGAGAAGGCATGACTTAAGGTAAGGTGCCAGCCCCAGTTACAAGGCAAGTAAGAAGACTGGGCGGGCGTGGATGGGTCTTAACCCCTCCTTGTGGCTCAGTTCACTGGTGGGAATGAGGTAGGAAAAGGCTGCAGGGAGATGGAAGTGAACTTGAGCAGAGGTCTGTCAGGACAGGCTTCCTTCAGTCCCTGACTAGGACTGGTGGCTGAGCCTGGGGCTAGGGGAGAAATGGGAGCAGCACCATCATTTATTTTTGCGGCCGAACCTAGGTGTCCGCTCCAGACCCTTTGGGTTTCAGTAAACCAGATGCCTATGGTGATTGTACTGAGAGAAGGGTCTAGAATTTCAACTGACTCCCCTTCTCAAAAAAACAAAACAGCAAGTTTGGAAGGTCTCTGCCCACCCTTACAAAATGCATTTGCTGACAAGTGAAGGGAAAATTCCTTCATTCTTGGCTCAAGGCACTTCCTTAAACTCAGCCCTGAGGAATTCTTTAAAGGCCAGCTGCCTGGACTATGCTAAAGTCAGTTTATAAATATAAATATCCCAGACTTGATAGCCAAGCAGATTACAACAGCGAGTTAGCGAAGCACAGAAATTTTCCACGAAGCTGGCCAGCCAAACAAGTGTGAGAGGAGATATTGTGAGATCTGGTCCACTTGTCTGATTGCCTGAAACTGTGGATAGAATTTACCGCAGTAGACTCTCTTTTGGGGTTCTATGGCCATCAAGCCCTGGCTGACACCAGGACGGACCAATTCTACAGTAAATCAGACCAACCGAGGAGGAGGCAGAGGGTGGGTGAGGCTGGGCCCACGATGGAGTCATTGAGTCTGCTTGGGACTGGGGAAGGGTGTGGGGAAGGCTGCGGCGTGGTGGTTAGGACACGGGCTTTGGGAGGAAACGAATTTATAATCCTAGCTCCGCTGTGTGACCTTGGACAAGCTACTTAGCCTCTATGGTCTCGTATGCAAATTGGGGGTTGATAATACGGACTTCGAAAATGATAAGGGTTAAATGAGATGACATACATAAAGCACTAAATTGTGATTAGCAATGCTCAAGAAAAAAATACCTCTGTGTCTCCAATGCCCTAGAGAGGGCACTGTTGCTGTGACACCCCCCCCCCCAGAAAGCCCCGTGGACTCGTTCCCTTCACTGCCTTCCCCTACTTCTCCCCTCCTCCTTCTCTCCCCTCTCTCTTCACTGCTTTCCCCCTCCCCTCCTCCTGTGTCCTTTCATGCCCCTCCCCCTCCTCCCCTTCTTTCCCTCCCTTTTCTCCCTCTCTCCCTCTCCGGACTCCAGTCCATTTAAGATCTGAGAGACCCTGTCCCCAACTACTTCTCTCCGCCTCCCCAAGCCTCCTCAACTGTCTCCTCTACCCTGATGACAGGGTCAGCCTGCAAACAGAAAGAGGGAGGGATTTACTGCCGTCCCTTCCCTCCCCAGCCCGCACCTGGCTACCAGACACGGCCAACTGCAGGAAGGTCACATTGCAGCACCAGCAGAGATGTGGGTTGGACAGAAGAGCTCCTGAGAGAAGCAAATAAATACATCAAGTTTCCAGCTGGGGCTGGAGATAAGGGCTCAGGGAGATGAGACTGAGGTGCTCCCTGGCTTCGGGGGGAAAACCTATTTGGGGGCGCTTCAAAGAGGAAACAGGCGGAGCACTACTGGGAGGTCACTGAGCACACGTCTTCCTTTTAGATTTGGGAGGGACTGGCTAAGGCAAGAATGTGACAGATCTAAGCTCCTGTCCCAGCTGAGACAGGCAGGTGGAAAGAGAAACTGAGATGAAGAAGAGAGAGAGGTTTTCCCAAAGTCTCACAGAAAGTCGGTGGGAAAGTAGGGCCACCTCCCTACTCCCTGGTCTCCCGCTCTGCACCCCCTTACACAGAATCGCACCTGGCTGTTCTCAAGCTTGGCCATTAGAACTGGCCTTACCTGGGTGTAGAATTGGAATGCCAAGGCCCCCCTGAGGGAGGGCTCTCCTTCCTCCAAATCCCTGCCCCAGCCAGCTGCCTGGCAGGAGTTGGGCGCTTTCTCTCTGGAACATGCCATTAGCTGCCCCAAGTGAGGGCACAGCCTCAGTCTCTTCCAAACATGGGCAGGGCTTTGCTTCTGGCACCCATGAGCATTGGAGTGGGAGACAGGGGGTGAATACAGGAGACCTGAGTGAGAGCACGTTTCCCACCCAGAAACAGCCATGAGAGAAGCCACCTCTGCCTGAGAGTCCCAAGGGCCTCCTAACTAGCAAGATCAGTGCTGGCCACCAAGTTTGGCCTGCTCTTGACCAGACTGCCCTGGGAGGGCATCTCAGAGACGCCGCGTGCTGGAGGCATTTCCCACTCCCACCTGCCGTAACCTCCTTCTTGGCCTGTCTTCCCTCCAATAAAATGAAGGGCTTGGGATAGGGGACCTGCAGCCCCCAAGCTCAGGTGATCTGTGACGCTGGACAGCTCCCTGTCTAGCCTTCCTCTAAGGCAGGTGTGGGCTCACAGACATTCTAGCCTTGGCCCCAGGTGACCCGCTAGAGCTGATGGAGCCTAGCTTGGGATGCCAGAAGCCCCAAAGTTCACACACCTAAAGAGACCTGAACACGCTGTGTGGTGGAGGGCGGAGACGGCATCTGCCTTGTTCCCAGCTGCACCCATGCCAAGCACAGCACCTGGCAATACCAAGGAGGCTTGATTCCGGTCTGTAGAGTGAATGATAGAGCAGATCCATTTCTGTGTGTCCATCCCTTGGCATCTGTGCTTTGGAGAGCTCACATCTGTAGCTTTCTTCCTGGGCTGCCCTTGGGCTATTGGAGCTGACCTGGGCACAGGGAGGAGGGGGGGAGAGAGGGAGAGAGAGAAGTGCCTGGAGGTTTCCATTCTGCCCCCACCATCCCATGGGGCAGCCCCTAGTCAGTGTCTGACTGCTGTGCATCTACGGAGACCAGAGACCGGAGACCCAGGTTCCCTGCCTAAATCAGTACCAACTCCGATGCGTGACTTCTGCCTTGAGCTCCTTGGGATCAGGCTGCTGCTGAGACTTCCTGAAATCACACCCTGGCTTGGCTTCCTCCCCTTCCTCTCCTGCTTCCCTTCTCTCCTGCCGGTTTCTGTGAAGAACTTTCCACAATCCGTGGCTTGCGCGTGAATCTGTGTCTCCATTCCGCTTTGGGAAACAATTTCTAAGAACAAAGAGCCTGTGACCGTGAGACGGAAGATAGCGGTGAATGCAGTTGATCTGATGGTGCCATGTGCCCTATCATGCGCTGTCCTGACTGTGATGGGGAGAGTAGATGAGAAGGCTCTGGGTGACCACCCTCCCCAGGAACTTTCAGCCCAGAAGATGAAGGAGGAGGAGCCCCAACCCCCCATTCCGGCCCTGCCCTTCTGGTCTCTGATGGGGCCACATGCAGAGCTCAGGTGGGTCTCAGAATATAGGCTTACGGTGACCTCTCTCCACTGGTGCCACCAGGCAATGGAGAACTTGGGGCCGCAGAGCAGAGAGGAGTAGACAAAACAGCGAGAAGAGTTGTGTCTTCCTTCTGCAAGTCCCCCACCAGTCAGGGAGCCCCTGGGAGCCTTGGCATTTCTTCCTGGGCCTAGGCACCAGGCTCCTGAAATAGTGATCAGATTTCATCTCTAATGATGTTACACACACACACATACACGCACACACATGCCTCCTGAATCTGACTTATGTGTGGGGCCTTTGTTGTAGCAAGAGGGCTCCCCCTGCCATCAGAGCAACGCACAGCAGTTTTGGGGAGAGGGTTTGCTCCTGGGCCCAGGCATCCTGCTCACCATGTTACTGAGGCAGCTGCAGTGTGGTGGGAGGGAAAACAAAAAGCCACCCAGGGTCACAAGGAAGAGGGCAAGCAAGGTCCCCAGACTTTCCAAAGGCCTCCTCTCACAGGAAGCCCAGCAGAGGCCCCCTAGATGCTCCAACTCAACCTGCACACTGGCTTCTAAAGTCACAGCACCCAATTGCCGCGACTGGGAGGGCCCCAGCAGTGGAAGGGCTCCCGAGCACATCCAGCCCACTCTCCTACCTTCCCGAGCACAGAAGGAGGGAGGACAGGAGCTACTTAAGGTCACACAAACTAGTCTGCGAAGCCTGCAGCTTTGCACTGCCTCCGCGTTCTTCCCGAGGCCAGGGTACAATCTGTCCTCCTGTTTCCCACCGTGACAGTAAAGTGCCACTCTTCTCGGCCATGGGACCGGGCGACAGGTTCAGTCATGTGAAGTCATGTGGGAACATCTTCGAGTTCATAAACATCTCCTGTTCATAAATATCCGACTGAAGACGGAAGCTTCTACTGCTCCCAAAATAGCTTTGGATCCCAGCACAGGCATTTCCAAGAACAAATCTTTATCCTTTCAAGAATTCTGTGAAAGCACAGACTTCTCTAGTTTGTATGTATACCTACCCAAGAGAGTTTCCTAATCCTGCTCACATGCCGGGCCCCAATCCGTGGTCACGGACGGTGGACATAGACTGGCCTAGTCTCCAGATAAGGTGTCGAATATGGTTTAATGTCTAATACGGTTTCTTGTAAGTATGGTCCATTTCAGTTCAATTCATTCTGACACAATAGTAGATTACTCTGATCAGGCAACCCCCCAGCACTTTTATTTAAAGGGGATTGCTTGCCTATAGATAATCTGGGGGTTGACTCCTCAACCCCCTTTCAGGGCTAGATGATTACTCTGAGCCAATCCATTCGATTCCCTTTACCAGTGATTGGCTCAGAGCTGAGAAGTCCCGAGCCAACAGCTGTCCGTAAGACCTAAGGAGAGGCTGTGGCTTCAAGAAAGAACCCAGTCTCTCTGTTCCGCTGGTCTGTTACCATTAAGCATGTTACCCTGGCTGCTGCAGAAGCCCTCCAAGGGCACCAAGGAACACAAGTCTCAAGCAGAAGCCCTGTTAAGGGTGGCAGAGGAGAGGGACTGAATCTGGGTCTGGTGGTGTCATCCAGCCACCCAATCAACCAGCCCTGAAGCCAGCCCTGCCTCCTCCTTGTGAGATGATACAGGTTTTAAAACACTGAAGTGAGAATCTTGTTATCTGCAGACTGAAGCCCTCCCTCTCCCTGCTTCACCCTATTGTGGAGGCCCAAGACCCCCCACTGTGGGGNTGCCTCTTCCAGGCAGGAGTTCCCCATCTTTATTGAGACAAGCACAGACACATCTAATTACACGAAGAGTGTCATTAATTTTGATGGCAATAAGGGCCTCGCCAGTACGTTAGGCTAATTTCATGAAAGCACTAGGAGGAAGGTGGTGGGCTGGATCCCAGATTATTAATAATGTCGAGCTGCATTTGAACCATTCCAGAAATTCCTCCCAGTTGCCTCGAGCAAACTGCCACAGGTTGCTACTTTCCTCGGAAATCAACAGCCATCCCAAATGCAAATAGGGATTTTTTTCCCCCTAGAAAATAATTAAAGTCACAGAGCCCAATAAATACGTAAACAGATTGTGGTTTTAATTAAAAACCATCCACCAGGGCTGCAGCTGCAGGTCTCTCTTTCCAAACAGGCACGCTGGAAGTGTCAGAATCTGAGTTTTAAGTTATCTGAGATGAGACTAGAAATTTTTACAAATAGTAATTCTGATTGCTACTTATGCCATGGCAAGTGGGGGGCGGGGCAGTCTGTAAAGACAGACATTTGGGGGCTGGGCCAAGGTCCTTCTCCCTGTGGGGGAGGCAGGAAGGACGCAAGCATGTAGGGGCATGTGTAGCAGACATCTCAACATACCCATACCCAACTCTGGAAGGCAATAATGATGGCTAATTCAGGCTAATGTTGTAAAAAATAGTAGCTCATTTCTGAGCACTATCTAAGTGCCAGGCACTCCGTGCGCTACGTGCCTTGACTCATTTAATCCTCAGGGCAACCCAATAACACAGATAGTCTTATCTATACACTCTTCCTCCTGAGGCACAGAGAGGTTAAGTAACTTGGCCAAGATCACACAGCTAGTAGGTGGTGGAGTCTGATGCTAATACTTTTCCTCCTAACCACTATGCAGAGCAGAGCGTGCAGGAAGGGAAGGAGAGATAGGAGGTGGGAGGGGGCGTTATAAACAGAGCTGGCTTGGGGCGCCTGGGTGGCTTAGTCGGTTAAGCGTCCGACTTTCACTTAGGTCATGATCTCGCGGTACGCGGGTTCGAGCCCCGCGTCGGGCTCTGTGCTGACTGCCAGCTCAGAACCTGGAGCCTGTTTCAGAGTCTGTCACTCCCTCTCTCTCTGACCCTCCCCTGCTCACGCTGTCTCTCTCTCTCTCTCTCTCTCCTGGAAATAAATAAAATATTAAAAAAAAAAACAAAAAATAAAAAACAGACCTGGCTTCCCAGAAGGGTGAGCTTTCTGATGGAAGTTGGAAAAAGAAAGCAGCTTCTTGGGAAGACAAGTAAGAAGATGTTGGGAGGGAGATGGGAGCTGAAACGTTCTGGAGACTCTGGCTGGAGTGTCGCTGTGGAAGGGATTCTCTGAGGCCGCTAGGCTGCGGGTCTGTGATGCCCTTCTGGGCCCTGGCTTTCTGACTTTCCGAGGACTTCCCACATCCGTTAAATCACCCCCAGGCCACAGTAAATGCAGAGGCGCGGACGACTCTGAATTCAGTTGGAATGGAATCGCTTGCACAATGTTACCTGTCCTGAACATTTCATTAAACATCTATTACTCCCGATTTCGTAGTTTTCTTTCCCCTCTTAGAGCCAATAGATTTTCTTTTTCAGATCTCGGTCATTCTAGGCCCCCAGATGAAGTCACAAGACTTAAGGACGGTGCTCTAGAGCCCTCCTACGGGACTCAGAGAGACAGCGCTCACCCCGCCCGGGGGGTGGGGGTGGGTGGGTGTTGACGGTGGGGGGGCGCTGTTGGCGAGAGAGGCGCACAGGACGGTTTCTTCCCAGGAGAACTAAGCGCATGGGTTCGTGCCAGGGCTGATTCCTTAAACGAGTATTCAGAGTGTGCCTATTGTGTCCTGGGTGCCAGAAACACAATGGGGTGCGAAGCGGGGGCTGTGCCTGTGATGTGCAGATTCCTGGGACGTAGACTGGGTGGGCATGAGAAGGAAAGCTTCGGTGCCTTGGGTAAGCGTCCCCGCACTCCTGCACCTTGCGCATCGGGACCACAGAGCCCGGGACAGAGCACGTCTTAGCGCAGGGGGGCTCCAGCCTCCGCGCTCCCTGCGCAGGCCCCTAACAGCCATTGCCCCAGCTTGCGCGCCCGGCCAGCGGTGTGCAGCAGGGGGCGCTCACGAACCAGGCCTGGGAGAAAACCAAGAGCGCACCGAGCCTCTGGAGCGACTGCGGAGATCCACTGGGTTTCAACCCACCCCACCCTCCAGACCCTCCGGGTCCTCAAAGTCAAAGTTAGAAGTCCGTTCGGAAAAAAAAAAAAAAATCTGCCCGGGGCCACAGCTCTCGGCCCTTGCGTCTGTCTAGGGTCTGGACCCAGCCTGGTTGGTCAAAAAGCCTGAGCCCGGATGCTACAGATTCCGATTCTGGGTCCTCCCCTCTGGTGGCTTAGAACCTTGAAATCCCTCCTTCACCCACATCCACTTCCACGCACCTGATTAGGTGCCTGTTTCTTTAACGATCAAAGACGTGGGCGGCGGCGGGGGTGGTGTATTCGCTCCCAGTTCCCCAGCCCCTCGGTAACTGTACCATTATTAACATTATAGACATCAGACTTGCTCCTGCGCGCCCGGGCGGCGCCGGGCGAAACGCGCGGTCCTCTCCTAGCTGAGCCCGGAGGCTGATCCTGGAGTCGTGGCTCCCACCTCAGGCCTTGGCGGACTTTGCCAGGGCAGGCCCTGGGCGCTCCGGGGTCGAAGGCGGGGGTAAGGGTTGTCTTTTCCCCAGGCTAGGCTCTGGGAACAAAAGCGCTTGCTGGAGAGTGGGCGGGAGTCGAAGGGACCCGCGGGAATCTGCGCCCTCGCCTGGGTGGCCACCACATCCTTAGCCGCCCTCCTGTCCCCTGGAGCTCTGCCTCTCTGCCCAATTCCCCGGGTTCTGCATCCCTGGCCAGTGAGCCAAGGAAAGGGGGTCTTATTTGGCCCGCGGGCCCCGTAGGTTCCTGGGACGCTGGAGGGGCGGGTCCCTGCGGTCCTG
Source organism: Crocuta crocuta (assembly GCF_008692635.1). Taxonomy (NCBI): domain Eukaryota; kingdom Metazoa; phylum Chordata; class Mammalia; order Carnivora; family Hyaenidae; genus Crocuta; species Crocuta crocuta. Next base: position 1,073,467 of record NW_027527920.1, on the reverse strand, counting down.
GGAAGCTCTCCGCGGAGAATAAGCGACCCCATTCTCCCTTCTACTCCCCAGTCTCTGTCCTCCAGTCCATCAACCCTTCCAAATAGTCCCTTGCCCGCCTGCCTACCTGTCCGCCTCCTCGACGAAGGCAAAAAGAACCAGAAAAAAAGGTGAAAACTGGGGGTGGGGGGTGTCTACAAGCTGTGCGCCTCCCAGTCGGAGCCTCGGTCCCCACCTCTAGGGCAGGCGCCCCTCCCCCCGCCCGGGGAAGTCTCCAGGACCCGCCATCCCCAGCCTGACTCTCCATCCCCGCTACTGGTCCGTGCCTCCCAGACCCCTCTTCTAGGACCGAGGCTCCCGGAACCGCCCCCTTGGCATCCCCAACCCGCCCCCCTTCCTCTGCAGACAAAGAGGTTGTGCCTGGCCAGCCGGCCGCGCCACTCCCTGGCCCAACAGCAGGGACTCATCCGCAGACCAGGGGGCTGTCCCACCGCAGGGTCCAGGCGCCCTCACCCTCCCACCCTCCTTGAAGACACCTCCCCTCTCAGAGGTCCCCTGTGCCCTCCCCCAGGTCATCTGTGGGGATCACAGGCCCAGGCAGGTGGAGTGAAGTTCTGGGTTCTAAATTCTAGTCCGAACGAGCTGTGCGGGTCCCGCCGGGCCCCCCCGCAGCGGCCGCAGGAGTAAGAGAGAGGGAGGGAGGCGGAGCAGGCGTGCGCCAGTCGGTTCATATTTAATTTACAAAGGATCCTCGGAACGCCCGGTCGGGTGGTCTCTTTAGCCTCAGCGCTCCTCGTGCGCCTCTTTTCCCCACTTCCCTGGCTCATTAAAATGCTCAACACTCAAATCAGGAGACTGATCTCCTCAGAGGCCCCAAACCCGCGCCATCGACCCACCGCCAGAGAACCCTCTGGCCCGAGGCGCAGGCTTGGGGACCTCGCNTCACCCGGTTCTGGCCAGCAACTCGGTCTCCAGGGATGCTATGGGCAGTGCGGGAGATACACATCGAGTTTCACCCAAATGCCTCGACATTCCTGCGCCTCCGCCTCCTCGTCGCTAAAAGAAATGTCGGGGTTTCGCCAGAGACTGGGAGCGAGAGTCGGGAACAGCGAGTATTCGAATCTGCTGAGGCCGGCTGTTGTGTGAGGGTGTGAGACGTGCTGGCGGTGGCTGGCCGCGGAGGCTTTGGGGGATCGTGTGTGGGGTGGACGGTGCGTTTGGTGGTGAGGCTGTGAAGGTGTTGGCGAGGGAGGGACGGGGAGAGAGGGCTCGGGCCTCAAGTACACCGCCCACTCGGCTCAGGAGGAGCAGACGTTTTGTAAACCATCCCTTTCGTGGTGCCTCTGTCTGCCGCAGCCCCGGTGCCCCATTCCCCTGTAGCCTGCAAGACCTCAGGGTGAGGCGTTTGGGTGCGCCCAGGCCGGCTTTCTGCGGAGGCAGAGGCTGATACCGCGCTCCAGCCGCACCCCGCGATGCGCACAGGCAGGCGAGTGGGGCTGTGGGCTTCAAGCGCTGGTTTAGCCACAAAAGACTAGACTCAAAGAGTAGGGCTTAAGAGGCTGGGCAGGGTAGCGGGGGCTGGGGCGGCGGCGTCGCTTCCCCGTGCGCCCCGCGGGGTCGTGCGTTCCAGTCTTCGGGTTGGACTGGTGGGGGGCGGGGGAGACCAGGGCTGTATCCACCCAGATCCTGGCAAAAATAGCAGGGAGGGTGAGGCGCTCTGCTAACACTATCAATTATGCATCGTGTTGAACGTGGCTTCGGGGAGGAGGCTGCTAGTGGGGAGGGGAGTGCGGGAAGGAAGGGTCCGCGCGAGCCCGGCTGCGCGCAGCTCAGCAGCTCCCGACTCCCGGTCTGTCTGGCCACGGCCCGCATTTGCAAAAAGAGTTTAAGGGCAAAGACACGCCCCTCCACCCCCAGCCGTGCTTCTTGCCTTCCCCCAAATTCCTCAAAGATGGTTTGTCTCACGTGTTGCGGGGCGTAAAAGCGGCTCGCGTTCAATTAGCAGCGAAGCTCACCGGCCCTGGCGGGACCCGCGAGTGAGGGTGAGTGAGCGTGGATGTGTGTGCGCGCGGGAGGGGGAGAGGGTGAGTGTCCCGCGTGAAGGCGTGCCTTTGGAAATGAGTGTGAACGTAAGGAGGACAACACATCGACTCGGTTATTATTACAGGATGAGGGACAAATTCTAACATGTGAAGGTCGACTGTGTGGAGGGTGTGAAGGTCTGCGTGTGTCTGTACGAATGTGTTTGAACGGGGGGGGGGCGGCGGTGTGATTAAGCATAGGGACAATGTCTGCAGTTGTGTGAGGGGACGTGTTAGGCGTGTGCGGTGAACTGGGAAGAGCCCAGACGAGGGCGATGGGTGTGGGGGCGCCCCTGGAGACCGACGCGTCTCAGCCTCGGGGAGAGCCTCTAAGGCTTTAACAAATGTGGGCGATGCGGGAGGCGGGAGAGGCTGTGCGCGTCCCTGCTGCGCCCGGGAGCGCGCGAGGACTCTTCAGTCTGCGGCCAGACAGACGTGGGGGGGGGGGGGGGG
>NW_027527920.1:1056039-1070913 GCF_008692635.1 Crocuta crocuta | reverse complement strand
GGGGAGACGGGGACAGATGCGAAAGGAAAAACTGAAGCGGGACCTCAAGGCCCGGGGTGTCCCCATAATTACCTGTCCCTTTCTCTGCCCCTCGTCTTCTCCACAGCCAGCAACAGATGTGGAAAGCGCCCTTGGGCAATCGTTCTGGCGCCGAGACATCAAGTCTGGAGAAGGGGTTGCAGCCCGAGGGCAGTGCGCAGAGAGTCAGCAGCGGGTAAGCCTCGGGGGCCGCCCCACAACCTCGACCCCTGTGTGGGTAGATCCTGCCTAGGATGTTGGAGCCTCTAGCGCTGTCAGGGGTCCACGGAGGGGTGGGGAGGAGCCCTATCATCGGCAGCAAGGGCAGCGTGGGGAACCTGGGTTCCCAAAGACGGGAGGGTGGGAGGGGCTCTGCGCAATCTGCCCGGAGCCCTAGATGGGAGCCAGCGAGGAGCAGGGTGGTCAGTAGTTAAGTGGGTTTGTGTGGCTGGGGATTAAAAGGTTTTGTTGGGCAGGGAGGGGTTGCTCCGGCATCCTGGAGCTGCAGGAAAGGGACAGAATCCTGCACGGTCTCCTACTTCCTTAGCTAGTGGCAGCCCCCACGGCCTGTCTGTTGGGGACCCCAATGCCCTCTGGGAGACCCCTCACCTGCGTTCTTCGGGGATGGGAAAGGGAATCTTTAGTGACATCCACCTCAATGCTCAAGGTCCCTGTCTGGGGGAGGACCTCCTTCCTCAGATGGAAGTTGACAGCAACCTTGGTTGTCCTCTCCAGGGAGTTGCAGCCTAGAGGGGGCTGCTCTGGTGTCTGATGGGGTGGGGGGGAGTGTGAGTCCGCTGCCCTGGGTCCCACCTCCTGCCACCCACCACAAGTTCTCGGCATTGCCTATCCGCTGGGGTTTCAGTCTCCGTGGAGGGCTTTTGTGCGCAAGTGCGCACCTGTGTCCGGGTCAGTTCTCCTGAGGACTTGTGTCCTTGTGTCTGTCAGCTCGCACAATGAACAGAAAATCATGTGAGGGAAAACGCTGTACTGGTGTTAGTTTCAGCTGAAACAACAATGAGGTCTCCAGGGTATAGTGTGTCCATGTCTGGGTGTCTTTGTGGTTTTGTGCTAGGATATGTGTTTGTGAGCCCTACAAAAGTTTGTGGTTGGATGGTGGTGCCCCAGCGTGTGTTTGTATTGCTGTGTGCTGTCTGGGTGTGTGTGTGAGTGCTGTGTGTGGGAGGAAAGGACGACAGGTCAGGGACAAAACTACCTTCTCTGTGTATCCTTGTTGCAGAGTTAAATGAAGCCTTAGAAACACACACAGGAGCTAGAGCAGAGTCCAGAGCAGACAGACCGGTGAGCTACAGAGCCTCTGGAGGGGACACTGCCAGATTAAAAGAGCAGGTGGGGGTGGGGAGTGAGGTACAAGTCCGCTGGAAAAGGAAATCAGGGCCCTGAGAGAGCATGCACTGAACCCTGAGACTTCTATTGAGCCCCATTCGTGTCCAAGAGAGACTCCTGGGCACAGAGGAGATTACCAGAACCCCAGCCCAGAGTTGCACTAGATGGGTTTGGGGAGGCAGAGCTTAAAAGAGGAGGAAAGCCGGGGCTCATAAGTCACCTTCTCCCCTCTTCCCCCCGCTTCCATATGCAGGATCCGCGATGGTGCCCTTGCGGGCTCTGTGGCTGGCCTGGGCTCTGCTAGGAGTGGCCGGAGCTTGCCCAGAGCCGTGCGCCTGCGTGGACAAGTACGCACACCAGTTCGCCGACTGCGCCTACAAGGAGCTGCGCGAGGTGCCGGAAGGACTGCCGGCCAACGTGACCACGCTTAGTCTGTCTGCCAACAAGATCACCGTGCTGCGGCGTGGGGCCTTCGCCGACGTCACGCAGGTCACGTCGCTGTGGCTGGCGCACAATGAGGTGCGCACCGTGGAGCCGGGCGCGTTGGCGGTGCTTAGCCAGCTCAAGAACCTCGACCTGAGCCACAACCTCATATCCAGCTTCCCGTGGAACGACCTGCGTAACCTGAGCGCGCTGCAGCTGCTCAAAATGAACCACAACCGCTTGGGTTCGCTGCCCCGGGACGCACTCGGGGCGCTGCCCGACCTGCGCTCCCTGCGCATCAACAACAACCGCCTTCGTACGCTGGCCCCTGGCACCTTCGACGCGCTAAGCGCGCTGTCACATCTGCAACTCTATCACAACCCCTTCCACTGCGGTTGCAGCCTCCTGTGGCTGCAGGCCTGGGCCGCAAGCACCAGGGTTTCGTTACCCGAGCCCGACTCCATCGCGTGCGCCTCGCCTCCCGCGCTGCAGGGGGTGCCGGTGCACCGCCTGCCCGCCCTGTCCTGCGCACCACCCAGCGTGCGTCTGAGTGCTGAGCCGCCGCTCGAGGCGCCGGGCAGCCCCTGGCCCGCGGGCCTGGCGCTCCTGCTACACTGCTTCGCGGAAGGACACCCCACACCCCGCCTGCAATGGCAACTTCAGATCCCGGGTGGCACCGTAGTCTTAGAGCCTCCGGTCCCGAGCGGGGAGGACGACGCGGATGGGGCGGAAGACGGAGAGGAGGAAGGAGATGGGGACGGGCCAACGCAGACTGAGGCCCCAATCCCGACTCCAGCACCCGCTTGGCCCGCGCCCCCAGCCAACCCCCGCTTCCTGGCCCTCACAAACGGTTCCCTATTGGTTCCCCTCCTGAGCGCCAAGGAAGCAGGTGTCTACACCTGCCGTGCCTACAACGAGCTGGGCGCCAACTCCACGTCACTACGGGTGGCAGTGGCGGCCTCTGGGCCCCCCAAACACGCTCCTGGCCCTGGGGGAGACTCTGATGGGCAGGCCCCTACTTCTGAGCGCAAGTCCACAGCCAAAGGCCGGGGCAACAGCGTCCTCCCCTCCAAACCCGAGGGCAAAATCAAAGGCCCAGGCCTGGTCCGGGTTAGCGTCCTGGGCGAGAAGGAGGCGGGGCCAGAGGAGGAGGAGGCAGGTGAGGGGGAGGAGGCAGAAGACCAGGTCTCTACGGATCCGGTGGAGGAGCGTCGTTGTGGCCACGGGGACCCCTCGCGGTACGTTTCCAACCACGCATTCAATCAGAGCGCAGAGCTCAAGCAGCACGTCTTTGAGCTGGGCGTCATCGCGCTGGACGTNGCAGAGCCTGCTCTACCTGTGCCCAGCGGAGGGCGGCGCAGCTGTACAGTGGTCGCGCGTGGAGGAGGGCGTCAACGCCTATTGGTTCCGCGGCCTGCGGCCTGGCACCAACTACTCAGTGTGCCTGGCGCTGGCAGGCGAGGCCTGCCACGTGCAAGTGGTGTTTGCCACCAAGAAGGAGTTGCCCTCCCTACTGGTTATCGTGGCGGTGAGCGTGTTCCTCCTGGTGCTGGCCACCGTGCCCCTGCTGGGCGCCGCCTGCTGCCATCTGCTCGCCAAACACCCGGGTAAGCCCTACCGGCTTATACTGCGGCCACAGGCCCCTGACCCCATGGAGAAACGCATCGCCGCAGACTTTGACCCGCGTGCGTCCTACCTCGAGTCCGAGAAAAGCTACCCGGCAGGCGGGGAGGCGGACGTCGTGGAGCCCGAGGAGGCTCCCGGGGAGGGCCTTGATGAAGACGCGGAGCAGGGGGACCCAGGTGGGGACCTGCAGAGGGAGGAGAGCCTGGCGGCCTGCTCGCTGGTGGAGTCCCAGTCCAAGGCCAACCAAGAGGAGTTCGAGGCTGGCTCTGAGTACAGTGATCGGCTGCCCCTAGGCGCCGAGGCCGTCAACATCGCCCAGGAGATTAATGGCAACTACAGGCAGACGGCAGGNCCGCAACCTTCACTTACTCCGCCCCTTTACCATCCCCAACCTTCACTCCTGGGGACTTCTAGTGGGGAGTGGGGCGACCTCACCAGTCCCAGGCCACCCACTGCTGTCATTGTCCTTGCGGGCTCAGTTCCACTCCACGGCAAGCACAGTTACTAGCTCTTCCTGCGGACTGTGAAGTGAAATCCAGGCTCTCCATTCCCACCGCAATTGTCACCTGCGGAATCTGCTGTGCCGCCTGCCACACCGTGGGCTCTGGGACCAGAGGACGGGGAGAAGACGCTGGGAACACCCCGTGGTAACGCTGCGGCAGGGGAGTCAGCCTGGGACCCTCAGCAGATACCCCTTGAGTGGAGAGCTGTAGGGTCCTGCCTGGACTACTCTGCCCTTTCCGGGGTGCACGTCCCAGAAGTCAGGACTCGGTGGCAACTCCCTCTTTTTAGTTTCAAAGCCCCTTTCCGACTGGGAAACAAACCCGGCTGTCCCCTCACTCCCAATCCGCTTCTGAACAGCTCGAGTCCAGTCCNCAGCGACACTCCGGGTCTGGTGCTAACACCCCCTTAGGTGTGTGTGAGAGGAAGGGGTGGGGAAATCCGTTTTCTCTCTCCCTCTCTGCTAACTTAAGCGCCCCGGAACCGCCCTCCCTTTTAACGCGGAGAGTGTGGGCTTGGTCCCGAGCGAATTTCGTTGTTGGTGAGTTGGGGGTTTCGGAGATCCGAGCACTCAACAGCTCCGCTGCGGCTGCTGCACTTGGCCCAGACCTCGGTTCGACGAGGCAGGGGGCGAAGGAAGCCTCTGCAGCCTCCAGGGCCCCGGTTTCGCGGAAGCGCTTGCACAAAGCCTGCGTGTGAAGGTGCAGCGGGATCCGGATGGAGAAAAGCCCCTGAGTCTCCCCATCCCGCCCCTCCTTCGTGGAACAGTATTTGCCTGGGTGTGTAGTCCTAGACGACAGTGCTCTGTANGGGAAGGGAGCCCGGGGGGGGCTGGAGGAAAGCGCAGAAGCAAGGGGCCCCAGGATCCTTTCATTGGGATCCTTTGTGTGATTGCCTGTCGGTTTGACTGTCCTGTGATTTTGCCAGGTGTTTACACACGGCGCCTGCTCTTCCTTGCTGCCTCCCACTTCGGTATGGAGGGGGACAAACCACGTGGGATGGGGGAGGCTGGAGATGAGTGGAGGGGGCTTGCGAGGGGAGGGAGGGGTGGGTCTCTGCAGACTGAACGGGTGGAAGCTCCTGGCTTGTGCATGAGTGTGTTGTGTCGGTGCAAAATCTTCCTTGGGTTGACACTTTTACTAGGATGGGGTGTGGCTGTGAGAGAGAGGGAGAGAGGAGAGAGAGAGAGGACCAGCTCCTTTCTGTCTCAACCCCAGTCCCTCAGTTCTCCGAGAAGCCAGTGGGGGCATTCATAGGGGCAAGACTGCTGTGGCTTGCACAAAAGAAGTCACAAATACAAACTACAGAGCAGGCAAATGGTGGAGAGCAGAAAAGGGGGAAACCTGGCAAGATTGGTTGCACAGGACAAGCTGGCACCTCTTAGTGGAGTGTGTGCATTTCCAAGGGCGTGCCTGTGGGTGCGCGTGTGTTTGGGGAGGAGGTGCTCAGCCAATGATGGGTAACTGACAAGGTCTGTGAGTCTCTCGAGGGGCGGGTTGAGGCAGGTGCACATGTAGAATCAGGGTTGAGAACACACTGATGTTATAGTCCTAGAAGTGAGGCTTCTGGCATGGAAAACCGGAGAAGAAACAGAGGGATGGAGAATGGGTGCTGTGCTTCTGACCGACCTACAGTCCAGTGCTGGTGTTGGGCTGACTGTGTGTTTCAGCTGAATCCCCGCCCCAAATCCACGTCCAATCTCTTTTCCTCCCTCACCCGCTCTGTGAGTATGAAGTCTTCCTAACTGCAGTCTAGGCTGGGGACTGGGCCCAGGTCCAGACACACTGTCTCCTACCCTAGCCTGTCTCCTGGCCAAGGCTGAGGCTGTGAAACTTCCCAGGGCCAGAGCCCTGACTGCCCGCTCAGACTGGCAAACCTGTGTCTAAGAAAAATTCCTCTCTGAGAGTGAGGCCCTGCACCTCACCCCGCTGTGCCAGGGACACCGCTCAGAAACACAATCTTTCATTGTGCAAGCTTTGTTCTACTTGAAAACACTGCCTTCGAGCAGGGGGCAGGAACTGGCCCAATTTCTATAACTGGTTCAAGAATCCACCCACATTGATAGCATTTGGCAGAGACCTGCCTGGGTGGGTGAGCGAGTGCTTAGCAGTTTGGGTCTAACCCAATCCTCTGGTCACGAGTATGGAGGGAGAGGGGAAAGAAGGGATCCTTCCTGCCTTCACTGTCTAAGGATTGGGGGGTTTCCTGCAGATCTCCTCGGATCCTTAGTGCCCCAGGGGAGGTGCAGAGTTGCGGAGGGTTCTGCCCCTCCTTTGTCCTGGGCCAGGCTTCCTACTGGATGAATATATTGCAGCACGGCTGGGCCTTGTGCTCTCAGGGCAAGGCCAGGCCCAAAGTCTCGGCTCTCAGGATGGGACTAGATGGGTGCTGGAGGTGGAGGACCAGGGCGCCGTGACACTCTGCCCATCAGGATACCAGCCCCCTTAGGCTCTTACCAGCTTCTTTCTGTACTAATGGTCGGTGCACGGGCAGAATGGTTTCCAGCCTCTGGCCTTCCTTCCTGTCTCTTTTTAAATTTGATTTTCATTTCGTTCCCATCTTTATTCTCTGTTCTCTTTTTCTTTCTTCTTCTCCCTTATTTCTTCCTCAGAGGGTCTCATAAAGTCCCAGGGTTGGCAGGGACGCTGAAGACCTACCTGTTTGAGGCTTAATTCTTTTCTACAGAGCCCCCCCTCATTGAGTGGCTGGAGGACTCCACTCGTGCTTGTCTGGAAATGAGCGTGGTGTCTACATGGCATGTCTGCCCCGATCACATGAGGTTCCCCAAATGTAGGATGATGATTGGGTGACCCTCAGTGGTGCAGGAGGTGAAAAGAACCCACCTGAAGCAGAGCATAGGAGATAGAAGACAGGACAAGCAGAGGAGAGGCTGCAAGGAGGCAGCGGACCAAGCTGTTTTTAAAGAGGGACGGTGAGGAAGTACGACCACATATGGAATTTCCCCTTTTTGGTAACTGTGCCCACCGGTCAGTGAGGGGCTATGGATATTTTGAGGTGGGTCACCTGATGGGCCTGTCTGTATTCATCCAGAGGGTCTCTGTGGGCCCTTTCTCCATACCATTGGTCAAGCCTGTTGGCCTAGGCTGTTGGCCTAAAAGCGGCCTCTACAATGGGGAGCTCACTACTCACTCTCTCCCCCCAAGAAACCAACTGTTGAGTAATGTAAAGTGGGTCTCTCCCTTACTTTCACCCCTTAGGCCAGACTCTGCCACCGCTCATCTCTGTGAGAAGCCACAGAGGCATGCAGATGTAATGCCCACCTCCACCCCTCAATCCCAGGGCTGTAAAGCTTTCCATCCAATGTCCGTTCGGAATTTCTTTTCTTTTCTTTTCTTTTCTTTTCTTTTCTTCTCTTTTCTTCCCTTTTCTTTTCTTTTTTTTTGAGCATCTCTAACTACTGTGCTAGCTTAGTTCTCTCTCCTGTGTGTTTTGTCATAGAACTTACCCGGATGCAAGTGAGAATGGAGTCCAATAAGTTAAGGAGTGTGTGTGTGTGTGTGTGTGTGTGTGTGTGTAAGCATGTATTGGGGGGACCTGGAAAATGCTTAGAGAATGCAATATGACAGCAGTAGCCTTGGAACTCAGAGCAATTTATCAGGAACAGTAATTCTTTGAGCTACAGAAACCAGATGCCCAGGATGTGGCCTTGAATCGGATTGGAAACCTGTCGGCAGAAAGGTGATTTGAAAGAAGCGCCCTCCTCCCCAAGTGTGTCCTAAAGATCAGCCAGAATGGGAACCATCTAGAAGGAGATCATTAGAGAAAGTCCATTAATACAAAAGGACAAAGGGAGGCCAAGCTTCTTTCAGGAAGGAGCAGCCAGGNGGGCTCCAGTGTTTCCTGATGTTGTGTTTGGAATGCAGTCCTCTGCCCATGACATTGGAATAACAACCACAATGAAAGCTAACATTTCTAAAGATTAGTTGAGTCAGTAAATGTTTGGACAGTGACTCCCTGGTGGTGAGGCTAATCTTGATTTTCCCTCCTTGATCTCAGGGCAAAGCATTTTAGTGGGTAAAAGAAAGGGGGTGACATCTTGCTATGACTGTCTTGCCCCAGATTCCTTAGTATGTGAGCCCCAGTTATGATATACTCTACAGGGAAAGAGGGCTCTTCCGCTCAACAGGAGGGAGGCATCATCTGCAGAGAAAGAACCATGATGTGTGAGAAACTGAATCAGAGAAACTTGGGGACCTTTACCTTTCAGGGATGAGGTACATTCTCTGCCCAAAAAGAACAAGCTCAGGGACTAGGACGTAGGAAAGGACCCATGCTGAGGCCCTAAATTGTGAAGTCTGACCTCACAGATACATTTACCTTGTAAATCGCCAGCATAAAAATATTGACAAGAACGATGCTGTTGGAAAATTGGGGATGGAGCAAGCAAAGCCATTTCAGCTGTAATGTGTCAATTAATTGATTGCATTTGCAAAGCACCCACCCACACATATGTGTTCGATGAAAAGATTTTGCCTTAGGACTCAATAGAGAATAACATACTGAAAACGGGAGATCTGCTGGCATATAAAAGAGATTGAATTAGAAAATGTCTTACAGTATTAGCATTTAATTCAAAATATGGCCACTGTTCCTAATGAGACTTCGTATGGATTTTTTTTTTAAAGCCATCCAAAGACCCCATGATGGGCAGAAAATAAAACCAACTCGTTGGGTTAAATTAGTTGGAAAGACTTTGTATCATCCCTGGGTTGAATAAGTAATTTAGGTAATTTGAAGATGATATGATTTTTTAAATTGTGCTAATTGCATGTGCTTTGTCTGGACATGTGAATGTAAGTTTAATAATTAAGTTTAAGCCCACATGGAATAAGGAGGATAAATGTTTACATTTTTATCAACTGTTTACTGCTTAAACATGTCCCCTTGTGTATCGGGAGTTAATTTGGTTTTGGCAAATTAGATGTATTTTCTCTTAGCAACATTCTAGCAAACTGGTCCTTAAATTGAGTCTAAAAGCCATTCAAGGCGTCCAACCATCTGAGAGAAAAACTGCCACAATCACACACATCAGAAAGGAACTTCATAAGAATTGATCAGTGTTGAAACAGGGAACGAACCAGAGTGGAGAATTAATTATCAATGTTCTTTTAATAGAAGTGGCTTATTGTGTATTTAGACAGGCTAAACATGCTAATGGTCACCAAATAAATATTTAGTTACAATTAATTAAAATTACATTTAAATTAATATTAATAATACCAACAACTAGCATTTATTGAGATCTTAACCATATTTCAGGCACCTACTATGAATTTAGAAGCATTATTTTATTAATCCTTACAATAATCCTGTGCATAATAATATTATTGTTCCAATTTAGGCAAAAAACCCCCGCAAAGAACAGAGAGGGTTAGTAACTTGCTGAAGTCACACAGCTATTGATTTGCAGGGCTGAGGTTTGTATTTTGGTTGTCTGACTCTGCAGAGCTCTTCACCACAAAGCCAAACCTCCTTCTGATACCTCTATGAATCGATCTAAGTGAAGGACAATATATTTTATATATTGTTAAATTTGCTGCTTATTATGGAGTTTGTCTAGAGAAGGAGTTTCTCTTGCTCTCTCTTATATCTCAGAATAGCAACATTTTCCCCAATTATAAAAGTTATGCATGATTTAAAAAAAAATTATTTATTTTGGGAGAGGGAGAGCGAGATTCCCAGACAGGCTCCGTCCGCATCATCAGCGCGGAGCCCAACAAGGGGCTTGAACTCATGAACCATGAGATCATGACCTGAGCTGAAATCAGGAGTCAGATGATGCTCAACCAACTGAGCCACCCAGGCACCCCTAAAAGTTATGCATGATTAAATGTAAATGGGTATGGCCACTTTGGAGAAATATTTGACAGTATACCAAACTGAAAGATACATTATCGCTCGTGACTCAGCAATTTTGCTCTTGGTCTTACACCCAATAGAAGTGAGTGCTTATACCCATCAAAAGACAAATGACTCTTTTGGTGGATACAAGTGCAAGAATGTTGGTAGTGGCTTTATTTGTAATGCCCCAAATGGAAAAGATCCCACATATCCGCTAAGAGAATGGGGGGAAACTGTGGTATATTCATATAGTGGGATACCAGACAGCAATGAAAAAAACACAAACGGCAACTATATACAACCGCATGGAGGTCATAATATCGAGTGAAGAAACCAGGCACAAAAGAATGTGTACTGTGTGATTTCAAGGCAGGCAAAAATTCATTTTTGGTGAATGATGTCAGAGTAGTTTGGAAGGTACTGACCAGGATTGGGAGCGTTCTCAAAGAGTGTCCTGAGGTGCTGGAAATGTTCTCCACCTTGCTCTGGGTGGTGGTTTCATGGGTGGATACATACATAAAAATTATTCAAGCTATATATTTAAGATTTGTACACTTCATTGTATTTATTATACTTCACTTTTTAAAATGGAAAAATAACATAGGATGCCTGGGTGGCTTAGTCAGTTGAGCATCCGACTTCAGCTTAGGTCATGATCTCACCGTTTGTGGCTTCAAGTCCCGCATTAGGCTCTGTGCTGACAGCTCAGAGCCTAGAGCCTGGAGCCTGACTTGGATTCTGTGTGTCTCTCTCTACCTGCCCCTCTCCCACTCACACTGTCTCTGTCTCTCTCAAAGATAGATAAACATTAAAAAAATGTTTGAATGTAAAAAAAGTAATATGTACTCAGTATAGAACTGTACTGTCCAAGGGCTCCTGGGTGGCTCAGTCAGTTAAGCATCCTACTCTTAGTTTCAGCTCAGGTCACAATCTCACAGTGGTGAGATCACGTCCCACATAGGGCTCTGGGCTGACAGCATGGAGCTTGCTTGGGGTTCTTTTTCAGCCCCTACCTTGCTTGCACTCTCACTCTCTCTCAAAATAAATAAATAAACTTAAAAAAAAGGAACTGTACTGTCCAATACAGTAGCCACTAGCCATTGTGGTTATTTAAATTTAAATTGTAATTAATTGAAATTTATTTTTTTAATGTTTTATTTATTTCTGAGAGAGAGAGAGAGAGACAGTGTGAGCAGGGGAGGGTCAGAGAGAGAGGGAGACACAGAATCTGAAACAGGCTCCAGGCTCTGAGCTAGCTGTCAGCACAGAGCCTGATGTGGGGCTCGAACCCACGAACCGTGAGATCATGACCTGAGCCAAAGTCGGACACTTAACCAACTGAGACACCCAGGCGCCCCGTAATTAGTTGAAATTTAATAAGATTAAAAATATAGTTCCTCTATCACACTAGCCACATTTCAGGTACTCCGTAGTCACACATGGCTAGTGGCTACTATATATTGAGCATCAGAGATACAGAACATTTTTATCACCATAGGAAGTTCTACTGGTGGTATTATTATAGAAAAATAAAAAACACAGAAGTGGATAGAAAAAGTAATCTATTATTTAGACAAACCCCATCTAATGAAAACCATAGTTAACATTTTCTAGTCTCTTTCTATGGAAGTTTTATTGAATTACATGAGTAACATACTCTTATCCTAAGATAATTAAATACCGATAACGGAAACTTCTTGGTTTCCGCAATCCCAGAGCTCTCCCCCATGGCAGTCATTCTTACCAGGGTAGCACGTATCTTTCCAGACCACTTTTGCACGCATTTATAAACATGCTTGTATCTGTATGGAAATCGAAGCGATGTCATTAACACCGCCCCAGTTTAGGGAGCTTCCATCTGGTTCAGTTTAGTTTCCCCAAGTGAATGGGAAGGGTGTTATCTCCACTATCCGCATCCCACCAGGGACCTACGACTCTACTCCCCTTCATCTGGACCAATGGTGGCCCTGGGATATTGTAAGAACTAATGTCACCGGGGGCAAGTCAGACAGGGGACTAGGCACAGTCTCAGTGCGAGACTGACAGGTGCTAGTCCGGTTGGGTGTTCCTTGAGCTCAGTGCTGATTGTAAGTTGAGTGGTTTACTCCGTACTGACTGAATGGAGAGCTGACTTATGGTCCAGGGCCAGCCCGATGGTGATGCTTGCTTAGGGTGAAGTCTGGGAGGCATGTAGGCATGACTCAGCTCCTCCTGGAAACTCACACAAGGGTCTTTGGCTGCTTTCATGCCACAGTGGAACACATAGAACTCTTTTGAGGTTACCCAGAATCCTGCTGGTACCAACATAATCATTTTCTCTCTGAGTAACACCGCACGGACTTATGGGTCAGGCTCCCTCTGACTCAGACCAATACAACCCTCCGTGTTGACTTTTTGAGTTCAGACTTTAATTCATTAATTTTTAAACTTTATTCATTTTAATGTATGCCTTTATAGCTATTAATATCTCCCTTAAGTGCCATTTTAACAGCACGCCCCAAGTTTTGATACGTAGTGTTTGCACTGTCATTTAGTTTTAAATATTTTATCTCATGAGATTTGTTCTTTGATTCATGAATTATTTAGACACATGCTTTTAAATTTTCAAACGTATGTGTTTTTTTCCCTGCCACTTTTGGTTTTGAAACTAATTCAGTTGTACTGTCAGAGAATATGGACTGTATGATGTTGGTTATTGGTTATTTAAATCTGCTCTGAGGAATAGCATGTAGTTAATTTTTGTGAACGTTTATATGTTTGAAAAGAATGTTCCTGAATTAGGTTCATGATTATATGTTCATTAGGTCAAGTTTGCTAATTTTATTGTTTATACCTTCTATTTCTTCACCAATGTTTTTGTTCTGCTTGCTCTAATAATTTAGGAGGAAGGTGTGTTCAAATCTCCTTCCATGATTATGGATTTGTCTATTTTTCCTTGTCATCTTGTTCATTTTGCACTATATATATATTTTATTTTATTTTATTTTATTTATTTTTTTTTTAAATGTTTTATTTATTTCTAGGAGAGAGAGAGAGAGACAGCGTGAGCAGGGGAGGGTCACAGAGAGAGGGAGTCACAGAATCCGAAACAGGCTCCAGGCTCTGAGCCGGCAGTCAGCACAGAGCCCGACGCGGGGCTCGAACCCACGAACCGCGAGATCATGACCTAAGCGAAAGTCGGACGCTTAACCGACTAAGCCACCCAGGCGCCCCATTTTGCACTATATATATATTTTAAATTTTGTTAACACATATTCATTTTTGAGAGAGAGTGTGTGTGCAAGCAGAGGAAAGGCAGAGAGAAAGGGGGACAGAGGATCCAAAGCAGGGTTTGTGCTGACAGCAGAGAGTCTGTCACTGGGCTCGAACTCACGAACTTGGAGATCATGACCTGAACTGAAATCAGATGCTTAACTGACTGAGCCGCCCAGGCACCCCTTCAGGTCCATTTTTATTGAAGTATAACATACATATGGAAACGTATTTTCACAAGGAGAAAACATGTACAACAAACCCTCAGAACAACAAAAAGAAAATGATGAGCCTCCAGCAGTTCCCTTCCCTCACTCTTGTCTCCACTCACCTGCCTTCGAACATCATGGATGTTACATCCTGTTTGTGAGACCCATCCATGTTATTGCATATAGCACATTGCATCTGTGTTATTCCATATAACACATTGCATCCTTGTTTTGCATTTAGCATGTTGCATCCTGTTATTGTATATAGCATGTTGCATCCTTGTTATTGTGTATAGCACATTGCATCCCTGTTATAGCATATAGCACATTGCATCCTTGTTATAGCATATAGCACATTGCATCCTTGTTATTGCATGTAGCACATTATATCTGCGTTATAGCATATAACACATTGCATCCTTGTTGTTGCATACAGCACATTGTATCTGTGTTATAGCATATAAGACATTGCATCCTTGTTATTGCATATAGCACATTATATCTGTGTTACAGCATATAACACATTGCATCCTTGTTATTGCATATAGCACATTATATCTGTGTTACAGCATATAACACATTGCATCCTTGTTATTGCATATAGCACATTATATCTGTGTTATAGCATATAACGCGTTGCATCCCTGTTACTGCATATAGCAAATTGCATCTGTGTTGTTCTACATATTGTTCATTCTCACTTATTGTATAGTGTTCTGTTGTGTGAATATACCTATATCACTTACTCATACTACTGTTCTTAGACATTTATGCCATTTCTAGTTTGGGGCTATTAGAAATAATGCTGTGGTAAACACTTCTGTATTTGTCTTTTGTGGAATTTACACATTTTGGAGGGAACGGAACAAGGCAGTACCGTATACATACGGTAGCTTTGGCAGCTACTGCCTAACGGTCTTGCAATATGTACCAACTGACTCTCGTGCTAGCAGTGAGAGTCCTCATCGACAGCGTTGTCTGCTTCAGGTTCTAGGCATTCTGTTGGGTGTGGGACAGCATTTTACACTGCGGTTACAATTGACACTTTGCCGGTGATTAATAAATTGAACACTGTTGTTTACTGTCCACCTGGATCACCTCGTACGTAGTATCTTTTACTCATTCATCTATTTGGAATAAGAATCCTTTTCTTATTGATTCGTAGGCATTCTTTATGTTTTCTGGAGTATGAGTCCTTTGTATTTAAAGTCTTTTTCCTCACCATAGCTGTCTTCTCTTTTCTTCTCTTTTAATGGTTTGTTTGTTTGTTTGTTTGTTTTTTAATAAAAAGCTGTTCTCGGGGATCCTGGGTGACTCAATCGGTTGAGCTTCCGACTCTTGATTTTGGCTCAGTTCATGATCCCAGGGTCGTGGGATTAATTCCCATGTGAGATTCTGCACTGAGTGTGGAGCCTGCTTGGAATCCTCTCTCTCTCCCTCTCTCCCTGCCCCTCCCCCACTCCTCCCAATCTTTAGCTTGTCTTTTCATTTCTCAACAGGTCTTTCACAGAGCAGAAGGTTTTCATTTTGATGAAATCCAGTTTTCAACTTTTCCTTATATGAATCAGGCTTTTAGGTCAAGTCAAAGAACTCTTTGCTTAGCCCTGGATCCTGAAGGCGTTCTCCTGTTTTTTTT
>NW_027527920.1:1044896-1056011 GCF_008692635.1 Crocuta crocuta | reverse complement strand
GGGGGGGGGGGGGGGGGGTTGGATGGAGAGTGCCTTGCCTATGGATGTCCAATTGGTCCCACACCTTTTGTTGCAAAGGCTATTCTTCCTCCGTGGAATTGCTTTTGTACTTTTGTTGAAATCTAGTTGGGCACACTCGTATAGGTCTATTTCACACTTCTTTATTCTCTTACATCCATCCCTTCACCAATACCACACTGCATGGATTATTGTGACTGCTTTAACCAATAGAATGTGGCAGAATGAGCTACTACATGGAAAAGAACAGAGGACCTCCAACCAGCAGCCATCACCAGCTGCCATACATGTACTGAGGACATCGTGGGCTCTCTAGCCCCAGTCAAGCCATCAGCTGACAGCAGTCACGTGAGTGATTCTATGGAAAACCAGCCGAAGAACTGCTCAGATTGCCAACCTACAAGATCAGGAAAAACGAGAAATCATTTTTGTCTTTTTAAAAAAATTTTTTTAACGTTTATTTATTTCTGAGAGACAGACAGAGCACTGGAGGGGGAGAGGCAGAGAGAGAGGGAGACACAGAATCTGAAGCAGAATCCAGGCTCTGAGCTGTCAGCACAGAGCCCGATGCAGGGCTTGAACTCACGAACTGAGGATCATGATCTGAGCCGAAGTTGGTCACTTAACTGACTGAGCCACTCAGACACCCCTCATTTATGTCTTTAACCATGAAGCTTTGGAATTGTCATGGAGTAATAGATAAGCAACAGTTATAAATCACAAATAACTGGATTTTCGAAAATCCAGTCTGAATGCCTTTCTTTTCATTGATAACAATGTATTCACAATTTATTGTGCTGAATGATATGTTTGAATCTCTTGCTAACACCTTGAGTGTCCTCTCTACCATCTTTGTGGTTTCTTTTTCTCCTCCCGTTTCTTGCCTTTTGCGAGATAAGTCAGGTTTTACTTACTGCATTTTTCTCTCTCAAGGTCTGGAAGTTACAAAGTCCGTTTTCACTCTTCTGGCTTTTCTGTTTGGGAAACAAAGGAATGTATCTGAACCTGTCTGTTCGTTTTCCTTTGGCTATAGGGAGTGTTTGGGGTGTAATTAGGTGGGATTTTACCCATCAGAAGGGAAGCTGCTGTTCGTGGCCTGGAAAAATATAAAATATAGAGTAAAGCAATCAGAATCGCCACAGGATAGGAGCCCTGTGGTCTGTCAGTGTGTGGGCGTGGGCGTGGCTGGTTACGGGAAATAGCTGACAATGCACTGCCCCAGCAGTGGCCCGGTGCTGGCCTGACACTTATCAAAAGCATCAGTTTCTAGAAATCGACCAAGTGTCCACAATTGCCCATTGCCTACTCCCTGCTTTGTATCCACCGCAGTTTGGGCAGGCTTCCCTCCTGCCTACAGGCCCTGAACCCTGCTTTCTTCCCAATCTGAGCAAGCACCAAAAATGGGGATTACGCTCCTCCTATCAGCCTCTCCTGGAAACTGGCTGATCACAGTGGGACACTTTTTTGGTCAGACCTCACTGGCATCTTCCCTTGCGCGTTCAGTGTCCCCTCCAAAGATTCTGCTCATCTTTTTGTCTCCCCTCTAACCTATAAAAAACAAAACAAAACATTTTCTGTTTGATTTTAAGACACTTATACATTTCTGAGATGGGAGTGTTCTTTCTCTCTATTGCAATAGAGTTTCTTTTTAATGAAAGTCTCTCCCTGTCTAAGGCTGGATTTGCATTTTTTTGACAAGATACAATCCTTATTTGCTGGCACTGAGAACTTGGATAACATCCAGAAACCGGGAGGGTAGACTCCTTTATGGGAAAAAGTGCCTTACTCACCTCTTTACTTGAACTTGATGCTGCACTTGAAGCATAATAGGTACTATGTGTTTCCTGAATGAATGAATGAATGAATGAATGAACAGTTGCTCAACTCCGGAGATGGAGAAAGAAGCTGGGTGGGGGGATGCCTGGTGCCTGGCTGCTCTTTGCCCTAGAAGCAAGGTGCTCCCCATTTATAGCTCCAGCTGTAAGGGATTCTGGAAACACATTCCTGCTTTGGAATTATGTGAGCCGCAGAGCAGGAAGCTTTAAGTTACTTTTCTAAAAGAGCTACATCATTTAGAACCTGCTCTCCAAAAGTCCTTGCTCCTGCAGAATCAGTGACTGGGTGACGACAATGGAGTTCACACTGTTAACTGTGCCGGTCTCATACAAAGCTATAACAACCGGTTGGAAATATAAAACATTTTGCCAGTTACTTGAGTTCCCTGACAACCTTCGCCTTGCTTTCCCTGGGTTTACCTTCTCCAGCTTCTTGCAACTGGATGTATACCCATGTCTCAGTGGCAGCCTGGCCCCTCAGCGGGACTGAGGCAGGAAGTTGATCTGTTCCGCTTAGCTGCTTGTGACAATGCCAGGTCGACTAAAATCTGTCCACCCTTCCCCTGAAGCTGCTCGTAAGGCCCATCCCCATCCCCTGGCGGCTTTGTCAGCCTTGTTTAGCTTTTCATCACTTTTGACTGGCTCTGGATTATTTCTGGATCCTAGATCTGTCCTCTGACAAATCCCACATCTTTGCCAGCTTCCTGGTGTCTATAACTCTGAGAGGCATGGAAAGACGACATTGTCCGACAGAACCAGCATCCCACTGTGGCAAAAATAGACTCGTCAAAAGCAATTTGGGCACACATGAATGTCCCCAGTCCCTGAACAGCCATGATCTTCCCCATGGAGAAGTCCATTTTTAAGGATTTTTAGAGTCTGGCTTTTATTTTGATGGATTTCTCTACTTCCCTTCCCCCCCCTTTTTTTTTTAACATTTATTCATTTTTGAGAGACAGAGAGAGACAGAGTGTGAGTGAGGGAGGGGTAGATAGTGAGGGAGACACAGGATCTGAAGCAGGCTCCAGGCTCTGAGTTGTCAGCACAGAGCCGGACGTAGGGCTCGAACTCATGGACTGCGAGATCATAACCTGAGCTGATGTCGGACACTTAACCGACTGAGCCACCCACACGCCTCTCTTTCTTCCCTTTTCTTAAAAAAAAAAATCACTTACGCCCATTTTAAGCTGATTATTCCTTCTCTGAGCCACAAGCTCAGAAACAATGTAATTATCCAACAGCAAGAGACATTCCCCACTACCTGGTGTGTGCTCTCAGGTGCTCGGGCCAGACCTTAACTTATCTCCTCCCTCCTGGCCTCGTCTGTGGCTCACCTGTGGTCTAATGGCCTAGCACCCTGTCTTCCCCAGGAATCGTTTCCAACCAGCTGACCCCTGCCTGTTCCACCCCAATGTGACACAGCACCCGCTGNCCTCGCGCCAGGTGGTCCCGGGGGGGGGGGGGGGGGCTGAATGGAGGAGGGTCCTGCCCACAGATAACCGATGACAACGGCCTGTGTGATCTGTGCACCCTGTGTGCTCCCTCTTCCACGAATTAGGCTGCATCCCAGGATCTGCATCTGCTCACTCTCCTTACCCCTCCCCAACGCCTCTGAGAAGTGAGGCTATTATGTCAGTGCAACCCTCGCCTTGCTCACATTGCCTAGCACTTGCCCCCTCCCCCACATCACTGTCACTAGAAGGCCTAGAAACAGTCATGATTACAGCATCAGCTCCTGCCTTTCCAGCTACCCAGTTGAAGAGCTGTGCACTGGTCTAGAAAAGTCACCCTGAAAACCAGATCTAGTAAGGGGAGGTGACACACTCTTGTTTTGTTCCAAGAGATGTGCTTTTGCTGTCTCTGTAATGGGGGGGCGCCTCCCCCCCTCCCCGAGAGTTCGAGCCCTGCTCTGTGTCAGCAGCCTGGCTGAGTGGGGAGGGATCTGGTTAGCACATAGGGAGGCTGAATCTCTCCACAAATCCAGACGAGACAGGTATTTCTAAATCAATCCAGATTTCTCTCTCTCCCTCTCAAAGACACTAATGCTCAGTCGAACCACGGCAGCCGCTGAATTCCCAGGCACATTAAAACAAGCTGTCATGACGGCGTCGTGTCCTTGATTGCTTTATGAAACTAAGTAGTGTGTCCTGATTCAGAGGTTGCAACTAAAATGTCCTGTAGGGAAACAGAAGGGGCAGTTTTGCTAACAGATGTGCCAGCATTTCAGGGCACAGAACTGATTCTGTGAGCTACTCCAGCAAGCATGCATTCCATAGTATTTCAAGCAATGTGTTGAACATGGCAATGAAAACATGTCTCCCTAGGCTTGGGTATTTTGATTTGAAAAATGGAGCGTCCAATTGTTTTCCTGACTTTTACGAAGATCTTAAAGAAATCGCAGAATATATGAAATCAAAGATTGGTGATATCATTTCCAAATGCAAACGAGACTTTGCTCAGCTGTCTGCATTTTTGGCAAATGGGACATAAGAAAAAATGTGGAATATCCAGTGCAGTCTATGAACTTCCTACCAAAATTTGTTTTTACAAACCTTACCAGCTGAATACCCTGCTTACCTTTTCCATAACAATACAAAGAGGTGTGCTTTGCTTACCTGTGATATTGAGACTTTCATAACAAGATTTTTGGTCACTTTCCAGTTTTCTCAAAGCTTGCAGAAGCACTTAATGAGACTTTTTATTTATAGAAGCAGAAGGAGATAGCCTCCTTAGACATATGCCTACAAGATGTCTTGTAGAAAAGACGTGAAAACGTTGGTCTGCTATAACATGGTATTTTCAAAGTGTGGAAACTTCTCTAATTTGGAAATACATTGGGGATGAAAACGGAGAAGGGGGCTACTGTGACATGGAAATTTACATGCTGTTTCCCCAAAGCCGTTTGATGACCTTTGGAGAGGCCATGGAAACGATGAACCAAGTGCACCTGATTAATTCCATTTCGGTTTAGGTGTGACAAAACACCATTCAGTGGGAAAAAAATGACTCATTTCTTGGAAATAAGACTGCTTCAGAACACAAAAAAGTATCACCAGTAAAGGACAGCCAAGTCAACAGGACTTTCAGAGTTTGTGGCTCAGTCGCTTGAGTGTCTGACTTTGGCTCAGCTCATGATCTCACTGCCGTTCAGAGTTCGAGCCCAGCATCGGGCTCTGTGCTGACAGCTCAGAGCCTGGAGTCTGGAGTCGGCTTCAGATTGTGTGTCTCCCTCTCTCTCTCTGCCCCTCCCCCACTAGCGCTCTGTCTCCCCCTATCTCTCAAAAATAAACACTAAAACAATCTTTTTAACTATAACTTCTCTGAAATCCAACTTCAATTTCACAAGTACAGATTACCTTTGTGTTTTAAAACGATTTTCCCCCCAGAGAAAAGAAGGTTACCCTTTGAAGACATTTGATGTGCTTTGAATTTAAATTGAGGGCCATGTTAGACATGATGGCTTCTATGAAGAATCTGTTGATGCAGAGGACCTGACACACAGTTGCTATCAGCATGAGAGAACGGGGCTTTTTGGAGAGGTGGAAATTAGTTCCTACAGGTCAAAAATGCTGCTATTGCTTAAGTAAACTCTTAAGCATTCCATGCTCAGACACTTTGCTTGAGAGGATACTTAGCATGATGTCATCGTCTAGGAGCACGTGAAATGAGGGCTTGAGAAAAGCAGAGTTAATTTTACATTTGTCTCTATCTGTGTTTACCACGACATGAAAGAAAAGGATATTCTAAAGGCTGCAGGCAATTCAGAGAAGTATTATTAAACAAGGAAGCCAGAAGAGTAAAAATATCCGTCTGCAGCGTAGGACAGAAGGAAACACGTCATTGCCATTTTTATTAAATATAGATAATCTCTGCTCAGTTAATAACACCATATTTACATTTTCCCTTTTAGAAGTCTTACGTGTATGTAGCTTAAGAATATACATTATCAGGGGCGCCTGGGTGGTTCAGTCGGTTTAGCATCTAACTTTGGCTCAAGTCATGATCTCATAGTTCGTGGGTTCTAGCTCCATGTTGGGCTTTGTGTGGACAGAGCAGAGCCTGCTTTGGATTCTCTGTCTCCCTCTCTCTCTACCCCTCCCCGCTTGCATTCTCTCCCTTTCTCAAGACTAAATAAACATTAAAAAATTTTTAAAAAGAATATGCATTATTGTCTATAAACTGTAAAAATCTGGGGCACCTGGGTGGTTTCTCTCTCTCTCTCTCTCTGTCTCCCTCTGCCCCTCTCTCCCCCCTTGTGCTCTCTCTCTCTAAATTTTTTTTANCCCCCCTAAAAAAAAAAATAATAATAAAAAGGAAATATCCAATAGAATTTAAAAAGTTAAAATAAATTACAGTATTGGGGGATAGAAAGACTATATAAATAATGTATTTCTCTCATACATATTACATATTAATGAGTTTTATTAAATAGTATTAATTGCCACTGTTCACTGTTGTTTTGTTTAAACAATAGCATTTATGTAACAAAGTAAACAACATAGAATAATATGTAACTTCAAACAAACACTGATTTTCATATTGGTATCATATATTTTTATTAAAGTAATAGTACATCTGTGTATGATTTTTTATTATATATTGTATTATGGATTTTTGTGGTCTGGCATGGTGCAGCTCTGTCTTGGGTTGTCTTTCTAAAGGTAGTTGTTCAAATAGTAGTATGCTGATTGTCACTCAGCATCATGCTTCTGAGAGCTCCTGATACATATTATGTTGTGTGTATCAATAGATCTACTCTTTTTATTACTAAGGAGTATAGTTTATAGGATGAATATATTACGGTTGTTGCTTTTTAATTTTTTAAGATGTTTTACTTATTTTTGAGAGAGAGAGAGACAGCGCAAGCCAGGGAGGGGCAGCGAGGGAGAGGGAGACACAGAATCTGAAACAGGCTCCAGGCTCCGAGCTGTCAGCACAGAGCCCGACAAACTCCAAACGGGCGATTCATGACCTGAGCCGAAGTCAGACACTTAAACCAACTGAGCCACCCAGGCGCCCCTTCCATTGTTTGTTTTGTTTCAATCCATTCACTAGCTGATGGACATTCTTGCTGTGTTCAGTTTTTGGTGATTATGTGCATGTAGGGATTTGTATGAACGTATGTTTTTATTTTCCTTGAGTAACTACCTAGGTGTAGAATTGCTATGTTGTACGGGAAATGTATGCTTCACATCATGAGAAACTCCCAAATTGTTTCCCAAGGTTGCTGTGCCATTTGGCATTCCCCCACCAGCAATGCATGAGTTACTCTACATCCTACATAGCATTTGATAATTCAAATTTAAACTCTTTCCCTTTTTCAGCCATTCTAGTAGATGCTTTGCAGTATTTTGTTGTTTACAAATTTCACAGCAGCTGTCTTGATGGACATTCACAACTGTCTCAAGTGGAACTAAGTCAAAAAGAAAACAGAAAGAAAGAAAATTCCTCCAGTGAAACTGGAGAATGGAGCAGGTGTGGTGAGGGTCCTGGGAATGTGTGATACTGAGCATATTCTGGGTAAAGAATCCGTTTTAGGTTGAGCTACTGCAGGGGTGGGGGTGGTCACCCAGACTCTCCCCTCCCCCAGAAGCTCACACCAGAGCCCTGAAAGTCCTCAAAAGGAAAGAAGGAATGGAAGAGGGGAGGGGAGACGCTTGCTTAAAAGTTCATTCTCAGAGGGTGGCATCCATGTCAGCTCCAGGAGCTGTCTGTCCATCTGCTGTCAATCTTGTCCCCTGCTTAGTACCCAGAACCTGGCTCGATGCCTGCTTTGCGACAGGAGCCCAAGAGAGCCGAATGAATGAATGAAGGAGTGTTGCTAGATTCCCAGCATTGCCCCTTGGTGGACATGACTCTGGAGCAGTGACGGTACTTTCTGCCAGTCTGGGGAAATCCCCCTCTGCTCACCCCAGGCCCGTTTTGTGGCCCAATTGGTCGCTTCCTGACACCCCTCACACCTGTCTACCCCACTGCTCTTCCTCTGGGCCACAGACAAGCCGCCTAACAGCCCACCCTGTGCCCCCACTTTCTATACCCTCTCTGCACCAGTGCCAAATCCATCATTCCTAGCTCTCACCGGTAGCATCTGCACTGGCTTCCCGGTGCCCACAGGAGAAAAGCCAATGGCAGCCTGGCCCTGCTTCCTTGCTACAACCCAGCCCTCTGCAGGGCTTGGGATTTGGGTCAGACTCCACCTTCATGTCTTCTGCCCTGCATTTTCCTCCCTGATACCACACCCTGTGTAGACTGTGAGACCCCTTCATGGAACAGAAGAACTGAGGCTTGAGACTCAGACATAAGTTTGAACTCCAGTCCCCTTATTTCCTAACCAAGGGTACATAGACAGGTTCCTTAACCTGAGCCGCAGTGTTCCATTCTCCAGAATGGGTGATTAAAATCTCTCCCTTTTGTGTGAATGGAAGGAGATAGAATGTGTAAAGGGTCTGGCACATAGCAGATATTTAAAGAATGGCAGATAATATTTTGGGTAATTTCTGCCTCTAGTAAGAAAGAAAAAAAAGGCTAAAAATAGGGATAATTAATTTTTTCCCTAATTCCCTCCCAGCCCAAACACTGGGGGACACTTCCCTAAAAACATCACTTGGAAGAAATAGGACTTAGTGTGTAGCTGCTGCTAACCTTTGAGAAAAGTGCCCTCACCCTGGCATTTGGGGTTCCCCCACCCAGCCTAATAGCTTCCATCCCCCAGAAGCTGGTCAGTCAAGATGCTCCCCACTATTTCCCTCTACCCCCTTCCTACCTGCTGCATGGCCTTCCTCATTGGGAGAGAGATGAAATTAAAGATCAAGTGCATGATGGGGAGAGCAGGGAGACCAGTCAGGGAAGGAGAACTCTCATTCTCCCCCATGGGCAACTGGAATCATCTGATGTGAGCCTCATGAAGGAGGAAGATGAAGATAAACCAACAGGATGTAGTCTTGATTAGGCACTCCCTGAGGGCAGTCAGAGCCAGGAATGGCCAGAGTGGGCACCAGAAAAGACAAATGTTGGTTGGAGTTCTGTCAAGAAGGGGACCCTCAAACCTTCTCTAAAGCAATGGGCCTTCTTGGAGCAGAAGTTCCCCAGCACTGATAGGAGGAGCATGGTGCTTCAGATGGGCTGTTTGATTAGATGCCCTTGCAAGTCCAGCCTCATTCTGGGTCCTACAACTGAGAAGTCTTTGGGGTTTCAAAAGGCTTTCAGCTGCTTGGAAAGCACAAATCAACAAAAGATGCTCATACATCAAAAAAGCAAGTAATTAAGGAAAGTAGGGGCTATAAATACCAGACACTGCTGTACAAAGCTGGGTCATTTTTAGTATTTGGTGAAAAGATATTATTCTTTTGACAATAATAATAAAGAAAGTAATTAGAAACTCCAGGAAAATTAAAAAGTCATACAAAAAGCTATGCATACGAAAGAAATGTGACATGCCTTTTAGCAACTGATGGGACATAAGAAAAGTGAATACATTTGACCTTGATGTCTTGGAAGGCTACCCTTCCAAGTAGCCTGGGCATCATGACATTGGATCAAGACAAGAAATGTGATTCTTAGGTACATATTCCTTGGGTCTGTACTCACACAAGCAAGAGTATGTAATGTTGGTTTACTGCTTTTTTTATTTTACTTTTAAAATCAATATATGGACAAAACACAACTGTCATAATTAGGACTTCAAAACAGTACTTTAACATTATCACCTTTAAAAAAAAATTTTTTTTTAATGTTTGTTTATTTCTGAGAGAGAGAGAGAAAACAATCAGGGGAAGGGCAGAGAGAGAGGGAGACAGAAGATCTGAAGCTGGCTCTGTGCTGACAGCAGAGAGCCCAACGTGGGCTCAAACTAATGAGCTGTGAGATCATGACCTGAGCCAAAGTCGGACGCTTAACTGACTGAGCCACCCAAGCGCCCCAACATTATCATCTTTTAAAATGTAAAGGCAAGATTTACAGACAGGCTGAGAGGCAAAGGAGTTGGGGGAAGAGGAAAGATGGACGTGATAGATTTCTGATGTTATACAGTGAGTGGGAAGTCATTAGAGAGCATCTCCACTCTTTGGACCAGGAAGTAAGGGGCATTGTTTAAAGCACAAATGTAACCAATGGAAGAGCTGAGAATATTTTAACTAGCAAAAACCAGAAGGAGGGAGGGAAGAATATGAGCATGTTAAGTGAGCTAAAATCTCATTTTCTAGAAGTGTGTATTTGTTTCCTAGGTCTGCCATAGCAAAGTACCAAAAACTGGGTGGCTTAACAGAAACGAATTCTTCTTTAAAGATCCTGTTTCCAAGTATGATCACCTTCCGAGGTACTGGGCTTTAGGACTTCAGCATATCTTTTTGAAGGGAATGCAATTCAGCCCATAACAGGGGGTCATTAGGTATGTCTGAAGTTTCTATACTAACACATGGAAGTCTATGCATATAATTGAGACCTATGAAGGTCAATATCACTTTACTCCAGGTGAGGGGGCCCCTGCCCAGAGCCCCGAGTTTAGAGAGCTCTGCTCTGAACTTCCTTTGGCCTAGAGTTGCCAGATTTAGTAGAATTTCAAATAAACAATGAATAGGTTTTTTTGTCTCTGTTTGCATGAATATATCCCATGCAATATTTGAGATATGCTTATACTAAAATGTATGGTTTTTTCTCTGAATTCCTGTATTTTATCTGGCAATCCTACCTCTGGCCATGCCTTTCCAAGGGGATCTTTCCATTTAAAGCCTATATCCTTACTCTGGAGCAAGCTTTGGGGGTCTGGGATGCTGGAATTCTCTGCCTAAATGGAATGGCCTGAGCCTGCTTTCAGGGCCTCTGAAAGTCTTTCACCCTGACCACTCCTCCCCAGGGAGGACTGGACCAAGAGGTGTGCTCCCCTGGTACTGAGTCACTTTGAGGGAGGTTGGGGATGTGGACAGAGCTTGGGGTGTCTACCTACTTACACATGGGGCCCTGCACAGTGCAGAACAGAATGGGATGTGTGTGAGGGTGGGGGCTGCCTATTTAGTTCTGGCAGGGGCCTCTTGAGGAGTCCAAGAACTCTAAATTTGAACTTGGCCTTCAAGGAGTTATGAAAGACAATTGTCAAGACAGGAGAATGAAACATATTACACAGTTTGTAGGATTTTATAACTTATAAATATTTGGACATATGGCATGTGTGCCTCCAAATGTCCTTTGTCCCTGGCTCTGCAAATGTCACGGGCAGGCCTGATGTGTGTGACCACAGCGGTACTAAAAACAGAAACCATCCCAAGCC
>NW_027527920.1:1019774-1044823 GCF_008692635.1 Crocuta crocuta | reverse complement strand
GAAAATGGGGGGGGGGGCTGGGGAGGGAGAGAGGGGGAATTTGATTTCTTCTGTTAACGTTTGCTTTCTTTACTTTGTTTTGGAAATGATTCAAGTTTCCAGTCCCTCCCTCATGTCTTCCTGACCCCAACTCTCACCTCCCTTCTAGGAATTTCTGTAACCCTCACTGGCTATGCCAGTGTGTCTGGCCCCAGATGGCTCTCCCAGAGGCCTCGGCAGCCAATGTCACCTCCCCAGGCAGACTGGGTGCCTGTCTCCTCTTCTTGTCTCCCCAGATGGATGGCCTTGAGCTGAGGTCTGCACAGCGTGCTGGCTGCCTTCCCCGTGGTCAGCAAGTGGGGGGGGGGGGGTGCCCAGACAGGTCCTTCCTGGTGGGTGGCATGTGGTGCTTGGAAACTGTGCCACAGCCTGGCTTGTGGATGAGAAGCAGTGACCAAATGACTCCGCCACCAGTGAAATGCTCCACCCCGCTCCTGGCTGTCCCCCGCCTCCACCATCCCTGTTCTCTCCATGTGTCAGTCTCTGCCTGCTCCTCTCTCTCCCCGCCCCGTCTCCCTGCTTCTCCCTTCGTCTCTCTGCATCACTCTCTACCCCCTGCCCACTGCCTCATTTCCACGCCGCGGGCCACAGGAGCTATTATCACCTTCCCCTTCACACCTCAGACCCTGCTTCACCCATGGGTTAAACTACCCCCGCCCCCACCCACTACACCTGCACCCACATCTAGCCCTGGTCTTTCCAGCTAACAAATGGCCCTTCGCCCATGCCCCACCGCTAACACAGGGACTGGAATCCTGACCCTGTAACTCTGGTCCCAGTCCAGATAGGACCTTAATTCAAACATCCTCGTTCATAACACTCCCGATCGTACCCCTCGCCTTTGGGAGGGGCTGGGATGGGAAGCTGGAATCGGCTACGTGCCCTGGATTGTGGCCAAGGTCTGGATTCCTGGAAATTGTGGGATAGGCCTGGGGAAAGAACAAAAATAATTCCCATGAAATATGCCTTAAATATGCTAAAAATGGCCCTGCAGACTAAGGGGAAGTTCAGGAGAGGGCAGCGGGGATGCTGCCAGGAGAGAAATAGAAATACTGGCTGGTGAGGGGCCACTGAGGGGGAGGGCGTAGCCATGTAGGAGCGGGGGGGTGTGGGCTGGCAAGTCCCTGGGCAGGGCGAGGAGGGCTGGGGGCAGAGGGTTCCCGATGGAAACCCAGAGGCCACTTTTTCATCATCCACTCATTCAATGTGCTCCGAGCCAAGTGGCCAGATTGGGAATACGGATGGAACGAGGTGGATGAGACGTACACTCACAGAGATGTCACGGGTAGGTCTTAGGAAGAGGGATAACTGAGCTGTGCGTGGGCACAGAGAGGGACAAAGCCTTTTTATGTAAGCTGGGCTGGGAAGGCCCTTCCAGAAAGCAGGCATTTGAACAAAGTCTCCAAAGACGAGAGGGAGCCAGCCTCACACATACAAGGGGACAGAGTCCGGTTTGAGAAAAGAGCCCAACAAGGGTGGCCCCGAGGTGGGAGCAGCTAAAGTGTGGGCAGCACACACTGAGCCCTGCGGAGATGAGGCTGGAGGTGGGGCCAGAGGCACATCCTGGTTTCCAAGGTGGGAGGAGTTGAGATCTTCCTGTCTGAGTGATCAGAAGGGTGTGTGGAGAGGAAGGTGGAGAGTGGGGAAAAGACAGGGGAGTGAGACACCCGCCGTAGATGGGCCCGGGTGGGGTGGGGGGGCCAGGTCACCTCTGCTGGGCTGGGCCTCTGGGTTGCAGCTGATCTGGAGGGAGAAGATGAAGCCTGCCCTGCTGCCCCACACACAGCCTCATGCGATGAGCTGAGGAACACACCGCTCTGTGGACCCCCACGTGTGCTGCACCCACAATCATATAGGCAAACCCAGCAAGGCTCACGTGTGCACGAGTAGAACTGACTGAGCGTGAGCACACGGGTACACGCAGACTCCTCATGTAGGGGTAAATGCAGACGTTCCTTAGAACATCAGGGCTGAAGGACATTAAGCCTCCTCCTCCAACTCCCACACAAGACAGAGAAACTGAGGCCCAAGAAAGGGAGGAACTTTCTCAAATCCAGTAATCTGATGGTGTGGGCAGATCTCAGCCCCCTCCGTAGGCGCCCCGCTGGCACCCGCACAGTGTTCCTTTCATAGCCCCATCTTCTCAAGGGCCCAGGCTGGCTGGCTGCTCCCTCCCAGGAAACCCCCAGGAAACTCCAACCAGCCCCCTCCCCCGGCCCCGTGAGCTGCTGAGCTTCCTCCCAATGATCCCAATGAGCAGTGGAGGGAAGGAAGTGGGATGAAGACCACCTGCCCAAGTCGGTCCGCTGGCTACAGCCCCGGCAGCACGCTGGCCACATCTGAGTGCCCAGTGTCTCCTCCCTCTCGGAGCCCGCTTCAGGGCCCATCGGACCCTCTTTCTCCGTCGCTCTTTCTGTGTCTTGTATACTTTCTCTGCCTCGGATCTTGCCCGGGCTGTTGGTGAGCCCCTGCTTTCTCTCCCTCCGGTGTCTGTCTCAGTTTCTCCCTAGTCCTCTCTACCGTGCTCTGTCCATTTCACTCTATTTTCTCTCTCTCTTTCTCTTTCTCTTTCTCTGGGATCTTTCTTGGCCTTCCAGGAAAAGCTGACGTGGCTGTGCCAGCAGCGCCCTGGTCAGCGGGAGTGAGGCCCCTTTGGGGTGTAGGAGTCGCCGCTGAGCAGCCGCAGCTGGAGGGGTGGCAGCCTCCTGGGAGGGGTGGTGGAGGAAAGGGAGGAGAAAGGTTTCGCCTCTGCCAAGGGCAGGGGGTGCAGAACAGGGAGCAGGAAGGAAAATCTCTGCGGGAAGAAGTGGGCACGTCCCCTGCCCCGGTGACCAATCATGCGTGGGACTGTCAGGATTTTAGTGCCCAAAGTCTGTCATCCTGGAACACCCCTCGGTCCTAGGCAAACTGGCACAGTTGGTCATTCTATGGTGAACTACTGAGGCCCATAGGAGCCAAGGCTGGGGCAGGCAGGAAGGGTTCCCAAACCTGGTCCCTTTTCTCCCCCTCCCCACTCCCCAGTTCTCTCTTCCACTGTGGTGGGGCTGCTGGAGACCAAGGGATGGTGGAGGAGTGTGAGGGCCTGACCCTCCAGTCCTGGGGACTGAGCCCAGCTCAGAGGAGGCCAGGACAGGGCAGATGGTGGCCCAGGCAGCCCACAGGGAGCTCCTGGGCTAGGGGGAGGTAGGAGAGCCAGCCTCAGCCTTGTCTCCTGCCTGATCCCATCATCTCTTGTGGGATGGGCTTTGGGGAGGAACTTTCAGCCTATGATAGCTACGAGGGATTAGAGGGGCTGCCTAGGAAGTAATAAGCCCCCCTCCTTGGAGGTATGTGAATAGCTGGTGGCTGCGTACAACAATCCCTTGGGTCCACAGAGGTGGTCTTGTGCGACCCACTGTCAAGTACCTTGGAGGAGCAGATGAGTTTTGGTTGGGGCCCTCTTGGCCACAGTAGCTTCTCTTAGAGTACTTCCTGGTGGAGGTGGGGCATGGCTGCACCCCCAGGCAGTGGTGGGATCTGGACAGTGGGCAAGAGCTGTCAGTGACCAATGTGTGTAGAATCAGTTCTGCCTGGGTAGGCAAGTCCCTCTGATTTTTTCTGCCCTCAGGCCCCCATGGCTGCTCCACAGGGAGGTTCCGAGGGCTGACTAGCATTCAGCCGTCATCAAGGCCTTCGATGATGGGGAATGGGGGTGCAAGGGCTCTCCTCCTTCAGGAAGGCTGGTAACGTGCTCGACCACCTGACACGGTGCGGCTCTCCCACATGTTCCTCAAAATGTCCTATCCTAAGGCACCGGGTAACCTTGGGCACATCTCTGTCCCAGTCTGGACCCTGAGTGCCCATCTGTAAAATGAGGTGGTAGAGAAGGTGGCCTCTGTGGCACTTTTATTTCTGGCATTCGATGACCACCCCCCCCCCACTCCCCCGTTTGCCCATTCATCGAGTCAAGGAGTATTTATCGAACATCTTTTCTGTGCCAGGGATTAACAGCAGCTGGGAAGACGAGACGTCTGCCTTCAATGCGCTTCCTCTCTCATGGAGGGCTCCCACATTAAACACATAGGAATACGTTTCTGCCGAGTGAATCATCCGAGGCCAAACAAGCAAGTCAACAGGGAGACAGGCCGTGCAGACAGAAGGAAGCCTAAACGGAAAAGAGAGGCAGCTACCATTGTCTTCACAGAAATAAACTCCAGTATCCGCAAAACAGGAACTGGGTACAGCATATTTTAAAGACAACACTCAGCAAATAAAAAGGAATCTTGGAAATTTGAAGCTTAGAAACCAAACACTCTGTCAGAAGGGTGGAATGGTAACCTAGAGGAGGCCTCCTAGAAACAGAACAGGAAGACACAGAGGGGAGACAAAGGAGGGGATAGATGGGGAAGTTAGGGGTCCCTCTGGGAAGCACAACATCTGGTTAATTGGGGTTCCAGAAGGAGAGAACAGAGAAAATGGAGTCAGGAAATCATAAAGTAGTCAATCAGAAACGTTTCCAGGGCTGAAGCACATGAGAGCTGAGTAATGGACCCCTGAGCAACAGAGGTGGGCCATCTCTGTGTGATGGTAGCAAAGCCAGGGACCAAATAAGCCAAATTGGAGGTGGCTCAGTCAGTTAAGCGCCGGACTCTTGATTTTGGCTCATGTCATGATTTCACGGTTCATGGGTTTGAGACCTGCGTCGGGCTGTATGTTGATAGTGCAAAGCCTGCTTGGGATCTCTCTCTCTCTCTCTCTCTCTCTCTGTCCCTCCCCCACTTGCTCTTGCACCCTCTCAAAAATAAATAAATAAACTTAAAAAAATGAAGTGGAGCAGGTCAGAAGGCTCAGGGAGAGACTTCTCCAAGATAAAATTGATAGAGTACATTATGTGTTTATTTCGGTTGAAAGAAGATATACCCAACTGGCCGAGAGTGGGGAATTGAATTAGTGAGAAGCATTAAAAATAAACCACAACAAGCCCCCCTTCCCTGCACCCAGATTAAGACAACTCCAGGGAAAACAAGGGTCGTGGTGAAAGATGACTGTAAGAACTCGAAAGAAAAACCAGGGAGGTCTGTGAGGACAATTAACAGGAGAGCCTGTTTTAGCTTTGGTGGTGTCCGAAGGGCTGCTCTGATGAGAGGGTGTTTAGTGGAAGCCTGAAATGCCAGGTCCCAGCCACAGCAGGAGGGTCTCAGGGCTGGGGAGGTAGGATCTTACCAGTCGGGCCCATGTGCTTTGGAAGGGGGAGCCCCGGTGGAGAGTGTGAGCTCCTGAGAGCGCCTCGGAGGCAGCGCTCTGGCGTGCGGTGTAGGCGTGTACAGCAGCACAGTGATGCCCCCTCCACCAGGAAACCCTCTGTGACTGACCCCGAG
Organism: Crocuta crocuta; assembly: GCF_008692635.1. Taxonomy (NCBI): domain Eukaryota; kingdom Metazoa; phylum Chordata; class Mammalia; order Carnivora; family Hyaenidae; genus Crocuta; species Crocuta crocuta. Next base: position 1,039,427 of record NW_027527920.1, on the reverse strand, counting down.
GTCGCTGATTCTCCCCTTTGGCTTACTGAACTCTGGATGTGTGTGCTTCCAGCCTCTCGTGGACCCACGGAGTCCAGGGCTTTCCCCAAATTCCCCAGCACAGTAAGTAACGACGATGCCAGACAAGGCTCCACCCACCGTGGGTCCGAACTCGGCCTGAGAGAATATTCTCGGTATCAGACTGAGGGCTTTCGCAGGCGGCACGTGGTGCCTGCAGCCTCGCTCGGTGACAGGGGAATGGCAACACGGTGAGCTGGGATGGAGGGCTCCCCGGGGAGCCTTCCAGCCAAAGACCATACCTGTTTGTCCTTGGCCCTGCCAGGAGGGTAAGATGAGTCCTGAGCAGAACGCGGCCAGGACAGAAGGAAAAGGAAGTTGGGGGCAGGGGCTGAGCGGATAGGAGTAGGCTTGTGCTGTGAAGGGCAAAATTATCCAGCCTACAAAGTGTTTTCGAGGGGCTCTCTCATCTTTTGAGGTTCTCTCTTCTGGCTGTCTTGTTTGGGGCCTCTTTCCCCTCCTATTCTGACTCCTCTGGGCCCTCCTGCTTGGGAGGGGGGCAGGTCAGGTATACCCTCACCCTGGAGGCATCGTCCCTTCCACACAGTTGGTGCTGGGAGAGTGGAGCCCAGAGAGCAGGGCAGCCTCCACAGACGCGCAGCAGCGCTGGTGGGAGTTCAAGCAGTGTGGAAGGACACAGAGACTATTCTGGAAGGAACGTGACCTTCAGCCTCACCTCCGCCTGCCGGGTGGGCAGTCCTGGGTAACGGAACGATCTGTGTGACCCTGGGTACCTCAAAATCCCAGTCAGGGAAACCCAATGGGTTCGTGTCCAAAGCTCTCTGCTGTGGGGTTTGGAGCCGCGTCGTACCCCTCCTGGCGAAGTGGGGAGCCATGTCTGGCGCCTCGGCGCCTCGGGACCTCCCTGGACAGCGTGTGTTTAGAACAGCCTTGCCTCAGAGCCAGCAGGCAGGCCGGGCACAGATGAGGAAGATGTGTTTTCTTACAAAAACGGGACTAACATTTTGGCTTCTTGCTGGGTGTTGGCGCCTGGCGAGTTTTTCATGCACTTTGGCGTTCTCGGCTTTTCCTTGAAATGCACCATCACTCACACAGGCACACGGACACAAAGGCACACACTTCTACACACACACACACAGCCCCTCCCAAATACACGCACAAACTCACATACACCAGACAAACACAGAGACGACACACAAAAAGACACGGTCTCACACCTACACAAACACACACTCAAACATTCCCAAACACACACATTCACACACACATGGTCTCACACCCACATCTGCACAAACACACGCAAACTCATCCACACATAGAAATGTCACATGCATGTGCATACACAATCACTCATACGGCCCCCAGCGTGGAGAAAGCCCCCCACCACTTTCCTCTTGTTTGAAGTGAGGTTAGAAGTTTCCCACCTTCCATGAGATTCAATTCTCACTCTTCAATCCATAAAAATCCTTCTAGCCCCATCTTTTATTGGGTCCTGTCCAGCTAGTGCTGTGTCTTTAAGGAAGCTGAAGCTGCTAAAAGTGAGTGAGAGAGAGGGAAAAAAAGAAAAAAATTTGGCATCTTTTCCCCCTCGAGTTTCTGGTGTCACTTATGAAACACGGGTCCTTGTTGCTGCAGAGAAGCAGTTGTTTTGCTAGAAGGAGGGAGTGTCCGGGCTGTCTGGGCTCCCTTCCTGCAGCCTGCTCTCAACGAGGCCCCAGGCACCCTGCCTGGGAAAGGGCGGGCACGGGCGAGCAGTTCGAAGGTGGGGCAGGAGCCAGGGTGCCCTTTCCTCCAGCCTCCCTGTCCTCCCCTGCGCGCCCGTGACCCTGCAGCCCGCCCTGGGCTAACTCTGTCCTTTGTCACTCTTTCGTTCCATCTTAGAAGAGGATCCGCTTGGCTAAGGAAGAGTGGTTTGAAGGTAAGCCAGCGGGAAAGGGGGAGGCCCACCGGGCACAGAGGCTCGACTGCTTGGCACTTTCCCGTTAGTTCGGGGTGCTGGGGACAATCCCTTGTTTGCATCCGTTCAGGGGGCATCTGCCCCTCTAGCAACCGCATCCCCAGAAATCCCAGCAGCATTGGGTTGAACCACTGGCCTCACCCAAGCCAGCTGAGAGGTCCTGGCGGGGGTTATTTAGGCAGCTGCCTGGCGTAGTCTGAACGGAACAGGCCATGGGTGTGATTCTGTAGAAAGGGTTTGGTGTCTGCTGCGGTCANGCAGGGGGGGGCGGTCGGGGTGGGTGGGGGCGGTGTGCACTGCACAAGGGGCCTTGTCTGGGCCAGGGCAAAGCATACCTATGGGGGGCTCTGGTGGGAGGGGCCATGGCCAGGATGTGGGAGGGCAGGAGGGAGGTTCTGTGGAGTGCAGGGGGAGGGGGCGGCTGAGAAGGGATTTCAAGTCATAAACTCAGCTCGGAGCTGGCCGAGGCAGGGAGAGCTCTCTGTTTGGAGGAGGAGCTGGGGTCCTCTTCCATCCTGTCTTCGCCCCTTCTGGCTGCATGACCTCGGGCAAGTCCTGGCCCTTATTGGGGCCTCAGTGTCCCCTTCTGTAGAATGGGCAGGGGGGCTAGGCGGTGTTGGGTCTTAGCTGGATTCTGTGGGGCGGGGCCTCCTGAACGGGAAGAGCTCTGTCTGGCTGGGGTCCTGAGAGGGGTCCTTGGGGTCACCCTGGTGGCATGTCCTTCTCTGCAGGAGGTAGGATGCAGGAGCTGCGTCTGCTGTGCTGGGCGGTCCTCCTGGGCCTAGCACAGGCCTGTCCTGAGCCCTGTGACTGCGGCGAGAAGTACGGCTTCCAGATCGCCGACTGTGCCTACCGCGACCTGGAGGCGGTGCCTCCCGGCTTCCCCGCCAACGTGACCACGCTGAGCCTGTCAGCCAACCGGCTGCCCAGCCTGCCGGAGGGCGCCTTCCGAGAAGTGCCCCTGCTGCAGTCGCTATGGCTGGCCCACAACGAAATCCGTGTGGTGGCTGCCGGGGCCCTTGCCCCCCTGGGCCACCTCAAGAGCCTGGACCTCAGCCACAACCTCATCTCTGACTTCGCCTGGGGCGACTTGCACAACCTCAGTGCCCTACAGTTGCTCAAGATGGACAGCAACGAGCTGACCTTCGTGCCCCGGGACGCCTTCCGCAGCCTGCGGGCACTGCGCTCGCTGCAGCTCAATCACAACCGCCTGCACACGCTGGCCGAAGGCACCTTCGCGCCGCTCATGGCTCTGTCCCACCTGCAGATCAACGACAACCCCTTTGACTGCACCTGCGGCATCGTGTGGTTCAAGACGTGGGCCCTGACCACGGCCGTGTCCATCCCGGAGCAAGACAACATCACATGCACTTCGCCCCACGTGCTCAAGGGCACGCCTCTGAGCCGCCTGCTGCCGCTGCCTTGCACGGCGCCCTCGGTGCAGCTCACCTACCAGCCCAGCCAGGATGGCGCCGAGCTGCGGCCAGGCTTCGTGCTGGCCCTCCACTGCGACGTGGAAGGCCAGCCGGCCCCCCAGCTCCACTGGCACATCCAGACACCTGGTGGCACCGTGGAGATCACTAGCCCCAACGTGGGCGCTGACGGGCGTGCCCTGTCCGGGGTCCCGGTGGCCAGCGGCAATCCTCGCTTCCAGGCCTTTGCCAATGGGAGCCTGCTCATCCCCGACTTCGGCAAGCTGGAGGAGGGCACCTACAGCTGCCTGGCCACCAATGAGCTAGGCAGTGCGGAGAGCTCAGTGAACGTGGCCCTGGCCACGCCGGGCGAGGGCGGTGAGGATGCACTGGGGCGCAAGTTCCACGGCAAAGCGGCGGAGGGTAAGGGCTGCTACACGGTTGACAACGAGGTGCAGCCCTCGGGTCCGGAGGACAACGTTGTCATCATCTACCTCAGCCGTGCGGGGGGGCCTGAGGCTGCAGCGGCGGGAGAAGGGGGCCCCGGAAAGCAGCCCCCCGGCCTGCTCCTACTAGGCCAGAGCCTCCTCCTTCTCTTTCTCACTTCTTTCTAGACTTCCCCTATCCCCTCCCTGCGCTGGGCTGGAGCAACTCCAGCCCACCCCGCCACCCCGGTTCCTTCCCTGACTCAGTGGATGTCCCTTGTCATAAGCAACACAAGGGTCCGACCCCCAAGGCCTGTGTGGGGGACTTCACATCTTCCTACCTCCCTTCTCACCTCTTCGGGAACACTCACCACCCCCAACTTCTAAACTTGCTCAAAGCTAGAGACTAGAGCAGAATTTGATCCCATACTCACCTTGTATGGTGCTAATTGCTGCTAACCACATTGCCCACGCTACCTGGTCAGGGCGGCACACTAACAGGGCGATGCCTAACCGGCCAGGGGAAGCCCCACTGATGGAATTCCAGGCACTGGGGCTGACGAGCTGGCAGAGGCTGGGGGCACAGGGTTAGGGGCTTGGCAGGGAAGAAACCTAAAGCAGACAGGGAGGAGGGTCTCAGGTGGTGGTGGGCATAGCTTTGGGCTCCTGGTAACCTACTTGAGCTCCTGCTGCCTCTCAGCATTCCCTGATGATCTGGGGGGCTCAGGAGTCAGTGCCCTGAACTCAGACAGGATTAGAGGATCCAGGAGGGCCTTCATCTCCTCCCATCCTGTGCCCCTCCACCCTGGTCACCTGCCCTGCCTTTCTCTCCAAGTACGCGTCTATAGCCTGCCCCTCCAAAGAGGCTAGCCGTCCCCAGGGGCGGCCGAGAAATAAACAGCATTTCCAATGCTCCCTTGTGTCTGCCTGGCATTTTGTCTGAATCTAGCCCCCCCCCCCCGCCACCCCCATCCTGGCTGGGGGCAGGATAGGGAGTTGGAGGGTCAGGACCACCAGCCTGCTTGTCCACACATGAGGCCCACACACACTGTGTAGCAGGCAGCACTAGGGGTGCACCAGTGGGCTCGGGGCTGGGCCTCAAGCTGAGCTGAAATACAGATGGCCCCCCTGCCTCAAACTAGTCCACAGGACAAATGGAGGTGTGAGCCTGATGACCGTCACGGAGGCTTCCCTTGGTCCTCATGGCCCTGAGCCATGCTTCATGCCAGCGGTGCCCTGAGGAGGCACTGTGGAGGGGAGCAGGGAACGGAAGCACCTGGACTGTGGCCCCTCCCCCAGTCCCTGCTCCTGGAAGAGATGTTAAGGAACAGAGAGGAAATGGAGACAGACAAGGCAAGACAGGGAGGAAAGAGAAAGGAGGAGACGGGGCCACAGGGCAAGGGAGATAAGGGGGAGTGGGAGAAAGACCCAGAGAGTGAGAACAAGAGAGCATCTTTGAGGGGGAAGCCCAAGGAGACGAACTACACTTTCCAGGAAGAGGAAATGGTATTCCTGGAGGAAAGTCGGCCCTGGAAGTCTTCCCCTCCAGGCAGGTGGATCAGGTGGATCAGGTGGATCGGTGACTGACTTGGGGGGTGGGGAAGGCCTGGGGGCAACCTGCAGGGCTCTTAGAATGGGGAGCATATGGATGGAGTCAGAACCTGGAGACTAAGCCCCACGCCTGTGCTGAGTCAGAGATATGTCCCCAGCCCCAGCCCCTTCCAGCCAGAAGAGTGCTACACATAGGGACAAGACCCTGTGGGAGAGGCTCTGCGGCCTCCTAAGTTCTGTCCTCGGGACTGTTGAGCCCAGCAAAGTAGAGGCAGGGAGGCCAAAGAGTCTGGCCAGCTTCCCTTCCCCCTCCTCCGGGTCCATATGCAGCACTTCCTGCCCCCACTCAGCGGCTTGGAGCTCCTGCTAAGCCGATGTCACCAGCAGCACATGTCCAGGACGTCTGCACATCTGGTGGAAAGCAGCAGGACAGAGCCAAGTCCCCCGTGCTGTGCTACCTTGGGTAAGTCACTGCCCATCTCTAGGCTTTAGTTTCCTCAGAAAACAAAGGATGAAGAGGAACATGGACTCAGATTATCTAAAGCTTGATATCCTAACTCATCTTGGATCCCTGATGTCTCTGGCTCCACTCACAGCTGAGCAAGCTTGGCTTTTGGAAACGGGACCTGGGCCCAAGACCTGAGCCAGAGACAGCCGGGGAACAGCTGTGCTCTGAATGAACCAGTTACTCTCCTGCGTTAAAGTCATCTGTGGCTCCCCGTACCCTGAGAGTGAAGCCCAAGTTCCCCAGCCAGCCAGTCATCGCCCCTCTGCCTGATTCTCTGATGTCACCCACCCTCCACGTGACTCTCTGGGACCTGCTAAGTAATGGTTCCCTTGACAGTCTGTGATGCATAATCTTCTGCACCTTCACTTATGTTGTTCCTTTGGTCTGGACACTTTCCCTCTTCTTCACTTGGCTAAGTTGGCTCAAGAAAGCCTTCCTGGGCGCCCTACTCCCTGACCCCCGCTATGGATGAGGTCCCTTTCTCTGGCTCACCTAGCCTTGGGTGTCCAGTGTCCCAGCCCAATCACACTCTATTGTGACTGTTTCCTTGTTAAGGGAAGAGACCCAATCTGCCATCTCATCCCTGTGATGCTGTCAGTCACCGACACCGGGCCGGGAAGACATTTTTCAACAGGCTGCAGTGGGATCAGAGCCTGACCTCTCCCCCCTACCCCCCGCCACCTCCCCCGTCTTGGACAGACTCAAAGGTAGGTTCGAGCTCCCTGGCCCCACCCCTAGCTTCAAGTGTATTTGAGGCTGTAGTTGAGTGCAGAAAGGTGGGCAAGGAGAGAGGTTGTGCAGACATCTCTCAAGGCCCCACTGACCCAGATCTTTGGAGTGGCCACATTTCCCCCACCATCACCAAGCCCACAGTGGACCCCACACCCTCAGACATACATCCCCCACCCCCACCGGTCCCCAGCAAGGGAAGGGACCCCTCCCAGCGGCCCTTCCCTGTTGTACACAGGATCTACTCCTTTTAGGAGAGCTCCACACTGGGCCCCATGCCCCCTCTTCCACATCTTTAGTCATATTGCTTCCATCTTCCTGTAATCTCTCCTCCCCAAGTGCTACCCATTCTCAAGGACCCAGGAGAAATCCTACCTCCAGAGCTGATGTCCACATAGCTCAGAGGTGGTATCACAGGGCCTCCAGTCCCTCTACCACCCAAAAGGATACAGCCGTAGGTTCTCCTCTGCCCCGCACGAAGCGCCCAGCCCCATGTGTGACCAGGATACCCCAACCCTGCCCGAGCCCCATAAATGCAGTGTTGATTTACTGGCAGTATGAGCAGCCTCCCCATGTACCCTCCTCCTACGGAGGACTGTTTCTCAGGGACAAGTTTATTACAGGGAGCACACTAACCTCTTTCATAACATCTAAAGGCAAACCAACTGCAAAAATATCAGCCTCTCAAGTGTGGCCAGCTTGGTGTGGGGCCTGGTTTGAGCCATGACTTTGCTGCCCGGGAGGAGCCCGTGGCTTCCTCCCGGGCTGCCTCGCAGGAAGGCACGAGGCCCCAGAAGGGAGGGGGGGAAGCCGGAGGAGAGAGGAAGCACTGTGTCTGGTTCCGTGGTGGTGAGATCCAAGGCTGAGGTGGGGCTGAGCTGGAACGTGGGGCTCTTCTGGCCAGAATCTGGCCAAGCCCAGGCAGGAGAAGGCTGCAGTGAGGCTGAGGCTGGTGGAAGGGCCTGGATGTGGCCTCCCGGTTCCACTGGCTCCCAGACCAAGGACCTAAACCACCAGTTACTTCCTCTGGAGCCTTCGCCGGCTTCCCAAGTTCCCAAGACCGAGGGTGCAGACCAGAGCCCTCCCGAGGCTCCTGGCCTGGACAGACCTGCACCCAGCCACAGCGCCCCCTGGCTTCTGGTGCCGGTCACCCATCCGGGGAACTTGCTGGCAGAGCTGCTGCTATGGGGAGAGGCTGCCCTGGCCAGGGTGACACTGAGGATGCAGGGGAGGCAGTGGGCTGGGAGGAGGGGAAGGACCCCAGCACAAACAAGGACACAGCATCTTCCCCACCCTCAGCACTGGGCTCCGTTGACCTAGGCACCGGACAGGGCCGTCTTCCGGAAGGCCTGCAGGGCCGGGTTGTGTAGCAGCGTGTAGGCCAGACCCCAGCGGGCCCTGCCTTGGCAGGCCCTGGGCCCTGCTCCTCTAGCCACGGGGTCCTTGGTCCGCAGGAGCTGCATCCCTGAGAGGGAGAGAGTTTCTGTGAATCACTCAGCAACCCCCCAGCCAACCGCTGTCGCAGGACCAAACTGAGCAGTCTGAAAGTCACCTGTGTATTGTTGGGATTGCTGGTGACCCCGGGGCTCCAGGGGCCCAGCTCATAGAGTGGGAGAGGGTTGGGAGAAGTGTGGGCTGTGCTGTTTGTAAAGGCTCAGGGTGTTATCCCTCAGAGGGCAGACAGAAGAGGGAGGGGACAGTTCTTTGGGGGGGGACTGGAGGAAGGGCTGGGACAGGCAGCTGGGTGCCTGCCTCCCTCCCGTGTACTTCTGAGGCGGTGAGAAAGGAGAAGACCTCCCATTCTCTGTGTGAGAAGGGTGTGTGTGTGCACGCTTATGGGATGAGCAGAGGGAGACGGGATGCAGGGGTATCATGGAAACATATTACCCTGAGAGGGAGCAGGAAAATTTTCACTTCCTTCCTCCCGCAGGCAGCAGACGGAGAGAGGAAGTGAGTGTTTTCCTGCGGTTCCCTCCATCTTTATGCTGCTCATGCAGCCCATGTGTTGCAGGGGGTGGGCGCCATGCCTTGTCCCTCAGAGAAGAAGGTGGGTTCAATTCCCGCCATCCCCAGGGGGAAGGCGCACCTTCTTCTTCCTCCCCTTGTCTGAGGCCGTCCCGGGGTGCCCGGAGGGGCTGGGGCCGCTGTGTTCGCAGAAGCAGGTCACAGAACGCTGTTGTGGCTGGATGTGACTGGCTGGCCTCGATCTTCAGGAAGCTGCAGTATGTGTAGTACCCTGGGAGGGGGGTTGGGGTGGAGGATGGCAGCGCTGAGGGAGGGGGGCCCCAGCCAGCCCGTAACACACACACCGGGAGCCTCCTGCACAGCCTGCCCCCTGAGCATGTGGCACTGCCCGTGGCCTCCCGCCCACACCCGCCACTGTCCCTCATGGACTAGGTCAGGGCAGAGCCCCCTTGCCACTCGCACAGCCCGAGCAACCCCTGCTCCTGGCCCCTGCCTAGCAACCATACCAGGGTCAAGAGCAGCGGCTCGAGGTGGCAGCAGGCTGAAGTCCATCTGGCCGAGGTGGACAGCGTTGTAGAGGGCAGAGAAGAGCACTCGCCAGGCGGCCACCACGGCACCCACCAGCACGTTGATGAGGAAGAGGAGGAACGTGGCTGCGTAGAGCACTCGCCTGGGGTTGGGAGAGAGAAAAGACTGAGGCCGGCCTCCCCCCACAGAGCCCCTTCCTTGGGGTCAGGGTCAGACCTAGGTAAGCACAGCTGCCGGGCATTTATTGACTACCTACTGTGTATCGAGTGCACCTTCTAAGCACCCTGCCCTCTGCTGGGCTTTCTCTCTTGCCCCCCACCACTGTGGGAGACAGGTGTGGGGGGGGTCCTTCCTTCCATAGAAGGGAAACTGAGGCCCAGAGAGATTGGATGGCTTAGCTAAGGCTGTCTAGCTAGTCAGTGGCAGTGCTGGGGCTTATGTCCTGGATCTTTCTGTGACCCAGGTGTCCCATCTCCCTCCTCTGGGTCCCTTGTCCACTGACTCTGAGTCTCTCCTGGGGCTGGAGTCCTCCCACAGCCTTTCCATCTAACATGGAAATAATGTTTCTGTTAACCTCCTTCCTGCAAAAGGGAGACACATGGTTTGGGGGAACACAGAGGGTCCAGGGGAGAGCAGAGTTGATCCCCAAAGCTGGAAAGGCTCATTGAATATTTCTGGCACTGCAGAAGGTGAACAGAGAGGTATTCTGGAGTCGGCAGGGCCACCGTTCCCTTTCTCTCTGGGTAAGGCAAGCTCTCCTAGCCTCCACTGGGCTTCCCGAGAGAGAAAAGGGAGAGATGACAGTAAAGGAAGAAGGACACAATGGGAAAGACAACCGAAGAAGAGGCTGAAGTCCTGAGGAGACCACAAGCCCAGGAGCTGTCTCACCGGTTGGTAAGCTCTGGGCGCCCATGGTGAGTCTCTAGGAAGACCCAGTGGGCTGCCACGTTCTGCAGGACCACAGCCAGGACCAAGGTCAGCCAGAAGGGCCTGCAGGTGGGGTGGGGAGGACGGCACTGTTAGTGGCCCTCTGGGAGGTGGTCCTGGAGCCCTCTCCCCCTGCCTCTCTTACCATGAGGACTCCAAGGATCGGAGGAGCAGGAGGTTCCTGCCATGGAGCATGGGCATGAGCACCAGGAAGGCAAGGGCCGTGATTCCCAGGAAGAAGATGATCTGCTGCACCAGGAGCCCTGCAGGACAGGGAGGTGCAAGGGGCAGACATCAGGCTCTGTGGCACCCAGCCTGAGCTGCCACTCCCAGGACCCCAAGGGTTAGGAATGGGGCAAACTTGGTTTCAGATCCCTGCTCTGCCACTGCCTAGCTGTGCCAACCAGAGCACGTTACTTTACCTCTCTGAACCTCGGGCTCTTCCTCGGTCAGACAAGGTAGTTGCCCCTACCTCAGAGAATCCAATGATATAATGTCTGTGGGCAGCTCTTTGAAAACCACAAAGTGCTTTGCAAACGTTATTTCCCCCCAATTGTCCCTAAGTCCTTGGGGACAAGATTGTATTTTAAATTAAAGCTTGCATTCCTACTAGCCAGAGCCCTGCACACAGTTGGTGCCAGAACATCATCTAATGAGACAACTGACTAGTTACTTACATGGGGTAATGTGTATAAAAGACCTCGGGAGGTATAAAGTCTACAAATTTTGTGCTAGTAATTTCTCTTCTCCTTTATCACTCTTCTCCTACTCCCCCAGGAAGGTGAGGACCAAAGGAACCAGCAGGGAAGGAAATCAAGCCCTATCTTTTGTAATACTGGCCCAGTCCCCTCAAATTTCAGGGGGTCTTATTCACTGTACTGCCCATGGGGAGAATCAGAAACTTGGAGCTAGGAGGGAGTCCTAGAAATTAACTCTCTCAGGGCAGGACCCCCTTTGCAGCTCCAACAGTAACCACAGAACCTGCTTGCATACCCCCAATGACAGGGATCTCATTATCTTCACAAGGTGGCCCATTGTGGCATAACCTGGGCTTACATAAGAAGGAATGTGCCTCCATGAACTTCCCACTTTCTAGCCCTGGGGTTCGCCCTCTGTGTAAACACCTGGTGGCAGTGAGGGACCATCCTCATATGAAGGGTACCTTTTCCCCAAGGGCTTCTGCACCTGCCCCTCTCGCCCAACCTGAGTGTACCTCCGGAAGGCAGAGAAGGCAAGGTGGGTCCCTCTTGTTGCTCTCACCCCTTGGTACCCAGGAGCATCAAGACCTGCTGAGTGCTCTCTCCTCCCCACCTGGGGCCAGTTTCTGGGGACACCTGAAGGCAGGGGGTGGAGGGTGGGCAAGGTAGGGTGCTCACCAAGGCAGGTAAAAGCAGTCTGGTAGGCACTGAAGCTCATCCAACAGAATATGGTCTGGCGGGAGGGGTGGGGCCTCCGGGGCACGGGGCTCAGGTCCAGGGCAGCCCCTCGGTACAGAGCTTGCAGGTTGGTCCTGGTTGGGGGAAGGGTGGGGAGGAAAGCAGGGATCTCAGGGAACACATGCGCTCCCCAAATTCCTCCTCTGGGCCAGTCCCTGGCAGGATTCCCTGTCTACTTACAACCTGTGGCCACAGGCAGGAAAGCCAAGGGCTGTGGGAGCCAGATAAGACTTGCTGGAGGAGGTGGTATCTGAGCAGAGTCTTAAAGGATGAATCAGAGTACATTGTAGTGCAAAGCAGAGATCAAGGGAGATAAGTTGAGGCAGAAGGCTGAGCCAAGTCAGAAGAGTGAGGAAACGATTGTAGGAATGGAAGGGGACTTGCAGAGCAGCCACCAGGGCAGGAGGCAAGGTTCCAGGCAGGCAGAGGCTTGAGGGCCTTGAATGCCAGCCTAAGTAGGGTCAACCCTGTGGGAAAAGATTCCCGGGTAAAAACCTGGCAAATGCACACTCTGACGTTGCCCCCCTTCCCAACCACACTGCTCCTAACGAGAACCCTCTTTCCCACTCACTGTGTGAGGGCAGGGGAGGTAATCTGGCATTCGATGGCCCATCACAGTCTCTTCAGTGCCCCAACGCCAGCTGGGCCACCTCCACACCCACACTGGCATGGGGCAGGTTCACTGCAGCCGCTTTTCCTGACACTGTCCCTCCTGCCTCCCTCACCTGTTGCCTTTTCCAATCCCAGGCAGGGTGCCGGCTTTCCAGGCTGCCTTCCCCATTGAATCTGCCCACCCAGGTGGTCCCTTCTCAGAGGACAAAGTCCACACCCCTATAGCACGTGGGCCAGACAGGAAGTCCAGGAGGGAGGGTACAGCTAGGCCCCGCCTTCCCCCCCCCCACAGGGCACCACAGGCAGACACAGTGACAGCCTGGGCCTGCAGGGGCTTTCCCCTCTTCCCAGCCGCAGGGGTCTCCCCCCGCACCTCCTGGCTCAGGGCTCCTGCGCCTCTTCCCCACATCTGCCCTGGGGAGTCAGAGCCTGCCACTGACCTGTGCGTCACCAGTGAGCGGATCAGCATGAGGAAGGTGAGTGAGCACGACAGGACCAAGGCCGAAATGTAGCAAACTGAAGGGGTGGAGAGAGAGCAAAGTGGGAGGTGAGGACCTGGGGGGCCTCCCAGGGGCCCCCCAAGCTGCTGCCATGGCTGTGCCTGGGTAGGAGTGACCCCCTGCCCCACACCCACACTCTGCCTTGAGTGGAGACCCCTTGGCACCACACACCCCGTTCTCAGATGCAGTGCAAGTCAACATTCTCCTCCATCCCCTGCGCAGCAACATGGTGGCCAGGACGGGGGAGAGGCCAGCTCTGAGGCTACAGATCTGGTCTTCACATTTGTCATACTGCTTCCATTGCTGAGAAAGACAGTCCATCCAACCTGGCAACTGTCCCCATCTCCTCCGCTTCCTGGCCATGTGGCCTTCAGGGGTAGCTTGGTCTCTCCAGCCTTGGCTTGCTCACGCAAGGCCCACTGCTGGGCTGCCCATCTCCCAGCACGATCCAGAAAACCCCACGTGGGCCCACAGAGGATGTGAGTCCACTTCAGTGGGGTCTGCGGCCATCAGAACGAGGAAGGTAACTGTCACTACCCATCTCCTCCCGGGAGGGAGCCCTCCTCCCCAGCTCCCCGCCTACCCTGGCCACATCCATAGATACACCATTTGCTGTATCTTCATCAGCCTGGAGAAGGCATAGTGTGTTGTGAGCAGCTTAGGTATTCAAGCCTAGCCAGGGATTGAGGCTGCAACCCTCCTGCCCTCCATCCACACTCTGTCTCCGTCTGCACCCTCACGACAACCCCACCAGAGAGGTCCTGGGCTGACCAGGAAGCTGAAGCTCAGGGAGAGGGCCTGACCCGCCACTTGCACTGCTGGGAAGTGATGAGTGGAAAGGCCTGCAATTGTTTCCAAGCAGACCCAGAATCAGCCCAGCGTGCCTGCCCCCGATTGCATCAGTCATTCCAGGAAAGTGTTCCTGGTGCCTAGGTTCCATCCAGAGGTTTGGGAGAGGCTGGCACTAGTTTCCTGTAGTCTCAGGTGCTGGAGGGGTGGGGTCTCTGCACTGACAGCAGAGTACAACCACCTTGGGCTGTTAAAACTCCTCGAGGCCCAGGCTGCACCCTAGGCCAATTAAATCAGAATTTGTTGGTGTGGGACCCAGTCCTTGGCTTCTGAATGCAGTCTGGGTTGAAAGCCACTGCCCTGGGGGCTTCGCAAAGATAGGGCCTTCATGATCCATTTCAATCCGCAATTGACTGAAATCAACTAGGCCACCGATGGGTATTGAGTGCCTGCTACCGTGGTTCTCAAAGTTAGGCTGGCATCGGAATCACCAGGAGACTTGTTCAATCATAGAGGCTGGAGTTCCTGAAGTCTGGCAAGCCGCTTGAGCCTTGGGATTTTACGAAAGGTACCAGGTGGGTGGCTCGGTCCGGCTCAGGTCATGATCTCTCCATTCATGAGTTTGAGCCCTGCGTCGGGCTCTGTGCTGACAGCTCAGAGCCTGGAGCCTGCTTCAGCTTCTGTGTCTCTCTTTCTCTCTGCCCCTTCCCCGTTCACACTCTGTTTCTCTCTCTCTCTCTCTCTCAAAAATAAATAAACACTAAAAAATTTTAAAAATAAAATAAAAAAAGTACCAGGTGATTCTCAGGCACAGCCAGGCCTGAGAACGACTGCTACGGAAGAAATCACTAGGCACATGCAGCTCTGACCTGCTCCACTTCCCCTTCAGAACCCAGCTCGGCACCAACCACAGGGCGTTCTGGACCATTTTCTGCAGGTGAGGAGCGTGCCTGCTGAGCCTGCACAGGTGAGTGAATGGGTTAAGGCGAGGTGAAGGGTTAGCAAGCCCCCTGGCCTCTGGCCTGGCCTTTGATCTTCGTCCATTTACCTCCCACTCCTCTCTCCCTCGGTTGGTTCCAAACCTGGGTCTCCAAATCCTGATGCCCACAAAACACTCCTGTTCTCCGCTCCTTACCCCAGATAGATCTGTCTTCCCCCCTCGGTGGCAAGGCTGCCCTTGTAGCTTCAACAGCTGGTTTGCAGTAGGGAAATTCAAGTCCAGAGAAGTGAAGTGGCTTGCCTGGGGTCACACAGCTTATAAGTGATGGAGCAGGAGTTCTGATTTAGTCCACGGGACTCAGGGGCTGAGCCCTCTGTGAGCGATGCCAGGATTATGGTCCAGGTGCCCAGTGGGCAGCCTGAAAACAGGCTCTTGGAGTTCAGGAGACATTAGCTCCTTAAGCTAAGCACAGACCAAAGGGCCCCTGAACCCAGATCTAATCTCAGTTCCATCACTGGCTTGCTGAGTGGCTTTGGACATAGCTTTGATCCTCTTGGACCTCAGTTTTCCTCATCTGTGGACTAGGAGAGTAAACCCTGCTCTGTTTGGCCCCTGAATCCAAGAAGATCCAAAGTAGAAGCATTTAGGCTTGGAAGTTACAGCATGTGATTATAAACGCCCAGCGTGGTGAGGAGAAGCAAAATCCACCATCTTGAACATGTCACCCCCTGCCTCTGAGCCTCCATTTCCCGTTCTATGGGGTACAGATTGATGGGGCTGATCTAACAGGGCTGCTGTGACCTTGGATGTGGGCTGATGAGGGCCATGTCTGCTCCTGCCTGTGGCCCAGGGTGCAGCCAACTTAGAAAATCTCCCTGGAGATGTCATTTGCAGCCCACCCAGAACTTGTCATCTGTCCAACTAGTAGGGCCACATGTCCAGGGTAGCCTCTCGAATGGGAGCAGAGGCGCTCAGGAAGGCGATGGGAGTGGTGGCCAGAGAAGGGAGCGGTCACTGCACACATCCCTGCCCACCCCCACTCCCTGCCCCTTTCTGTTCTTGGCAGGCCTGGTCCAAGGGGAGACGATGATGTTAACGGTCAGGAACAGCTGCTGAGCAGTCACACCTCCACCTGCCAGGTGGGCCGCCTAAGCTCCGACCATCTCACGTTCCTCCTAAGAAGCCAGGGTGCTCACAGCCTGGGACCCCAAGTCAGCAGAGGGTGCAGGCCCAGGACTCCTGACCACCACGCCTTGGGTCAAGGTGGTGGAGACGGTATTCCTCTCTTAGCTCCACTCTGGCTGGCTGTACAACCCCAAGCAAATCCTTCCCCACGTGTCAAGAGGGGACACTTCTCAGTCTCCTCCACAGGGCTCTTGGGAGGGCCTGGGAGGTGGTGCAGTGGATGACAGGACTAAGGGCTGAAGGAGGCATCAGATCCCAGAAGGGGAGGTGATATGGTTCCCTGGCCCACAGGCTCGTTGTCAAGGGCGGGATGGAGAAAGGAGATGGCCCAGGAGGACGGGGATTGGGGCATTATCCTGCCCAACCCCACCCGCGATTAGCTCGGAATCCAGCCCAGTGTCTCACATCCCTGCCTCACTTCCCCCTCCCCTCCCCTTGGCAAAGCTCAAGGGGCTGATCCCTCGGCCCACACACCCAAGGCCTTGCCCATTTCCACACTAGGAGAGCTGCCCCCTGGAGCTGGGGTGGGAGACCCCATACAAGCTGACACGGGGCTTGAGATGACTTCTTCGGGGCTCGGCAACTTGGAGCTGGATGCCGCAGCCAGCCCGGTTTGGAGGGGAGGAAGTTGAGGCCCAGATAGAGGAAGAGACATCCCCACAAGCACCCCGCACGCCCCTGGCAGGCTGGCACTGAGCTTGGGTGTCCGGCTCAGGTCCCCACAACAGGCCCGCAGGGATTCCAGGGAGGCCTCACCTTCCAGAGCCCACAGCTGATGCTTCACCAGCACCACCACCTCCTGCCTGTCCTCGGAGAGCACGATCCCAAAGCCAGCCAGTAGATAGGAGGCATCCGTGGTGATCCCCGCCCTCACCTTCTGGAGGGTGGGTACCACACCCACCAGCAGCAGCAGGGCCACCTGGAAGAGCCCCAGAATGAAGGTGCCAGGACCTGGCTGTGCTCACCCCAGGCAGCCCTCCCAGGAGAGGTGGATTCTGAGGCAGCAGGGAGACCTCAGGGGAGAAATTGCGGCAGCACACGTCTGCATCCACAGGGCCAGCACCCGCCAGAATTCTTATCTACCCCTACCCGGCTCGTTGCAAACAGATACAACTTTGGCCCAACAGGCCACAGCTGTCCTTCCAACCTGCACAGTTGTGTATCTGCACCTGTCTCTCAGCCATCTAGCTAAGCTTCAGAATATGAAATTTCCAATTTCCCATATTGGTGAAAGCCACGTGTCATACAGATGTGCACAGGCTCGCCTGGGTTCACGTTTTGGCTACTGTGAGATACTAGTGAGAGGAACTTGGCCAAGTCAAATTCACCTCTCTGAGCCTCAATTTCCCCCATCTGTAAAATGGAGAAAAATCCTATCTCCCAGGACTTGGGGTGTTCGGAGGGCAAGGAGGGGAGTATTTCTTAAACACATATTACTTCCTAACTGCCCAAACCTGCCTAAACCTTCCCAAATGCTCAAAGAGGAAAGTAATTCTATTTCCTCTAGTTTACAGCAGAGCTAATGGGGTCAGAGATGTCGAATAATTTGCCCAAGGTCACACAGGAGGCAAAGGATGGAGCAAGGGTTTAAATCCATGTTTGTGTGACTCTGGAACATGTGCTCTGACTCTATATGAGCCCGGTAAGAGCTGACACCCCCTTTCGCCCGGGTCAGCCAGTATTCCCAAGATGTCCAGAAACAGCTGACCAGGACTGTAGGTGGGGCTTTGGGGAGCTGAGCTGGGCTTGTGCTGTCCCAGGCTTGGGGGTTGGGGGTAGGGGTCCAGAGGCAAATGGCACTGCAGGGGCAGGACGTACCTGGTAGATGGCTGTCCCCGTCAAGGTGGCTGAAAGCACCAGATTCACAGGGAGTTGGAATCCTGCAGTCACCAAAGGGAGTGAGGCGGTGAGCCTAGCACCACCCAGGCCTGGTAGCCCCCATCCCTCCCAAAGGGCTCAGGAAAAGGGCCAGGGCGTGCAGGACCCTAGGCCACCAAAGCTGGGCCAGGGGCTTTCCCCTTGTCCCCAGCTGCGGCTGTTCTTCCCGCCACGGGGTTCTGGGGGATGGGAGCCAGACTCCCACTGCAGGGCTTTTGTTTTGTGCAAGGGATGGCTGAGGTCACCTCCCCACTCCATACCTCGCTGTGGAGTGTAGACATAGTTTCTGCAGCAGATCCAGAACCGGGACAGGAAGCCACACTTGGAGGTGTGGGAGCTGCAGAAAGACAAGGGCAGGCGGGTGCCCTCAGGGGAAGTCCCTGCCCAGAGCCTGAGCCCCCAAGTTTGGTTTATTCCTCACTCTGCTCGCCCCCTGTGCTGCCCAGGACCAGCTCCCCAAACTAGCCTGCCAACCAGCTCTGCCCACTGGCCCACAGGGTGTGCCTAAGACCTCACCCACTTTCCAGCTTCTTCCGGCAAAGGAGGGTCCTCAGATATTCCTCAGAGTAACTGCTTTGCAGCCCCTGTGGAGACAGACAAATGGACGAGCAGATGAGACCTGCCTGGAGCCGTCCCTGGGAGCCTGGCTCAGGGAACCACAGGGGTACAGGGAGCTCCATAAAAACTTCTCGCCTGGAGTAGGGCCAGATCCATGCCCCGTGACGTTGCCCTTTCTCCTCCGTGAATATGAGACTATTCCATATCCAATCCTCTCCTGCTTTAGTCACATCTGGTCACTGCTTCCCTCTAGGCCCATAGGCCTCTGCTGGCTGAGACGGGGGCAAAAGCGAACTTATGTCCTATGGGCACATCCCTAACCAGGACACAGGATGGGGCCATGCCAGGTCACACCCCCCAGGCCTCTCCTCCTACTCCAGGGAGATCACAAGGGTCATGGGATCTGTCTAAGCCCCATCCCAGGCCTTAAGCTGCCTGCCAAGTGGCAGAGGCCCACAGTAAGATGGGGTGAGCCCCTGCCCCTGACCATGAGGCTATAAGCCTGTCACCTATTGCCATGGCAACCCTGAGCCCAGGGGAGGTGTGGGTCAGCTTGAAGCTTGACTGGGTCCTTTGAGGCTTAAACCTCTTGCCCCAGGGTCAAAGAGAATTATTTCTTCCAGGACTTGTCAAGAGGAAAGGCATGCACAGAGGGAGAGGTGAGGCAGAGATGATCACCGGAGCAGGAAGGAAAGGGACTAGGCAGGGTAGACATGTGCCCAGTGCACCTGGTCCCCTGGGCGAGCCCTCCCTTCCTCTGAGCCTTCTGTAAAAATGAGGGGACAACGGGCTTCTCCACAGGAGTGTGAATGTCAGGAGGGCAGCAGTAATGATACATGTAAGCAGTAATGGCTACCGTGTAAGAGCCAAACCCAGAGTCAGGTGGGACCATGGAGGATCCCGGGTGGCCGCTAGCGACCCTAGCCCACCCAGCCTCTCCCGCCTCACTCCCCTTCTATCCTCGGGGACCTGGCTCCCTGCCTAGCTTCAGTCCCAGCCCCTCTCCCGAGCTCCAGGCCCATGGGCCAGCTGCCCACCACACCCCCATGACCGCACCCCCCCACACACACATGTGCGCATCCGTGTTCCATCTATCAACAACGGGCACCACCACCCACCTGCTGTCTATCCTACATGTCACTTCAAGCCTTGCCTTCACCTTCCCCAACTCAAGAATAACCAAACCCTTTGGCATCGGAGTCCTCAGCCTCTCCGGAGCCTGTCCCCCTCCCTGGGAGGGCCTCTGTGGGATGCTTTTCTTCCTCCTCCTCCCCCACCAAGAAGAGTACTTGACCTCATCTCCACGCTCACCCGTGGCTCTGGGATGGGGCCCGGCTGCACTTCCCGCATTGCACTGTGAATCTTTGGTGCTGCCTGCACCCCCACCCCTCACCCCAGTGCACTGGGAGCTCCTGGGGGTCAGATGCAAGTCAGTTGCTCTAAGTCTACAGTACACCTAGGGTCTGACATTTGGTAGGTGCTTAGAAAGCTTCCTAATAAGATTGCCTTGTTTTCTAAGAATTCTCTCTTGCTATGATGTACCCACCATCTATCTAAACCATCAGGAATATTTGCCGAGTAGCTTTCATGTGCTGAGAGCTGCCCAGTGCCACAAATTACATGTGAACGAAATAGGCACAACCCATCTCTGCCCCTTCACTCCTCTTGCCTACCCCTGCATGCCTCCTCCTTATTCTCTCCCTCCTCCAGATTCTTCCTGTCCTTCAGGGCCCCT
>NW_027527920.1:1004583-1019703 GCF_008692635.1 Crocuta crocuta | reverse complement strand
CATCCCACCCCTCTATCTGCCTTTCTCCAACCACATCCAACCTAGAATGGATTCATAACGCGATTCTGCCCTGGGTGTTTCCTGAGTCGTGTCGGCATCTGCAGGGCTCCTAGGAGGCTCGAGACTCCTGGCCTGTCTCATTCCTCCAGCTGGAGCCTCCGCACCTCGGAAACAGAGTTCTGACTTCTCTGTCTTCTAGTCCACTTCCCTTTCTTGAATCCCCACCGGGCATACAGCTGGGTGCCCCCAGGTATCCTGGGTGCCAGCTGAGGGCCTGGCCTAACCTTTGCTCTGGAAGAGGGAGGACTAACCAGCCCCTTGGTGACTCAGCAAATATTTCCCGAGCACCTGCTATGCGCCATGCCCTACGCGAAGCGTGACTACACAGGAAGGAGCTGGGGGTGTCTTGGGCGCTGACCAGGAGCCCACCCAGCCCTGCCCCTTTACCTCAGCGCCCGCTCCTGTCCTACGGCTGAAGCTTCTCACCAGCTGCACCGGGTACCAAACGCTCAGGAATCCGAGGCCCAGAAGCAGAGGCAGGGAAGCCAGCAGGGAGTAGTACTTGTAGATCTAGACAGACAGACAGACAGACTCCCAGACACACTTACCTTCTGCTTTCCTCCCCCAGCAGATGGCCAGGAGCCATTTCCCTTCCCATTTCACTCCTACCTGCCTCACAGGTGGTCTGAGGCCTCTGAGTCTATCATGCCCACCCCCTACCTGGGCCACTCAGCACAGACACCCTCGCGTCACCTTGTGAGGCCCTGTGGAGATGCTCCCCACTCCCCTGGGCTCCTGAACTCCCACAGCACTTGGAGGAGCTGCGAGAAGAAGCTATGTAATCCCCTCCTCCCCACAGTAGGTCCGAAACTGGGGACACCCACTTTCTATGTTCCTTTCTTCCTGGGGTTTGGCATGGGTCCCCGAAAATTAGACAAAGGCCTAGTTTGGTCTGTGTACAGTTGCGACCTGGGCATCGGGAAGCACATGCCCTACCTTCTGGCCCTGAGGCCTTGCCAGGGTTGGGCTCCTTCTGTGTTCACTCATTTATTAGTTAGTTCAATACCTTTTTACTGGGAGCTCAGTATGTGCCAGTAAAAGACCATACTGTCAAAGACCAGTCAAGTCCCAGCTCTCAAAGAAACCAA
Organism: Crocuta crocuta; assembly: GCF_008692635.1. NCBI lineage: Eukaryota > Metazoa > Chordata > Mammalia > Carnivora > Hyaenidae > Crocuta > Crocuta crocuta. The sequence goes on along the minus strand of NW_027527920.1, from coordinate 1,018,555 downwards.
CTAATCGTCATGTCTACCCTGAAAGACTGGTGTTATCTACTCCGTTCACAGGTGGGAAACTGAGTCTCAGAATGGTGACAGGGTTTCCTCAAAACACTTAGCATACCCTGGCATCATTTTGTGTATTTATTGTGTAGGGCCTGTGTTTCCAAGAGTGGAGTTTTGTGCACAGTAGAAGGTCCCAGAGAAGCCCAGCATATAAATAAGAGGAAAGGAGCTTATGGCTCACGCAGCCCCTCCATGCCCCTCTCCCTCAGGCTGTTGTGAGTCTGAGGTTACCTTGGGTGCCTGGGGGCACTCTACCCTCTGCCACACCTGGACCCCGAAGTGAGCCCAGGACAGTGCGCTGCCGAGCAGGTATGAAGCTCCATGCCTGACCGTGGCACAGGCGGCCAGAGGGTAGTAGAGGGCAGGGTAGTAAAGCAGGGCGAGTATCTTCCATGGCCCTGGAAGGTAAGAGGGGCAGAGGGAGACACATGTTGGAAAGGCAGATGTGGGGCCTGGGTCCGGCCCCTGCAGGCCCCTCTCCTCTCCTGACTCCACCTTCTGAGTCCCTCCGCTGGTTTAGCGAGTAAGAGCCCCGCATTCAAATTCAGGCTCTGACTAGGACCAGCGCTGTGATCCTGGGCAAGTTACCTCTTAGAGCCTTACTTTCTCTATCTATAAAATGGAAATGATGGTAGTTATATTAGCAACGACAAAATGAAAAGGCATGTGTAGGGGCGCCTAGGTGGCTCAGTCAGTTAAGCATCCGACTTCGGCTCAGGTCATGATCTCACGGTTCGTGGGGTCAAGCCCCGCGGCAGGCTCTGTGCTGACAGCTAGTTCAGAGCCTGGAGCCTGTTTCAGATTCTGTGTCTCCCTCTCTCTCTGACCCTCCCCTGCTCATGCTGTCTCTCTCTCTCAGAAATAAATAAAAAACATTAAAAAAAAAAAAAGAAAAGTCATGTGTACAGGCTTAGCACAGTGCCTAGTTGGTTGTCAATAAACTAAGATGCTGCCTTATTATCGTTCCCTTCCCTGACCCTCAGCATCCTCCAGCATGAGATGGGGCTCCTACCCACTGACTTTGCAGTCATTTCGAGGATTGGTTGATCTGAGGAGATCATGTTGAGTACGGTGGCCCCTCTTGGTGGCAGCTGCCCTTAGTACCCTCGCTTCCTGGAGCCCCGCTCTCAATTCCCCGGAACCCCCTCCTGCTCTCTCCCCAGTCTCCTCCATTCTCAGAGGGCTGGGCTGTCTGGAGGATTCAGGCAGCACTGTTCTGGGGGTGGGGTCTGCACAAGAACAGAGGAGGTGGACGGGGCAGTAGTGACCCAACGGCAGGGACCAATGAAGGGCAGGTTTCATGCACTGTGGGCGCAGCTGGGAGGGTAGCGGGACACCATCTGCTTGGGAGACTCGGGAGACTGGGATGGGAGCTACCTGACTTGCTACAGAAGGGCCCCGCCCCATGCTCTGAATTCCCACCCAGTGCACCGCCCTCGCCCATCCAGCCCCAGGGCCTCAGATGCACTGGATACCTCGGCTGGTGGGCAAGGCCAAGGTCAGGAAGGGCAACGGGTCCTCAGCAGGGAGCAGCAAACACAAGGAGCTGAAGAGGATAGTGAAGACCGCGGCAGGCACCAGCCAGGTCCTGTCCCCAGCCAAGAAATCCACGGGGCTGGTGCAGAGACAGGGACAGTACAGGAGGGCATCGCTCAGGCCCTGTACCCACCCCCCATTCCCCCACGCCGCGTTCCATAAACCGGGGAGGTAGAGATGGAAACTTTCCAGATGGAAACTGAGGCCACATTATCCACTTATTCCACACATATTTGTGGGGTGCCAGCTATGTACCAAGTTCTGGGCCTTGTGGCAAAGTGACTCAAGGACATCCCCGTTGATACCCACACGCACAGTGGGAACAAGCCAGAGCACTGCTCTCCCCCCTCAGCACTGCTCCCTCTGCCCCCCCTCCCCTGGAGGCTCCAGGAAACAGCCGCCTCCACACAAATCAGCCTGTCTGGGCTGGCAAACCTTCAGAGAGCTCGGAGAGTCACAACATCCTTGTGTCAGAGCCACTGCCTTGGCCTGGGTGTGGCCCCGGGGCAGAGGGCAGACAGCGGGCACAGCTGTCCCAGGCACAGCCCCTCTGGGTTCAGGGCAGGCCACTCGGGCCTTCTGCTTCTGTCATCCAGCTTCACCTCATGCCCTGAGAGGTCTGTCCCGCTTCCTTCTTCCCTCCAAGCCCGCAAGCTCTTTCCCGGGCCCACTGGTGACAGAAACCCCAGGCTAGTCCTCCCCAAACCCATCATGGCATGAGCCACCTCTGTGTGTGGTCTGGGCCAGGGAACAAGGCTGTCTACCCTGGGGTTCCAATCACCCCAACACTTTGGTCTCTCCCATATAAGCCTGCCCAGTCCCATCTCCTCAGGACCATCTTCCTCCCAGCCCCTGGGGTCGCACGACTAAAGAAGACGGGGGAAAAAAGTTCTAGCCACTGATCTCCAGTCCTTCACAATCTGCCATTAAGCATCAGGGTCCGGGTGATACCCTCAAGGGAAGTGAGGGTCAAGGTGGCATGGGATGGGCATCGCTTGTCCAGATCATGGACCGTTGGAGGAAATGTATCTGGAACCAGGCCCTATGGGGGAGGGGGATGGTCTCCTTGGGTCTGACGCAGGAGTAGGTCCCTCCCCTTCCCTCTGGGGCTCCTGACTAAACTGAGAAGCAGGTACGGGTAAGAAGAGCTCCCAGGCTGAAAGGGTGGCCTCTCACTGAGGCCAGAGCAGACTGCTAGGTACCTAACAAACCGTCACGCTCCCAGAGTGGCCCTGCCAGCTGGGCCACCTGAGTGGGGGTGCCCAGGCCTTGGCACCAACCTGGGCAGTCCAGGCCTGCTGTGCCCGCAGCGGGACCCGAGCTGGCGGCGCCTCACGAGCGCAGCCAGCAGCAGCAGCACAAGGATCTGAAAGGAGAGCATAGAGCAAGGCATGGGTGCCCAGGCCTTCCTCGAGGGGCTGAGCCTGAGGGCTTGGCCTTGGTGCTCAGAATGCCCCCTCCCCGCCCCGCCCCAGGGGGCAAGCTTGTGGCATATTGGTGACTTGCCAGAGAGAGGTGACCAAAGTCTGAGAGACTGGACTTGGCTGCATCCTGGTTGGGGCCCCCACCCTGGAGAGCTCCCGGGACCCCCCTTCACCAGCCCCAGCAGAGAACACAAGTTCCCCTGCCCTGGCCTGGCAGTCCGTGGCAAGTCAGTCCGGATTCAGGTTGGACTCACCGACAGCACGGCCAGACAGACGTGGAGGAGGCCAGACAGCACACTGGGGCGGCAGGAGGGCACTTCCCTGCAGGGCAAGGGAAGGCTGGGTCAGGCACGTGTGGGGACTCCCTGGGTGTGCAACCAGGTTCAGGGTCCCAGGCTGTCTACCCTAGGGCTCCAACTCCCACCTCCCTCAACCCTCTGTTCTCTCCAACACAAGCGTGCCTAGTTCCACTTTCTCAAGGTCACTCAGGGTTTTCACGCCCCCCCATGGTGTGCCAGCCCCGTGCCAAGCTCTGAGGTCACAAGGCTGAAGGAGACAGGGGGCTCCCAGGGGAAAACATGGGAGAAACAGAGTGGGCCAGCTCGACCTGGACCCCTCTTCTTTCTCACCCACATTCTTCCTGTGCTTCAAGGCTCACTTCATTCCTCCCGCCTCCAGGAAGCCTCCCCGACTACCCCAGTCCTCATAGACCTCTCCTTCTCAGCACTGGGTCAAGCAATCAAATGTTTGGTCCTCTGTTATGGCCTCTGGCGTTTGATTTGAGTATAAAAGATGGTTAGAATTTGCTAAGGCAAAGAATGGGGAAAAGGAGCTTTGTGTAGAGGGAGGGACATGAGGAAGCCAAGTGACAGGCAGCAGATAGTGTGGCTGGGGTCAGGCACTTTCAGTTCATAGTCTACAGGGTTGAAGGCAGGCCAGAAGCAGGTCACAGCAGGCAAGGGAAGCACTAGGGAGCCATCGAGGGTGTTTGAACAGGGTGGTTGTTCTGGATTTGGGGAGATTTCTGTGGCTCAATTTGAATACCAACAACAGTAACTAGTACTTACTAAGAACTTGACTAGGTGCCAGATGTTGTTTGTTGCCTGGGTTAACTCAGGGATTACCTAAGCGGTGGGTGCTATTATGAACCTCTTGTGCAGACAAGGAGACCACAGCTCAGAGAGGCTAAGTATCTTATCCAAATCACACAGCTGGGAAAGCAGCAGAGCAAGGATTTGAACTGAGGTCCTCCGGCTCCAGCGCCCACATCTGACCAGACGGGGAGAGGTAAGGAGCACGGGAGGAAGTTTTAAGTCGAAAACATATGAAATTGTCATTTCCGTGCATCAAAAACAGTTGAGAATCAGCATTTTCAAGTTAGCTGCATGTAAGCGGTGGCTGGGGAAGGGAGATGGCAGCCTCTGTCTAAGAGGTATGTAGGAGGAAGAATGTATATGCCTGGAGACGGAATACTAGAAGGAAGGGGAATTTCCAGAGTGACCGCTGAGTTCTAGGCCTTATTCCAAGATGAGCGGTGAGGACCAGAATCACATGTAGCCAAGGAAGCCCGGGCTTGGTCTCAGACACGCAGGGAGACTCAGAGGGAAAGGCGCAGCACATCTCTCTGGGTGGGAGGGAAGGGCCGACTGCCTGTGGTGGGGGCCTGATACCCTCCCCACACCCCAGCAGAAGGGCCTGCTGGTCACCCTGGTGTTCCCAGGAGGGAAGCCTCCAATTCCCCAGGCATCCCTTTGAAGTGGAGGGGGAGGTGTGTGTCATCCTGGATGGCTGCCACAGGCATTTGTGTCCCCAGGCTCTGGCCGAGAAGCTCAGCATTGGTGAGGAGGGGATAACACATGGGCAGATGTCAGGCTGGGCACATAACCCAGTCAGGGGGGCTCCGGGGGTGGGAAAGGGCTGGCTCGGCTTACACGGCTCAGTCCCATGCCCACAGAAGAGCCCAGATGACACAGCCCGCCCATCAGACTCACCGCCCACCCCCCAACCTTTTTAGCCAAGCCTTTCTACCTGGAGGGCATCTGGAGAAATGTGACCAGGAAACTGAGTCCATCCAGCCACTGTCACCAGTGCCCAGCAGCCCCAACCCCAGGGCACACTGCTGTGCTGAGGGGGACCAGCATCAGGAGCTCCTCAGAGCTTTGTGCATCATCTTCCTGGGGTATCTGACTTACTCAGGGAGAAGGGAGCCCAAGTTCATCTCCTTGGGATTCCCCTGGGCTTCCACCTTTGGGGGTGGGATTTGGGGGACAAGCAACTAGACTTGGACGGGCTAAGTAAGTCGAATCAAACAGACCTCCTCATTCTTCCCGCAGTGGGAGGAGGGAGCTGCAAATCCCAGATGCCATGCATAGGAGAGGTGGAGCTCCCCATCACGCAGGCCCTGTATGTACCCCACTTCCTTGTGAGGCTGTTTCTGAAGAGCCTGGCCCCAGCCAGGGCCCAGGGCCTTGAGGCTTTCAGGGACTCAGCTGCAGATTGAGGTCAACCTGTCAGGATCTGGGCCCTCCTGGGTTCCTGGGCCCATCCCCATTCTGCTACTTCTCCCACCCCAGAAGTGTGCAGCAGAGGCAAGGGGAGCCCACAGGCTGTCCAGATCCGCCAGGGAAGGGGATGAGAAACCTCTTGCTGACCGCGGAACTGCTGACCAGGTGGCCAGCCCCCTGAGTGCTCCAAACAATCGCATCTCCCCCTGGGCCTGGGTGGGGCCTCTGTCCCTGCTGGGTGACCCAAGCCTGGCCCCGCCGCAGCCCCAGCCCCTGGGGAGACACGCAAGAATTTCCCCTTCTCCAGTTTCCACTGTTGATGGAGAGCAGATGTGTACACATCTGGCTCCGCACCACCTCCCCAGCCTCACCTTTCCAGTACGGCAAAATCCTCAGCAGAGGAGGGGGTGGGGGGTGGGGCCAGGGCAAGAAACAGCAAGGGGAGAACTAGGCTCAGGGGCCCACGCAGGCCAGGCGTCCTTGGTCACATGGGGGGCGCAGGGAGGCCCGGCCCCTCCGCCAGGGTGCCCAGACTAAACAAAGATAGGGGCTGGCAAGTCCTCTGGCCGCACTTGACCAGGCTGTCGTTGCCCCCTGGCCCTGGGCTCGCATGAGCACTCCTGCAGAAACGAAAGGACCCCTCCCCTTCATGGAGATCCAGAGCCAGCCAAAGGCAACAGGGTGGCATGTTTGAGGAAATATCTTTCCTCACATCTCCCCCTGCCCTGGCCTGCCCAGAAAACCTGACACTTGCTAACACCACACCCTAGATGGTCACCATGAGAACCAGTAACCCCTTGAAGGCAGACCCGACTTCTCTTCCCAGCACTCACTCTCCAGGTGGGCTATCGGCCTGACTCACCCAGAGAGTTGCCCCAGACTGGCAAGATCTGAATTTGCAGGGATGGGTCCCAGGAGGTTGTATTTTTAACAAACCGCACGGGTACTTTTTAAGGAACAGCCCAGCACAGGCCCCTCTCCAGTACCAACATCGAGGCAAGGGCTGTTATTCTCATGTAACATGAGTCTGAAGCCCAGAGAGGCTGTGATTTGCCAAGGGTCACACAGCAAATGAGCTGCATGGTTCATCTTAGCAGTCCTGGCCCGGGGGGCTTCCCATCCCCCCCCTCCCCCCGCACATAGGTAACTTTGGCCACACCCCACTCTGCTGGCAGACACAGCCAACTTACCCCTCTGGCTGGAGCTCCTGGCCACCCTGGGGCTCGTCGATGTACCAGTTGCCATAGGCGTAGTCATCCGTGGCCTGAGAGGAGGTCTGGTTCCCCACCGCCTGGGACGACATTCTCTGGCCTTTCTCCTTTGTCCCCGTCCCCGGACAAGTGGGGAAAAGCCACCACAGATGTGAAAAGAGGCTTAGGAGGAAAAAAGAGAGAACGAAAGAAACCCAAACAAAGAAATGTTTCTCTTTAATCCTAAAGGTTACTTTCTTGCTTTTAGCTCTCTGGGAAAAGCCGGTCTGGGAGAGAGGGCCAGGGCCGGCTGGCACGGGAAAAGGGGAAGGGCTTCTTGCCTCCCTTCCCGTCTCTTCCTGCCCCGTCTTGCCCGGTCCTGCTGGAGATAGTTATCCCCTTGGGAAGAATGCACCCCTCAGGGTCCTTGGGCTCCTGCGGGGGCACCTGTTGGTCTGACCACCAGTCTTTGTGCAAAGGACCATTTTCAAAGAAAGTTTGTCCAATCCAAGCTGCCCACGGAGACCTCCCCCTTCTTCCTCCCCCCTCCCCAAAGCCACCCAGACGGACCCACAGACACACATTCAAGGAAGGGCAGGGAGGAAGGAGCTGCAGAGATGAAAGGGTGGGCGGGCAGCAGGCAGGCTGACACAGCTCAGCCGGACCCTCCCAGCTGGGCTCCAGGTCCCTTCTGCCCTCAGGGGTTGAGCCCAATCCCCCTCTTTGTTCAGGCTCCCTGGAGACACCCCCCCTCAGCCTTAGCCTCCTGAGACACCTCCCCCCACCCCAGCCTTAGCCTGCCCCTCTGTGGCTCCTTTGGTCCTCCTGATGGGATCACATGGTGGTCCTGACGAGGTCCCCCTCCCAGGCTCCACTGGTGGTGGCTGGAGCCCTGCAGGGGTGCAGCCAGGAGGGAGGGTCAGGCACCTGGCTACATGCACATACCTGCTTCAGCGCCCTCCCCGAAGCGCCCACACTTTTGCCAACTACATCTGCAGTGCACCACACACACACACACACACACACACACACACACACGCAAGTCCTGCAACCCAAGGAGCCGGCTGGGGCTGGGCTAGGGGCGGAGGCAGGGAGGGGGGGTCTGTCCATTCCTTCTCCCGGCTTTCCATAAAGGAGGCAATATGTGTCTCACTGGTAAAACCTTCTAGTTTCTCCAACTTGATTTCACAAGGAGATAACTCAGCCCCACAAGGCGGAGATTAGTCCTTCAAACACAAACCAGACCCACGGGTATGCGAGAAAGAGTCCCTCCTGCCTCCCGCTCCTCCCCTCCCGAAGCTGTGGGGTGATGGTAAGGAAGGCAGGGCCTGGGCAGAGGCTGGGGCTTTCACTGTTCAGTTTCCCTCCTCTGAGAAGCGGCACTCCTGGCCCGCTCCCCTCCCCCTCCTGGCCCCAGCTCAGAAGGGAGACAAGATGTAGATAAAGACAGAGACAAGTTCTCAGGCCTCTGTCCCTGGGCAGGGGCAGACCCTCTGAACTTTCGAAGGTCCCTGTCTTTCCGATATCCCAGAGGGGCCCTGGGCCCTGGCCCTCCCCAGCTAAGGTATTCATTCCACAGGATTTTTTTAAAGGCATTCATCCATTTATTCTTTTTATTTTTTGTAAGTTTATTTAGAGAGAGAGAGGCGGGGGGAGAAGGGGAGGGGCAGAGAGAGACTGAATCCCAAGCAGGCTCAGCACCACCATCACAGAGCCCAATGCGGAGCTTGAACTCATGAACCTCAAGATCATAACCTGAGCCCAAATCAAGAGTCAGATGTTTAACCGACGGAACCACTGGGTACCCCCATCCATTTATCCTTCTAACAAATTCATTAAACAATTACTAAGCGCTGGCACTGTTCTGGGCCCTGGGATGTGAGAGTTTACAGTTTGGCGGGGGGACAAGTAGGTAAATGACCCCGGGTCTGAGTCTTCCTGTCTACAAAGGGGAGATGCAGAATGCTCTGACGCGTGCCAGGGGAAACTGAATTTGGCCCGGAAAAGTGGAGGATTCCTGAAAAAAAGAAACCTTTCTGTGCAGACCTGAGGGCAAGGAAAAATCAGGTGTGCAGAAGGTGGGGGTCTTGAGGGTAGGAGTGGAGGTGGCAGGAAGTGTTCTGACGAGAGAATGAACAGCCCTGGGGGAGGCTCATAGGAGACAGAGCTTGAAATCCTCAAAGCTCTTCATCCAATTTTAATAGGCAGGCCCCAAGGCTTTCCAGGATTAGGGCCTGAGTTCTCCATCTGCCTCGGCTGGTTTCTCCCTCCTTCCCAAACGGCCCCTCTTCCAGGAAGAGGGCTCAGAACTGCTGTCCCGCATCCCACAGAGTTGTCAGTGTCAGCTGACTCAGAACTGAATCTGTGCTTTATATGATGCAATGCGGGAGCCCACGCTTCCCATCCGATCCCGGGAACCTGGGGTGCATCCAGCCACCATCCCCCTCCCAGGCCTGGCTGCGAGGTCCTCCTCCCTTCTCCTGCTGATGCACAGTATGGGGCCCCCGGGTGACAACTTTACAAACTGGGTTTGGCAAAGCTGTTGCTTGTTCTAGTGACCATCCGTCCCCCAGGGGCCTGTCCTGTGCAGGCTACTGTTTCTCCAGCTAGGCTTTTCGGAATCCTCTGCTCCCACACCAGAGCCCCACCTTCCCTTCTCTGCTCAGGAGTTTTGGACCCCAAGCTTAGAGATCAACTAAGTCCTGCCTGATCTTAAATCCCCATCATGATACCTCCAACCAGTGGAGTCCAGTCTGTGATGGGGACCTCACTCCCGCTATGTTCATAGCTGGACCGTCTTGCCTGTCAGAGACCGTTTCCTTCCCTGGAGGGAGCCTCCCCAGTCTGGTTTGTTCATCCAGTCATTTATTCAGCAAAGGCTGATCGCAAGCTGATTATGTGCCAGGGAAGGTTCTACAGACTGAGAATGTAGCAACAAGCAAGACAGGGAGCCTAACGTGTACCAGGGCAGTGGGGAGAGCTGTGTCGTGAGTACTGAAAGGGGAAATAAACAGGGACAAGAGAAGAGAGACAGCCAGACAGGAGGTGGCTGCGTTAGGCTGGATGGTCAGGAAAGCCCTGGTCAGGAGGAGACATTTGAGCAGAGACCTGGAGGAAGGGAGGGGGACCCAGCTGGGCACCAAGGAAATACATCTAGGCTGCCTGGCAGGGAGGGGCCCTGGGGGAGCCCAGGGCCCAGGCCCTCCCCCACAGCACCTCCCCCCAACTGAACCTTGCCCCGCCCCCAAAGGGACTTCCAGTACACGCCTTCCAGTGGCCTCCCTGCAAGGGCTACCCCAGCACCCGTGATATCACCTCCCTCCTCACGAGGGAGATGCAGAGGCCGTCTTCAGGGAGCCCCTCACCAGAGGTGAGCAAGTTGAGAGCTTTGTCCCTCTCCTTGGGGGGTGTGGGCCCAGATGACAGAAGGCAGCCTGGTGCCCAGTACCACCTTGATCAGGGCCATGCTGGAAATAGGCAGGGACCAGCCCGGGAGGAAAGAACACCGTTTCCCGGTTGGGGAGGCAGCCTACCTGAGCCCTGGGGCTGGCGGTGTGACCGTGAGTGTCCCCTTGGCCCCTCTGGGTCCCAACCCTGCCTCTGCCCCAGGAGGGGTGGGGCTACCAGCCTGGGGAGTCTTTGATTGTGGGCTCTCCTCTCCCCAAGGTCACTACTCACTGCTCTCAATGACTTCATGGCCCAAGAATGTGGAGCCAGCACACCAGGCACTGGTTGTGGCAAGAAGGCCAGAGCCAGAGGCTGTGACTACCCAAGTGTCCCCTGTTGTCTTCTACCTGCCCTCCTGGCTCGCAGCCTCTCTACCCACTCTGGTGCAGGGCAGGGAGGGAGGCAGGCCGAGACGAAGATCCATGGACACTGGGTGGCACATGCTCGGGCTGGGAGAGGGACCCCACTTCTTGAGCCCAGAGTACCTCCTCGGCTTGGAGCCGGAAGAGCTTGGTGCTTGCATCTGTAAAATGGGAAGGTTGGCTCCAAGATGTTAGGAAAGACAGCACCTGGCCTGACTGCAAGCAGCCAGGAAATGGACTGAGATAAAAAAGATGGTAATGATATGCTCCTGAAGAATTTTTCCAAAGTCCTGCAGAGTCCACAGCCTACCCACTGGAATAGGCTTCTCTTAATGTTTATTTATTTATTTTTGAGAGAGAGAGAGCACACATGGGAGAGGGGCAGCAAGAGAAAGAGAGAAACAGAGCATTGAAAGCAGGCTCCAGGCTCTGAGCTGTCAGTGCAGAGCCCAATGCGGGGCTCGAACTCACGAACTGTGAGATCACGACATGAGCCGAAGTCAGATGCTTAACCAACTGGGCTGCTCGGGTGCCCTTGGAGTTGGCTTTATAGGGTGACTCATACCCAGAAGAATCGGAGACTGGCACTTGCCATCAGGGGCTGGAGAGTGGAGGTACTTCAGGGACAGACTGCAGAAGCTCAGAGAAGAGAGGTGAGGAGGGGGAATAAAGAGATGTCTTGGACAGTCTTGGAGGCTTCCTGAAGGTGGGGGGGCTTGGAGCAGGGCCCCAAGGTCACACAGGGTCAGCCAAGGTAGTAAGAATGAGGTGTCTTAGGAGAGCTGAGAAGCAGAGTCTGGAAGGCAAGAAGACAGGGCAGGGGTCAGGGCCACCTAGCTGTGTCCTGCATGAGCCCGTGTGGCCATAATCAGATGAAGTTGATGCAAACACCTAAAGGGCAGCCCAGGCCAGAGAGCACCCAGCTGGGCACAGACTGGGGGATGGCTAAGCCCTGTTCACTGTAGGAGGGGGTCCCAAAACTCTTCTGGGCTCCGCGAAGATCAAGGCCATCTGCCACCTGGGCCTGGCACAGAGCTGCCCTGCCCTGCCCCAAGGGCTGGAGCTGGCCCACAAAGGCCTTGGGATGACTGTGCTTCCTTCCTCCTCGTGTTTTTGTTCAAGTTGATTAAACCTGAGGAATGTTTGCATCCAGGAACAGAGGCCCACGTGTGTGCCTTCAGCAGCCTGTGGTTATCAAAATCCTCACAGGGCAAAGTGCTGGGCTTAAAGGGAGCTGACAATGGGCCAGATGGAATAAGGAAGGCCAGCAGTATCCCCCAAATCTCAGAAGCACCCCCAAGGACTCCCAGATCCTCTAGAGCACGTCCAGAATCTCAGTAATATCCTCAGAATTATGGTCCCACCACAAGAACTCTGGGAACCTCGGTATCACCCCCATGAACGCCCAGGACTCCAGCATCACATCAGAGCCTCTAAAACACCCCAGAACCGTGGCCGCAGTCAAGGACCCATAGACACCGTCAGATCAAACACAGGTTGGTCAGGACCACGGTAAGCAGTTGCAGAAGGTCCAGAGATCCCCACTGCCCCCTACCCTCCCATCCCGGCCCTGGGCTCTCTGAGTTCTACTGTGCCCCCGAAAAGTTCCACAACACCCAAACCTCAGTGACAACTCAGAGCCTCAGCAACACGCCCCGTCCCCAGCAGCGCAGCAGAGAATGCCCAAGGGGCGTTTGGTCCCGGAGCAGGGGAGGCAATGTGCCCGCCTGTGCAGCTGGGCCCCGCCCATGGGGTCCCCAGTGGATAGGCAGCCAGGGCAGGTTCAACGTTGTGCAGGCCCATGAGCTCCGGGTCTGTTCTCCCAGCGCCTGTGTGTCGAACTGCCCTTGACACAGCCAGGTACATAACCTGCCCCCTCTAAGTGGCTGGAGGGCATGTTATTGGCTGCTAACTCATGGTGGGGGAGAGTGTGGATGGCTCTCTACCTCCTACCTCCCTTGCCACATGGGAGCATCAGAAGCATCACCTGACTCGCCCTTTCTGGAATCCTCTTATCTCCCTCACCCAGCATACATGAGGGACGTAGCCAGCCTGCTCTGGTAGGAGTGTAGACCCTGGTGTGGAGTAGGAGGAAGGTGGCCGGCTGTTGCAGAGATCGGCATGTTCCTCCCTCACGGAGTGCTAGGCTAGAAATGACTCAGAGGAGGGAATAGAGAGGCAGCTTTCAGCTCAGGACAAAGGTAGCTTTCTTACTGTCACAGAGTAGTGAGCCCCCTATCAGGGGAGGCAACCAAGAAGAGGCTGGCAAGGAACATCAAGATGCTACAGATGGTTTCCTGCTTTCAAAGGAGGGCTGGCCACAGGGCCATGAAGGACCCCCAGCTAGAAGAGCCCTGATTCTCCCTTCCAAGCACGTGTTCCCTGGTGTGGTGCCACCGTGCCGTGGCCTTGACACATAGGCTTCGTGCTGCCCGCCTTCCTCACTGAGGAACTGACCTGCTGGGCAGGTCCCCTGAGTTCTCTCCCTCTCTGTCTCTGAGCTCTCGCTCCTTGTTCTCTGCTGGCCATAGGGTAGGGTTCCCCATCAGTCTCTCACAGCAAACCATACTCAGACACGACTCTACTGTTGTGTCCCCATCTTTAGAGCCAGCTCCCCAGAGTCCCCCCAGTACAGCCATCTCCAGGCCTCCATCTTCATTCCTCAGAATGGCTCCACCCTACCATTCCCGTCTCCAAGCCTTTGTTGGGGCTCTGCTCCCCTATCCCCCGGTAAAGTGCCTTCTCCCTGTTCCCCCACCTCTTCCGGTCTTACCTGGCCTCGCAAGGCTTGGCTCCAGCCCCAGGGTGCTCCCCAGCAGCTGAGGTCTCCTCCTCTGAGAGCCAGCACCAGCTCTGGCTGGGATCCCGGAAGGCTGGCTGCTTGTGCTGTCTCAGCAGATGGCCCTAAGCAGGGTCCCCAGCACCTGCTTTAGAAGGTGTTTGATCTCCTCCTCCTAGAAATTCAGATCCTTCCTTTCACAGCTCTGGCCCTGCCCCTCCTCCCACCCCTCNACAGTTCAGGCCCACAGCCAGGCTGGGCCCCACACAGCACACAGGACGGCTTGTCTCCGAGGAGCCTCTCCACCCCCACCTCCAAACCATTTGCCCGAAACTTGATCTCCCTGGCCCTCAGAGTCACCTCTGGTGGAGAAGTCTGCACAGGGCTTTGATGGCTGAGTTTCCCCAGCTGTGGCCCTGGAAGGGCTCAGGAACCCCCTACCTACCCTCATTTGTCACCATCCATCTCTCCCGGGAGGCCACTGCCTGATGAATTGCTCCACGCCAGAGGGGAACCACCAGCTAAGCTTTTAATAACCAGATCAGCCTCCCGCTGCTGCCCAGCTGTGCTGAGGGCCCTGACCATGGGAAGGGGGACTTTGTCACACTTTCATGGGACTTTGGGGCTCGAATTTCAAGTACGATCCATTTGAATTTCAGGTGCGATCTCCTCAACCTGGACC
>NW_027527920.1:996920-1004533 GCF_008692635.1 Crocuta crocuta | reverse complement strand
CCCCCCCCCCCCCCCCACCCTGGTCCATTCTCTCTCCAGAAAAGACATGCTGTTCATCCCAAGCACATTCCCACAACCCCCAAGGCTTCAGGGACAGTCAGGCAGGATCTCTGTCCTCTGGGGGTGGGCTCATGCTCACCATGCTCTCCCCTCCCCCTCCTAGAGGGGGTGCCCTGGAGAGGCAAACAACACTGGGGAAGATGAAGGAGGCTCAGATGATGCTAACACAATACATGGCACTGTGGCAGGCAGGGAGGGGAGGGATAAAGATGGGGACCGGAAGCAGAGCCCTAAATTCCCACGAGACGGATACCTGGGGCGGCACCCTCCTCCTCTTTGAAGGAGAAGGGGGGACAGTCAATAAAAGGGTGGGGCAGCCCTAAGGAGCACAGGCTTGAGGATGTGAGATCGGCTTCCGTGATGGTGAAGACCCCAGACAGGGGGCACAACAGCGAGAAGAGATTTTACATAGGAAGGGGTAAACCTACAACACAGAGAGCATTAACTTCTGGCCCGTTTTCAGGAATCTGTCCGCAAAGAACATAGGCGTACATACGCAGGGATAGTTGCCCAAGGTGGTTCATAATGCACAACTTGGCAACGAGCTCAATATCCATCAATGAGCTTTGATAAGTCGGTACAGGAAGGTGCTACTGTGCTGTCACAGAGGACTAGCATGACGGGATCTCAAAGACATAGTGCTGAGTGTGATCATCATGAATGCAAGCTGCTGAGCTGTACATAAATCACGATCCCATTCTATGTTCCTTTAAGCTAGCTATGTGCACGTGTGTGTATGTGTGTGTCTGTAAATACATTAGAAAATGAATCCAGCAGACACGCAGTACGCTGTTTACAGTGGTCACACTTGGGTGAGGGAAAAGTTTACCTACCTACCTAGTAAGCAAAAAGAAACCATTGTGAGACTGTATTGAAGCCTGCTGAGGAGAGAGGAGCTGTGAAGGTGTCACTGAGCTCTGTGAAGCAGATTCTGTCCCCAGCCTAGTACTGCACGTTCCCCAGCCTGTCTTGAAGCTTAGACGCAGACTCGAGACTAAATATGGGCCAACAAGACAGAAAAACAAGTGTTGATCATAACTTCCAAAAGGAGGTGTTTTTGAGAAGAGATATTTCCTTTACCTCTTCCTCCTTCCAGTGGGCTGAAATACAGTTGTGATGGCTGATCTCAAGCCGCCATCTTCGGCTATGAGGTGGTGGTCATGAGTTAAGCAGGATAGAGCAGTAAATTAGCTGCAAAGACAGAGACTGAGCTAAGGCCAGAACTTGGGGCTGGAGGAGATCCCAGAGACTCCTGCTCTACCTATATTCACCATCACATCCGTAGGAAACTGAGGCCCGGAGAGGTCCCATGATGTGCCGGGGCAGTGACTGAGCTAGGAGAAGTTCTGCTGGAAATCCTCTCTCTCCTCCAATACCCCCATGCACATACAGAGCTCTCAGCTCTTTGCCCAGAAACCTCCCTTTCCAGAGCTTGGACTCTGCTCCCTTCTGTGATCAGGGACCCCATCTGGGACCCAAACCCCGGGGCTGGGCAAAGGGCCCCAGAGTCGGTTAAGCGGCTGGCCTGAGACACACCTCTCAGCATCGTGTCTGATAAGAACGCAGACCCTCTGCCCACTGGCGCCTACTGGTGGGGCTGTCTGTCCGAATCTCCTATTTGGCTCCTTTCTCTCTTTCTGTCTCCTTGTCCTTCTATTGCCTGTCTGTCCCTCCCTCCCACTCTCCACAGTCAGTCACTCTTTCCACCCCTGTTACTGTCTCTCTCTCTCCCACTCTCACCCTGTCTGACTCAGTCTGTCTGTCTCCCATCTTTCTCTCTCCTCACTCTCTGTCAAGTCTCTGTGTCTCTCTCTACTCTGTCTTTCCGTTTTCTATTCCTCTTTCCTGCTCTTGGTTTCATTTTCTTCTGTCTCCCTGCCTCTACATCCGACTGAAGTCTGTCTCTCCTTCTTAAGGTTTTAGGCGGCACCCACCCTTGGGCCCTCTCGCGAGCTGGCCCGGCCAGCTCCGTCCCTCCCTCCCTGCTCACCTGTCCCATCAGTCTCCAGGGCCGGAAGAGGACCGGTGCTGGTCTCCGAGCCCCCAGTCTGTAGGAGCCCCAGGAAGGCCGGACGTCGGCTCAGGAGTTTGAGTCCTTGAGGCTAGTAGAACAGCTTTGCAAGTTGGCACATGGAAGGGCAAAGGTCAGTCTGTCTGTACTGCAGGAAGAGAGACTAGCACCCTCTCCTTCCTGCTGCCTCAGGACCTTTATCCCTTCCAAGCCAAGGCTGGCAGAGAGGGGCTGTCGGGTGAGCGCAGGGGTCACGGACACTGCCTTTACTCCTGCTCAGCTGAAGGCCAGAGCTAGAGGGGTGCAGGGATGACCCAAGACTCTCCTCGCAGTGCTCCTTGCCAGAGCTGGAGCGGGAGGTCGGGGTGGGGGAAGGACACGCAGCCTGACCATGCCGCCGGAGCCGTGGGGACCCGATCAGACTCACCTCTCAGAGGGGAGAGCTTCAAGGTAGCCAGGCCCCAGCCCTGACCCCCACAATCAGTGGAGGGAAGGGATCAGACTTCTAATTTTGCCTTTACCAGCTACTGAGCGACCACAGGAAAAGCTCTTTGCTGCTCTGCACCTGATTTCCTATCCGTGCATTCGAGAGAGGCCGGCTGCCCTGTTTCACTGCCAGCGTGAGTCCAGGATTCTATCACCCTGCGGCTGCTGGTGCTGTGGACTTGAACCAAGTGGGATGTGGGGACTGTGCCACTCGGAGGGCTCGGGGGAGAGGCCGCTGGAGGGAGGCTGGGTGCCAAAATCCCAGGGGGGCGCAGCGATGACCACAGGACCATACTGGCCTGGGAATCCGGAGGCCTGAGGTGCAGGTCCGTCCCTCCACTCCCCTCCCTGATCTCTCTGAGCCTCTGTTTCCCCATCTGTCCAAGGGGATAATTGTGCCAGCACTATTGGGAAGGTCCAGAAACTCACAGATGTTCCCACTGAGAGGATTCAGCTCTGAGCAGAGCCCAGGAGTCAGGGGGAAGGGGGAGCTGGAGGTGGCTCCTTAGGGCTGGAGATGGGGGTCTGAGGGCCCACAGGAGCCATGGCGGGGTGTCAACAAGGGAGGATGAAAGGAGCCATTGTGGGAAGCATGAAGGGGCCTTCTGGGGTGGGCTAATTACAGGCCAAGCTCTTGCAGACAAAGCCAGTGGCCTCTGAGTGGCCATTCTTCCGGGGAAGAAAGAAGGCTGGAGAGCCCCATTAGGCCTTTCATGCTGGGCTGAGGAGGGCCATTTGGAAGTCAGCACTGCTGCCTCTCCTCCTCACCCACACCCTGCCCTTCCTGACTCCTGTGGGAGCCAGGCCTCTGCCTGCTGCTTAAATCTTTTGAAAACCACAGGGGTACCTGGGTGACTTGGTCAGGTAGGCGTCCGACTTCGGCTCAGGTCATGATCTCACGGTTTGTGGGTTCGAGCCCCATGTCGGGCTCCGTGCTCACAGCTAGCTCAGAGCCTGGAGCCTATTTCAGATTCTGTGTCTCCCTCTCTCTACCCATCCCCCACTCACACTGTCTCTCTCTCTCTCTCTCTCTCTCTCTCAAAAATAAATAAAACAATAAAAAAAGGTTTTTTTTAATTTTTTGAAAACCACAGAAGGCTGAATCAGGGAGGCAGCTGAGGAGCAGAAAGAATCCTGGGAAGGGAACAGGGGTCTGGTCACTGTCTGCTACCCTGGGCTCAGTTTTTCCATCCATAAAATGGGAGTGCTATCCAGCCCTTGACCTGCTAAAATTCACTGAGGTTTCCAGACTTCCTCTGTAAAATGGAGGCCGGACCCAGAGAAGCCTGACCATTAGGACCCACTACCTCCTGCCTTGCCGCTTATCCCCTACCCTCCCTCCTGGGCACCAGGCTGCCAAGTGAGGCACCAGGATGCATCTCTGAGTTCAAGTGTGAGTCAAAAGGCCAAAATGATCTTCATTTCTCACAGATGGAATTCAGATGAAGTAGCCAAAAGAACGACTTTGTATTATTTTCTGTGTAAGCAAAAGTTGGGCCAGGTTTGTTGATCGATTCATTTATCCCTTCATTCATTCATTCATTCATTCATTCATTCATTCAGTAATGCTTTAATGGTCCCCTGTGCACCTGTCCCTTGCTCAGCCCTGACCTGGACACACAGACATGATACCTGAAGGAATACTCAGTAGAGTATGGCAAAGGTCACCACTTGAGCCAAAAGAGGAAGGTGTAGAGTAGGGCGGAGGAGGGAATTACTGACCTGGTTCCAGAGGAAGAGGCTTTTAGCCGGTCTGCAGGACACCTGGGGTGACACCAGGTGTGGCTGGGCACTTGGGGCAAAGGCAGGGAGGGGAGTCAGGGCAGGCCTGGCCTGGGGCAAAAGTGAGCCTCCCCAGGACTCTCTGTTAGGTGAAATAAGCCAGCCCCAAAAGGACAAACACTGCATGATTCCACTTCTGCGAGGTCCCTGGAGTAGCCACATTCATAGACACACAGAGCAGAATGGAGGTTGCCAGGAGCTGGAGGGAGGAAGAAATGGGGAGTTGTTGTGTAATGGGTGTAGAGTTTCAGTTTTATAAGATGAGAAGAATTCTGGAGTTTGGTTGCACAATAATGTGAATGTATTTAACACCACTGAACTGCACACTTAGAAATGGTTAAGATGCTGAATTTTATGTATATGTCACCACAATTTTAAAAGGTAACTATACACACACACACACACACACACACACACACACACACAGCCTTCCCCAGGAAATTGGGAGGGGAGGCCCAGCAGGGGAGGGGTAGAGGACCCTCAAATCATGCTGAGACCAACATGGCCACCTCAGACCTTTTACAGAAAGTTGGAGGGAGGGAAAGAAGAGAGGAGAGCAGCAAAAAAGAAATGTTGTGTGGCTCAGGGTAGACGGACTAAGAAGAACAGTTGTGTGCACGGGACCTGGGGCTGCAGGGACGTGGGGCTGGATGCAGGGCACAGAAGTTGGCCCCAGAGCAGAAGGGAGTGACTCTCATCTTGTAACGTCTCGTCGGGTCACTTCAAACATGTAAGGGAAGAGAGCTGCTTCAGCTGAATCACCGAATCTCCAAGACCTTAGACCGAGCAGGGGCAAACCACGGCCTCTGGACCCAGGTTGATTGGTCAGGCCCAGCTGTGGAGGCAAAGGTTTCCAGGTGGCCTCAGCCACCCACTCTCTTCCCTAAATGGCCTTTCCCCATACAGCTTACAGAGCCCCAGACCACCACAGCTGTGGGAAGACTTACTGCCCAACTCACACTTATGCTACAGATAGGGCCCCGACACCCAGAGAGGGAAAGGGATCTGCTCAAGTTCATGTGTAAGTCAGGTGACTAGAACTCTTGTCTTCTTAAACCCTCCTTGCCTCCATTTCTCCTTGGGGGACCTGAAGAAACTGAATTTTAATCACGGCAGAGGAAGCCAACCACATCCATTGGGACCCTTAGTGGGGCTGGCCAGTACCATCTTTAGACCAATATCTCCTACTTTATGAAAATAATGCATTCCAGTCAAGGTGAATTCAAGTGAACTCTGGAATGAAATCTATGCTACCCATTAATGTGNTATCTCCTACTTTATGAAAATAATGCATTCCAGTCAAGGTGAATTCAAGTGAACTCTGTGAAATGAAATCTATGCTACCCATTAATGTACTTTTTGGACTCAGAACTGTACTTCTCCAGTTCTGGGATACAGAAGCCCCTCTGATAGTATGAATTTCAATCTTTGAGTCAGTCCCGGGATGTGTTAGTAGGGGAAAGTGTAGGTATAGACACAGATCTCAGCTGAGCTTCTTAGTAGCTGCGTGATCTGAGAGTCTCTCAGCCTCAGATTCTCCATTTGTAAAATGGGCATGATTCTATGTCCCAGAGCCACATAGAGTGTCCACTGCTCAATGAAGAGTGTCATGGATGATGATAATGATAATGATGATGACGCTGTTGGAAGTGAAGATGGTGGTGATGGTGGTGATGGTGACGTTGGTGATGGTGGTGACGGCAGAGATGGTAATCGTGGTGGTGGTGATAGTAGATCGTTCTTTACTGAGGACTGTTCAGAATGTCCTTTGCTCTTTGGGTATCAGCAGCATCAGGAAGGATGGGTTCCAGCTTGACAACTCTTTAGTGTGGGAAGCCTGTAAAGTGAAGCTGTGCCCCACATTGTGAGTTTGGATTGTGAAGGTAAACTGGTTCCAGAAGCAGGTGCTAAGGCCATGCTCCCAGAGAATAAATGCTGTCCTTTTTCCCTGGAGACCCCCTCACCCAGCCAACTCAACAACTCCTGGCAGTGAATAGGCATGTGGAGATAGGCTCTCTGGGCTACTGCCCTGATTACCCCTTACCCTGGGCTCCCCACACAAGTACTCCTCATCCCTGACCCTGTGCTAATTCTTCCGTAGAACTTATCTTCTAGCATATGTTATAATTTACTGATTTTCTATATTTAGTGTCTATTTTTATCTGTCCCAACCTCCCTCCCTCACTAGAAGAGAAATTTCAGGAGGGCAGGAACCTTCATTTGGTTCACTGCTGTATTCCAACTGTCTAAAATAGTGCCTGGCATACATTAGGTGCTCAATAAATATTTGTTGAATGAACAAATGCTAAAAGGGAGGGATTAAAGGCAGTCTTTGCTCCCCAGAACAGGCCCAGCTTCCTGTCTTGTTACCTGGTTTCTCCTCAAACAGAGAGGGTGAGGTATAGCCCAGAGAGCCCAGTGTACAGGCTTTAGTATGGGGCCCAGGCTGGGGCTATGGGAGTGAGGGGGTGGTGCTCAGCTTGGGGTCAGTCCTTGGCAAGACGATGGCCTTCAGGGGGCCTCAACCCTGGGTTCCTGCGTCCCTGCAATACCAGAGGCTGAAGGCTGAGGAGAAGGCACTGAATCTGGAGTTCGAAGTCTTGAGGGAGGGGTTAATGAGGAGGGCAGATATGCCCTGCAGCTGACAGCTGAGAACCCCTGCAGGCCGGCTTGGGGGCTGGGGTACAGTTGCAGGTAAATGATGGGGACCTCCTCCCTACCTGCTCTGCTGTCACCAATGCCAGTGAGCAGCAGGATCCTGGCCAGAGCCTCACCCTCACCAGGAACAAGTTTGTCTTTACTTTGCCCAAAGGTATGAAGTAAAGGGTGGTGGCAAGGGGGAGAGAAGGACCCTGTAACTCCTGCCTCAGCCCCTCTCAGGGACCCCAGGGAGCCTCAGGGATACTGGGAGGGGCAGGGTCAGAACTCTAGACTGGATCCCAAAGCTTGGCCTGTATGATCTTGGGCAAATGCTGGCACTCCGTGAGCCCCTGCCTCCTTCAGTGTGACACGGAGACATGTGTGTGATCAACATGATGTTGATCACACGGTTTCAGGTGACCAAGAAATGAAAGGACACATGAAGAGTGACTTTGTAAATTTACAAGAGCTGAGTACACAGTAGATTTGGGCACAGTCCTGCTGGATGTCACACTGAGCGCCCAGCCTGAGCACCACTGGACTGTGGGTATGGGGTGGGACAGGGAGGTAGAGACCCGGGTCTGGCCTTCAGGAAGCTTCCAGATTAGGTAGAAAGTCAGGAATCCCAAACAGA
>NW_027527920.1:996279-996898 GCF_008692635.1 Crocuta crocuta | reverse complement strand
GGTGACCAAGAAATGAAAGGACACATGAAGAGTGACTTTGTAAATTTACAAGAGCTGAGTACACAGTAGATTTGGGCACAGTCCTGCTGGATGTCACACTGAGCGCCCAGCCTGAGCACCACTGGACTGTGGGTATGGGGTGGGACAGGGAGGTAGAGACCCGGGTCTGGCCTTCAGGAAGCTTCCAGATTAGGTAGAGAGTCAGGAATCCCAAACAGAGAATAGTTAAGTGATCTGGAAGGAGCAGAAGATCCACACCTAGACTGTGAGGCCATCTAGGCAGGCTTCCTAGAGGAGGAGGGATGTGAGGGAATGGGGAAACCACGTTCAAGGCCTTCAGGAGGCCAAAGATCAAGGACAGGTTGCACTCTTCCCTCCACGAGGCCATATACAGGACCATCTACCCGAGTAAGAGCCATCCCATCCCTACATCTGTAACGCGAGGGGCCCGAGAGATGTCAACCGCAGGTAATCTTAGCCAAGCTTCCAGCCAAAGGGCAGTCAGCCCAAGTTTCCTGAGAGCCCTGCCGGTCATCTCCACCCCCTGGGAGAGGCAAGGAGGCCCCAGTCACCGTCCCCGAGCCTGTGTGTCCCCCACCCAACACTTTACCCCGCCACC
>NW_027527920.1:992960-996250 GCF_008692635.1 Crocuta crocuta | reverse complement strand
TGGGCGGGGCCCCGGCCCGGCCCGCCCAGCGGCTGGGCGAGGCCATCTTCCTGGTCTTCCAGCTCCCAGACCAGCGCCCCATGAACTTGTGGGCGCAGAAGCACGAGGACCTGCACTGCGGCCGCCTAGCCCTGCTGCACACCAGCGAGGACCCCATGGCCCGCCACTGCGGGGGCCTGACCTACAATGTGGCCTTCCGCCAGTACCTCAGCCTCCAGTCCCAAACTGCCCTCCAGGGGCCCGCCAGCCAGGCCCCATGTCATCACGCCCAGAGCCCCAGCTGCCCGGGCTGCAGGTGGGTGTTCCCTGGGACTCCGCTCAGGTTCTGGCTTCACTGCTTCCCCAGTGAGAAGACCCAGAGTCTCTGATAAGCCTGGATGTCCCCAGTCCCGAGCAGAGCACCAGAACTTCCCAGGGCGGCCTCCTTCAGTTCCGGAGAATACTAAGTCTGAGGATGGGGGCAGGGAGTCCCAGTCTGAAGGGGAAGACAGAAAAATAGAGCAAAGCCCACACAGAGCGGGGACACCACGGGGTGGGTTTTCTTTTGCCCAGTGGGTGAGTGTCCCCCGAGAGCCTTCAGTCCCCAGACTCGATCTCACACGTCGTCACCAGGTCTTGAGGGATACCCGTCTTGAGAGATGCCCAAAGTGACCAGGAGACAGAAGTCTGTGGGTGTCCCCCTTTAAGCCCCTCCAGCGCCCACCACAGCCAGGAGGGACTCAGCCCTGAGACACGATTGTGGCAGCCTCGGACCCAAGTAAGAGTCTGGTCCTTGTCCAAGCGGAAGGAGGGTGTCCAGTACCGCTGTGTTCCGCAGCCGGCAGTGTGGCTGGTGGGCCTCAAGGCTGGTAGAGCAAGTAGCAGCCCGTATCACAGGTGGAGAAACTGAGGATCATCCCCAAGGATGCTTGATTCCATTTAATACCAACAACATTTCCTGGGGAACTCAGTGTGCAGTTGTGCATGGAATCCAAAGCTAGGTCAGTCCCGGAGCTCACGGTGCCGCCCAGCTTAAAGGCAGTGGGCACGGTGTGGGCCTCAGATAGTCCTGGAGGCCGTGTGCTAGAGGGGGCACTCTGGTGAGGGAGTGTGCAGGTCAGGTTTTGGAGCCTCTGAAGAGATGTTATTGCAGATGAGTCTTTCACATGTTGGTTCATCACTCATTTACATGTTCATTCATCCATCAAACATTTGTTAAGCGCTGACTCTGTCAGACCCTGTACTAAGGTGGATAAGATCTCCGGCTGTCAGTTCTGGGCTTTGGGGAAGGTATTCCAGAAGGAGAGACTGGAAGAAGCTGGCTGAGGAGAAGGAAAAGGTTTAGCTGACAGCAGGAGACTGAGCTGAGTCTGGAGCCAAAGGTGGCTGGCTTTTCCTGCAGCACCTCTCCCAGGCAGTGCATTGTCCTGGAGCTGAAGGGGAGCCCGGGGGAGGGGAGGTGCTGATCAGGCTGGGGTAGGCTGATGGGTCAGGGAAAGCGGAGAGAATCAGGGTTCGGTGGCCAAAGAGCTGGGGTGGGAGAAAGATACAATGTGACCTGGTGGCCTGTGCCAGAAAGATTGGAAGGAACTCAGGGGCCAGTTTCTCTTGCCAGGTCTCGGCCTGTTATGTGGACCCCTTTGGCCTCCGTTCCGTCATTCATTCATCAGTCAATTAACAAATACCTTTAAAAAATCAACAAATACTTTTCACCACCTATTGTATGCCCAGGGCTGTGTGCTGGGCTCTGAGGATGCCCTAGGGGCTTGTGAGGGTGTTGGAACTACCTGGGTTCCTCTGTGACATTCTGTTTTCTCAGACTGCAAGCAAGACCGACTTTGGGGCTCTGTCTGGCCCCTCTGTCCTAGTTTGTCATAGGACTACACACACACACACACACACACACACACACACACACACACACACACACACACACACACACACACACACACACTCATACTCATACACGAGACTCAGAACTCAGGGAGAAGCAGTCCCCTGCTCTCTGCGGCCGAGGCGGGGGCTCACAGATAGCTTGCAGGCTGCAGCCCTGAACGCATGTGGCGGGGCGGTTGTCGCAGGGAAGGGGGGCCTCAGGGTGGCTGAGCCGTCCTCGGCAGCTCTAATTTCTGTTATTTAATGCCATCATCTCCCTGCCATTCTCCCTCTTAAAGTGTCAGATGTCTGCTTCCACCAAGACAAGAAAATGGCTTTCAAGGGAGAGGAAAATAGCTTCCCTCCTGGGGGTTCAGCAATCACAACCCTGACAACAGGGCCAGGAAACTGGTAGGGGACAGATAATGCAGCGGGGTCCTTCAGAGTATAGAGGCACTGCCTTCTTTCGGCTCAGGTGAACTCATCCAGCAGATCAGCCTGAGGAAGGTGGGTACCTTTCTGGAGCCGGGACTTAGAGGCTCAACACTGGAGCTGGGGCTGCATGCCTGTGGCCAGCTCCCCAGCCTAGAGCCACAGGGATCTTTGAAACCCTCCTCCTTCCCCTCTGTGCAGATGGAGAAAATGGAGCCCTGGAGGGAAGGATTTCACCCAGCCCTCCTTGGCTCTCAACTGAAGAGGAGGAGAAAGACATCTGAAAGTGAGGGTAGGGTGACAATGATCCAGAAGGTTGGAGAGAGGAGACTGCATTCATTGCATGCAGTTCAGGGCCAGGAATGGATTTCTGGGCTGCAGATGCAAAGGGGTAGGCTCAAGATCACCTCCTCCAGGAAGCCTGCTCTGCATGGATTTTGTTCCTTCCCGACTATCTTCAGTCCTGTATGCCTCAGGCATGTGAACCAATGAATCTATTCCATTTGCAACTGTATTGCAAACTCACAAATTGTTCAACTTGTGTGTTGGGTATTTTTTTTTAATGTTTATTTGTTTTGAGAGAGAGAGAGCAAGCAGAGGAGGGGCAGAGAAAGAGGGAGAAAGAATCCCAAGTGGGCTCTGCAGTGCAGAGCCCGATGCTGGACTCAAACTCATGAACCATGAGATCATGACTTGAGCCGAAATCAAGAGTAGGATGCTTAGCCGACTGAGCCACCCAGGCACCCTGCGTGTCAGTGTTTAGACCAGAACTGATCATAGTCATGAGGCTCAAGTGTGGCGTTGTGGGCAGAGGGCAAGGGGTTAGGATTGCAATGATCGAGACTGAGTAGGCAGCAGGAGACAGGGCTCTGAGTGAGCTTCAGTGACTGACTTTGACTCTGAACCATTGTGTCCCACAGCCATGGCCCACAGGATACATAGCCATAAAATGACACACCGGGGCTGGTCACAGCGTTTCCCAAATCCCGGAGACCTCACTGGAG
>NW_027527920.1:960383-992872 GCF_008692635.1 Crocuta crocuta | reverse complement strand
CCCCCCCCCCCCCCCGCCACACACACACACACACACTCATATGGACAGGGAACACCTTCCCTTCTCCTGGCCTTGTTTCCTCCTGTGTGTGTGTTGGGCGGGGTGGGGGACGGAGGTTGGAGGTGATGAAGGGCAGATCCCCTCTGGATGTTTCGGGCAGGTACAGTCTGACTCCAGGATGGAGATCACTCAGTTGGCCCCTAACCCACGGATGGGGGGCTGGGGTGCACAGGCAGGGGCTGCAGAGGGAAGTTTCCTGTGCGTGGGAGGGAGCCATCTCCAGGTTTCCTGCCACCAGCTGCATGGAGTGTTTAGGTGTTTAGTGGCTTCCTTTCTGGGCAGAGCTCCACCAGACCCATCCTGTCCCCTGACGTTACCTCCTGATCCTCTTGGCAGGTTTAAGGCCACATAGCTGTGCTACGCCAGCACCCCCACGGCTCTCCTTCCCCCAGAGTAAGAGGGAGTTTATCTGACCAAAGTGTGGCCTGTCCAGTTGCTGGGTAGACAGCATCCCTGAAGGTGAGGAGAGCCGCAAAGTGTAGGACACAGTCTGGCTGCTGAGCTGGCTGGGGTGACTCTGGCTCTATTCTTTCCTGGGGGTTTGGAGGGCAGGGGAAGGACACCACAGCCTTGGGGCTGGAGCCACAGGGTTCTCAGGGGCCACATTCATTCTGGCACCTCACTGGACCTCTCTAAGAGACCCTGAAGGTTTAAGGACAAATTCCCACAGGCAGAGCTTTTAAGAGCAAAACTTTGGGCTGGAAATTCCCAGTGATGAAATTTCTGGAAACATGAACTTGAAAATTCCTTGTATCTAGCTGTGGGAGCCATGATGGGGGCTCCCTCACTCTCTGAGCCAGCGAGTGAGCATCCTCCCACTGGAGCGGGAGCTGGGGGAGGGGAGGGTGTGGGGGCTCCCACCCCCCTACAACCTGGCATTTACCTCTTCCAAAACAATTGCAGTTTTGTTTCATGGAAACGATTCTGTTCCCTAGGAGCCTTTTAAATGACGCTTTCAAGGGTCTTTTTTTTTTTTCTTATTCTTTCCATTTAAGACACCTTTTTTTTTTCTTTTTGCCCCGGAGGGAGAAAAAAAGAAGAAAAAGCTAATAAAGCAATCACCCAATGCTGAGCACCTGGCTCTAAGCCTGTGGCTTCTGATTGTGGCTTTGGCACCGACAGGCTGGGGGCTTTCATTAAGGAGAAGTGGAGAGGAACGGAGCTGGCGGTGGCCGGCCCTGGGCGTCCCCTCTACCCTCTCTGTCCCTAAACTTCTGGCTCCGTCTCTCTCCCTTTGTTCCCTCCCTCCCTGTCCCTCTCCCCCTTACCTTTCCTTTGTCCCCTCCCCCACCCCCTCCGGTCCCATTCGGACCTGAGCTCCGCCCCGTGCTCCAGGCCGTGGGCTTACAGCCTTCTGCCCGGTGCACTTCAGGTCTTCACTCTCCTCCCCTCTTTACTTTTTTAAATTCATTGTGCCTTTTATTGCTCGCTATTGCATACGCTGTTTCTATTGCCCTGGAGACTGGAATGGTTCAAGCGGAGAAAGGCACACAATGTGGATTTCATTAACTTTACTGCCTGTTTCGTCTCAGGGTGGGGGTGGGGAGCTGGGCCGGCTGCGGGAGCTGGGCCGGCTGCGGGAGCTGGGCACCTCTTTGCTCACACCCCTTCACCCCAGTGCCAGACCTTTGCCGTCCTTGCCAGCTTGCCTCATCTAGAGATGCCTCCTGTGCCGCCACCCCCTCCCACCCTCCTATCGGAGGAGGACGCCCACAGCCCATTTCACAGGTGGGGAAACAAAGGCTCCAGAAGGCAGTGCTTGGGATGCTACTAAGAGGTGAGAGGTGGGAAAGGTGAGAACAGGTTAGACCCAGCATGCTGGCCCCCTCCCAGGCTAACGTCCCCGAGTCCCTCAGAATAGGGACTACATGGTCACCCCTCCTCCTCCCTCCCTGAGCTCCAGCAAATACAGAGGATTGGAGCAGGTCAGAGCCTCCTTGCAAATGAGGCAGTTTTATGGGCTTTAGAAAAACACTCCGATTGTTCCCTCAATTACCCCGAGCAGATTGAATGTATTAATCTCTCTCTTAACTCAGAGTGAGACTGGGCTGGTGCCCCTCCCCCAGCCACCAGCACCCCCCTGTCAGCAAGGCTGGAGTGACTCCCAGTCCCTGGCCTTCCTGGCCCTAAGCAGGTCAGCCTGGGTCCAGGCAGCATGCTTTTGCTGCACATGGGCACACACTCACACACACACGCACACGCGCACACACACACACACACACACACAGTGGACAGCTGCTTTACATTTCTCTATCAATTTTCATTGATTTCCTCCTTTGCCACTATTTGGAAGAGGCTTTTCCTTGAGTAAACTTGATCATGGGGGGTAGTGGGGGGGTGGAAGGGAGACTGCAGGCAGCTCCCCCTTCTGCTCCTGTGACAACTGCCTCTAGCTTAAACACACTGTGCCTCAGGCAGCTGAGCCCCCTTTAAAAGCTACCTGAGGTTTCCCTTTGTAGCTCGATTTTCTTTTATTTCAGAGGAACAAAGGCACTGTCAAGGCGTTTCAGGAGAACGCTGTCACCCACGCAGGGAGGGGTGTGTGCCCATCACCAGGAGGGAGGGCTGCGGTTGGCAGGAGAGTCAGGGCTGGCCCGTGCTGGCCCAGGGACAAGACATGACCAGCCCCTTCAGGAAGAGAAAGGCCATCAACTAAATGTACCACAATTGCCCTGCAGGCCACCTGATGTCCCCTCTTCCTCTTCAGTGGCACTGATTTTCTCCCCCAGGGACCTCTCAAGGAGACCTCCGAAGGTCCCTGGACATAGCGGATAAGACCTGAACATGCATAAGTTGGGGGGGTTGGATCCCATGTTTATGTCCTTGACAAGCCTGTCCCTCAGTCCCGCCCTGCTGCATTTCCAAGTCACCTCTGTAAGCCTTTGAGATCCTATCAGGGTCAGTGCCTGGAGCTCAGCAGGATGGGGAATACGACAGGTCTGGGGTTCAGGCAGCTTACAGGGAGAGGCAGATGTACTAGGATCAGATGGACCTGGGTTCAGATCCGTGTCTAGCATTTATTCAGGAGCTATGTGGCCTTGTGCAGATTACATAACTTCTCTCAGCCTCCATTTCCACATCTGTAAAATGGAGGAGAGCAATTCCCATGTCCTGTACTGCTGGGAAGACACACGAGCCAGCTTACAGTGGGCTCTGCCCTGTCGGAGGGGTTGAATAATGTTTGCTGTTCTAGTAATGAGTTAAGATGTCTGTACTGAGCAAAACTGATGGGTCCTGGCCTCAGTGTCTGCGTCTAGAAAATAGGGTTGCTTCTTTTTGCCTAGCCGGCCTCCCAGGGGAGGGGTGACAGGACCTCGTGAGCCCCACCCTCTGGGTCCAGGGTACCAGGTTTTGGAGTGGAGAAGGCTGGCCCAGCCTGGGTGCTAGTCTAGGAAGAAGCTCCGTTAGCAGATTGTTGTCACTGAGCAAGCCAGATGGCCCGGCTGCACCCCCCTCCATCTCCGCCTCCCCCCACTCCAGCCAGGGGCGACTGCTGACTCACACCTTCTGGAGTCTGTGTGAGTGTGTGTGTGTGTGTGTGTGTGTGTGTGTGTGTGGTGAAGGGGATATGGAGCGGAAGGGGGGTGCCTACCTCTGATGTCCTTCCAGCCTGCCCAGAGGAGGGAACCATGGTGGCCCTCATCTCCAGAAATTACCTACACAGTGAAAGACGGAGAGGGGAGGGACAGTAGGATCCAGTTTATGGCGTTTTGCGGTCTTCCTCTTTGCTCCTTCACTGATACCCTGGAAGGTGGATGTGCCCCCAGCAGACACTGCTGAGCACAGCCACCCTCCTGGGTGTGTGGGTACACACACAGCCCCCACATCTCATCCTGGACAGGCAGAGACCCTCCCCATCACAAAGAGAGATTCATACGAACTCACTGATAGACACATGTGGGTCACACACCCTCCCACACACAGATCTGTACCTCCTTGGGACCTTCCCGGCTCTATCTCTGTACAGAACCCCCACCCCCCGCCAGTGCAGTCTCTACAGAAGGAGAAAGAGACTTGGGGACATGGCATGTGTGATGTATGAGGTGAAATTAAAACCCCACGTGAAACTGATCTTTAATAAAATAGTGGCTGAGGGAGGGCGGCAGGGCAGGAACACTGACAGCATCCAGCCAGCCTGCCCTGGGCTTATAGGGACGCAACTGAGACACCCCAGCCTGGGCTCAGGCTCATTCTGCAGAGGTCCTGGGCTCAGGAGCAGCTGAGGCTAACAGGGCCCTACCCTTTCCCCAACAGATGGAGAATGAGTGGGGATATCCCTCCTCCATCTGGATCTGGAGTCCAATGGTCCAGCCTCCCTGAGCCCGGGGTGTTCATCCATCCGTCCATCTACCTGCCCATCCATCCATCTGTCTGGCCATCTATTCCCCCAGCAGGAAACAAGGTCATTGTATCCCCCAGCCCCCGGGAAGCCACCTGGCTGGGTGGAGAGAGGCAATAGGAGGAGTTGGAGGACAATGACTCTCCAAGCTGACTGCGAGGACTGCTGGGACCTGGGGAGGAAGTGATGGGCATGACCGGGTGGTCATCAGGGACTCGGTCTGTTGTAGGAAAACCAGTTCTGGCCAGGAGGCAGAAGACTATTTCTCACTTTCATAAGAGCTGTGTAGCTTGGAGCCAATCACTTGACTTAACTGGGCCTCAAGTTCCTCATCCGTACAATGGGCAGAGCAGTGCCTACTGATGGTAAGGTTGTGGGGTCAGGTGAGGAAGAGGGTGGGAAATTGTCTGGTTCATTAAAACCCACCTCACAGATGTCAGGAGAACACCTGATTCCTGCCTCCAAGAATGGGTGGGGCTCCAAGAGAGATGAAGGACTGTGGTTTTCAAGAGGTGAGGACAGTGTGACAAAGGTGTGGAGGCAGGAACAGAATGTGGAGGGTGTGTGCGGGAACAGCAAGCAGGGAGAAGGGGTGAAGGGGGGAGAGCATATTCTCGGGATGGGGAATGGCAGGGCTGCCACAGAATGCAGGGCAGGTGCTGGCTCCACGCACCCCAAACCTTCCACTATCAGCTGTTTTCCCAGGCTGCTCTGAGCCAGGCTCGCAAAGTTGGAGCCTGCGAAAGCCCACGGAAGCATCATATGGGTCTTGGGAGGTGGGCCGGTAGCTTTCATACTGTCCATTTTCTGGAGCAGGAAACTGAGCCGCTTGAGGAGGTGGCTTGCCTAAGGCTTCCCATTGAGTCAGTGGCAAAGCCAGGCTGGAATCCAGGGCCCCACCATGTTTTTTTGTTTTTTCAGGCACAGTCATCAGCACAGAGGTGGGAGTGACTTGCAGCATTGTGTCGCAGGGAGACCCCTACTTTGATGGTGTGATGGGATCAAGGGGCAGCAGTTTGGGGAAATGGTTTTCTTCCTGGCGGCCCCTATCATGCCGCGTCCAGCAAGCCACATCACTGAGGCTTAAGTTGACCCCAACAAGGAGTGCTCATTGTGCTGGGTACTGGGGAGCAGGACCAGGAACAGGGCTGGGGCTGTCAAGGGCTCCGAGTCCCCAGGCACACAACCCTGCCCCCCGCCCGGCCCACTGGAGTTGTTGGATGACACAGAAAACAGTGTTACATAAATAATCTCAGGACAGAATCTAGCCGTTTCCCACCCTGAGGGTGAGAGAGAGTTACAGCCAAGAAGGTGCAGTGGATAAACGTGGACCTTGGACTCAGATCCTTGCTCTGCCCCATACTGGGTGTTCCTGATCAGGTCACTTCTCTGACCCTTTGTTTTCTCTTCTGTGAAATGGCTGGGGTGGGGGGGTGATAGTTACTTTGCAGCATGATTGTGAGGATTAAATCATATGCTAGCCTGNTTGGGCGGGGGGGTGGGAGGGGGCATCCTGGAGGAGATTCCAAAGACTTCCAGAACAGAGACAGACTGGAAGGCACCAGGGATCCAGTCTTGGAGGCAGGGGTGGGACTCACATCCTCACATCCGCAGGCCTTCTGCTGCTGCTGCTGATTCTTCCGCACAAGAAATGTGTGTTAAGTCCTGATTCTGTTCCAGGCTGGGCCTCTCAGAGCTCTTGGGGAGATAAGAGACCACAGTTGAGGCCACTGTGGTCATTGGATGTCAGAGGGGAAGCCACTGGGCCTACCCTGGGGGAAGGGGTAAAGACTTCTACTTTAAATCCCTGCTCTGCCGCCTTCCTGTGCTGGGACTTAACCCCTCTATGCCTCCTGTCTTCCTCTGTAAAATGGGGAATAACAGTACCCCCTAAACACACACCCCAAGATTGTTGACTTGAATATGCAGTGAATTTAAAGATACTAAATACAGAACATTAGCTGTGATCTTTATGCCCGGTGCATGGCAGCTGGTCGGATAGACAAGTTGAAGGGCTACACTCCAGGGGGAGGGAACATTGGGCAAAGGCCCAGAGGCTTGAGAGAGCACAGTTTCCTTTGGGAATTTGGGGGAGATAAAGGGTGGGGAGCACAGGGCCCAGGGAGGGGCCAGCCATGGGAGGAGAGAGAGGGTGGAATCTGCCCCCACCTCTGGCTCAGCAGGAAACCTGCCCTTGAGTCACTGCAGGGCTGGGAGGCAGTGGGGGCCACATGGAGCTGAGGCCCTCTGATGAGCATGGGGGATGGGGATGGGGAGATATTATTTTAATCTTCCTCTTAAAGCATAATTGCTTTTTGTCGGCGGGTGTTCCGGGAGCTGCCTCCCCGAGAGATTGCTTTGCAGGCTCCTGTCCGCCAGGAGCCAGGCAGGGCTGGGCCAGCTCCGTGCTGCATTAATACTCCGCAAATGCGATTTCATGGCCTCAAATGAGATTAGGGCCAGAGGCTATGCTCTCTGGTAGAGATGGAGGGCGGTGTGGGCGAGGGACCGGCGCTGAGCAGGGAATCTGAGAGGGAGGGAATCACGGATCCCAAGCCCACTGGCCCTGAATAAGCAGTTTCCTGTAACTGGAGCTCCTCAGACCTGCTGGCTCATCCCAGCTGCAGAGCAGGCCCTGAGGCCCTGTCGGTGGTGGCCAGTGGCTGGTGGCGGCTGGCAGCTGGGGTACTCTGGGCTATCTCCCCCACCCCAGACTCCCCACAAGCACCTCAGTAAGGGCAAGGGCTGCGATTACAGTCTCTGCAGCCATGTGGCCTGGGTCTGAAGATTGGCCCTTTTGCTCCGGTCTCTGCCTCTGTTTTCTCATTAGTAAAATGGAGACTAGATAGAGTAGCACCTATCTCATGCATAGTTGTGACAACTGAGTTCGTGTATGTAAAAAGTATAGAATAGGGCCTGCCACGTAGCAAGAGCTTGTTAACTGTTTGCTTTTATTAGGTACACACCCCAACTATTTGTGCCCTGGAAGAGGAGAGAAGGCCACTGAGGGCTTGGACGCTGGAGGAAGGAGGATTTTCTGGGGGGCAATCATCATTATCCTAGGCTGAAGGGGGGAGACTTCTGGGGAACTACAGGGAGGAGGAAGCCATCTGATGCTAACGTTAATGTCATCCCTCAGTGATTCAGTGAGTACCCACCTGGCACCTACTTTGCGCCAGGCAACAGCCTAAGGATGGGACCCGCAGGCATAGTCCCTGTCCTCAGAGGAGAGAGATCCTCTCCCAGAAAAGAATAGCAGGTCACCTGCCTGGGCGCAGAGAGGCCTTGGGCTATGGATCTGATGCCCCCAGGGTGGCGATGGGGGCAGTGGGAGAGGTTTCAGGGCAGATTTGCTAGAGGTTGTCTTGAGGAAGCCTCATGAATTATTCAGCCGGCAGAGGGAGGAGGACAGTCCAGGCAGATGGAGCAGTGGGTGTGAAGGTCGGGAAGCTGGAGAGCTCAGAGCCCATTTCAGGGGGCCACGGGCGTGCAGTGTGGCTGGAGCATGCGTGTGAGGCAGGAATCCGTTGCCATGAGGCTGGAGAGGCTGGGGTGAGGAGACTGAGAGGCCTTCAGGGATCTCCTGAGAGAATTCCAGTCTCTCCTGAGAGCAGTGGGGCCCTCCTGAAGCGTTTATGGAAGCAGAGGAGATTTGTGGGGTTGGAAGAGTCAGGGCAAGGATTGAGCCTACGGCCCCCCCCAGCCTGAGTGGACCCTGAGTGGACCCCCTCCTCTCCTTGGTGGGTCTGGCCTCTGCACCCCCACCTGAGGAAAGGGAAAGGCAGGTGACCTTCACTGCTTACACCTTTATTTAGTTCTTTGTTAATGAGTTATTGATTTTTCAAAAGAAAAATGCCCCCAAGCCACGTTGCATCTTTAGCAAAGTGATTAACGACTTGAAGATGGGCCCTGGGCCGCCCCCAATGAGAACTCCGGTTACCAAACGCTGAGAAGGCTCTTTCCACAAAGCGGTCAGTAAACGTGCCTGCTGCGCCAACAAGAACAGCACGCCTGTTACAGTCACCCCAAGTCCCCTGTTGCAAAGTGGAGGCTCCAGGGATCCACACTGGCATACACGTGGAAGAGGGGGTGCTCCCTCACCAGGCCCCTGCGCGGTAGGGCATCCTCGCTGCTTTACAGAGGAGGAATTGTGGCCCTGGCAGGCTGAGACTCTTGCCTGGAGGCTTGCAGCAGGGCCTCGCCAGGCCAAGGTTAAGGCCAGGCAGGCTGTGGATTTACCACCGTGATTACAGGAGGTGGCCCTCCTGAAGCCTGACACTCAACAGCCAACAGATGAGCACCTGCTGTATATGCCACCCGGCTGCCAGGACGTGCTGTGGCATCTGGAGAATGGAGACCCTCCAAGAGAGCTGCCTCAGCTGACACCTGTCAAATGCTGGGGGAGGGGCAGGGACTTGGCCAGGTCCCACACCCCTGCCTCTGGTTTATCACCTATTGGAGGGGACTCAGCAGCACAGACACAGGCAGGTGTCACCAGGGACAAGAAGAACTGTTGAGAGCAGGGGATGAAGGGAGTCAGGAATGCTTCCTGGACGAAGGACAGATTGAACTTAGGTAGGAAAGCAGGAGACCTTTCTGGCGAGGGGGCTGCCTGGAGAAAGGCGTGGCTGTGGGGAGGGGCCCGGAAGCCAGGCACAGAGCCCGTCTGGGGAAAAGGGAGACTGGGGCTAGAATGTCCGGTGGTGGGGGAGGGTGTGTGAAGGCTCGAGCATTGCGTGGAGGTGGGCACACTTCACCCTACAGACATTTTTTTGCTTCTCTGGCCCATTTCTGTTGGGGAGACCTGCCAGGTCCCAGTTTGTTTAGCAAGGAAAAGAACAAGCATTTTTGGCACACTCAACTGATTGTCAGTGCTAAGGGCAGCACCTGCGTTGCCTCGTTTGGTCCTCAGAACAGCCCTGGTTTCCCCTCTGTATAAGGAGGGACACCAAAGCTCAGACAGGGCTAGTATTTTGAACCGACATCACACAGCTATAAGCTTCCATTTGCTACAGAGTCACGCTGAGTTTCCCACGTCCTCCATCC
The DNA here is from genome assembly GCF_008692635.1 of Crocuta crocuta. Classification (NCBI taxonomy): domain Eukaryota; kingdom Metazoa; phylum Chordata; class Mammalia; order Carnivora; family Hyaenidae; genus Crocuta; species Crocuta crocuta. The sequence continues at coordinate 983,427 of NW_027527920.1, read as the reverse complement.
TTTGCCTTTCCCAGGAGCCCAATGCGTTGGACCAAAGGAAAGACAGAGAAAGAGATGGAGGTGGGGAGTGGAGGAATATGGGGGATGTCAAGGGGTGGCAGACAGGACTAAGGGGAAAGGAAGGCCAGGTTTGTGCAGGCTCTGGGAGACACCCTTCCCTGGACTGGCTGCAGGGATATCTAGGCGTAAAGGGACCATAGTAGCTGGGACACAGCATGAGGGAGTGTGGACAGCTGGGAGTCACATGTCCGTGCAGACCTCCCCCTGCACAGCAAGGCCAATGGCAAAGCCATGGGGAGAAGCGGGACTCTCCTTCCCCAAGAGTCAGCCTCAGATCCAGTCCAGCAGCTTGCCCTCCTTAGCTGCAGGTTCCCTAAATGGCTGTGTTTAACCCCCTGGCCTGGCTATGGGGCAGCTCCAAGTGCTCTCTCCTGGGGGGAGGCGGGGAGGGTTACCTATTAGCTGTGAGATCACTCATTACCTGCTTCTGCTCACACTGGGATCTCTCTGAGTCATCAAAGCTTGGAGCTGGCCCCTGGGCATTTGGGGAGCAGGCTCATTTCCCTTGGTTGGGGGAGGACCGGGGATGGGCAATGAGGCCAGAGGAGGAGCTGGGGAGGCAGAGGGAGAGGTGAGGTTCATGGTGGTGGCTAGGAAAGCCACACACAGTCCGAGGCTGATGGCCACCTCACTGGCCAAGAGGAAGCAGTTCTGGGGGAAGGGCTAGTGTGGCACAGGAGTGTCCCAGGGGTCCTTGGCCCTGGGAGTCAGCCAGCCCACAAATGAGGTGGTAGGAAGGCCCTTCTGGGGGCTGCTGAGTGTGCGGGGCTCTCTAGCTCTCCGGAGCCAGTGTATTTATCTTCTTCCCAGGCAGGAAGGCCAATGGGCTGGGGCTCCGGGGTGCCAGGCTCAGATGGCTGGTAGGGCAGCTGGATGAGAGCCCAAGCCCACGTGGGCAGCCTGAGGGACCACCGTGAAGCAGGGAAGGGGCCCAGGTAAGAATCTGAGGAGGTGTGGCAGGAGCACTCTCAAGCCCTGAGAGCCGGTGCTTACTGGCTTCCTTAAACTTTGCTCCCAAAGTGCCCTGCTGTCCTCTCACAGTCCCACTGCCGAGTGCTGAACTGGGCCACGAAAGGTTCATGTAGGCACTGGGGCAGCAATGGTCCTCTCCCTGACCCCCATCTGCTGCTGCAGCCTTGGGGACTAACAGGAAGGCACAGTAAGGTGGCTGGGGAATTATTGCCGAGACCCTCTCCACCCGTACACCCGCCTGGTGGGGACATTATGGGCCCATGAGGCATGGGCACCACCCTCTGCAGACCTGGAAGGGAGAAAACTGGCTGTGGGACTCCTAGCTTCCATCCCCAGCCGTCTGGTCTTTCTGGTTCTAATCGTAGGTGAGGCCTTAGTCTTCCTGTCTCTTAACTGGGGAGAGCTACATCCTTCCTGCTTCTCTCTAGACTAGGGGTGGAGGGGGAAGGAGAAAGGCTCCATAAAGCCTTAAGGTCCTGCCTCTTATTGCCAGGATGGGCCTGCTTTGGTCCCCATACCCAGGAAAATGGGAAGAACCCTCAGCTCTAAAACAGCTGGCAGAAGAATGAGGCAGGCCATGGGAGTCTTCCAGATACCACTCAACCCTACCCAGTACCCCAGATCTCACCTTTGCCAGATCAGGGTTCCTGACCATGTTTTGGAGGCCCAGTCCATATCTAGACTCCTCATGGAGCACACCTCACCCCAGGCCAAGGGCCTGTCACCCCTCATGCTGCCATCTCACTGCATGGAAAAGCACTTAGAACCATGTCAGGCACATAGTAAGTGCTCAGTAAAAAGAACTGTTCTCTTTTTAATAATTTCTTGTGGAGCTCAGAAGTGGATTAGTCATAATATCGGGTCCATATCCTAGAGCCAATGTTGGCCCCCTTTAGCTATTCATGATTTAATTTTTTTTTAAAAAAATTTATTTGTTTTTGAGAGAGAGAGAGAGAGAGAGCATGAGCAAGGGAGGGGCAGAGAGAGAGGGAGACATAGAATCTGAAGCAGGCTCCAGGCTCTGAGCTGTCAGCACAGAGCCTGACATGGTGCTCAAACTCACAAACCATGAGATCATGACCTGAGCCAAAGTCACATGCCTAACCGACTAGCCACCCAGGCGCCCCATGATTTAATTTTCAACAATATAATGAACACCCCTTAACTGCCCAGTGTAAGAGACGTTACACTAACACATCTACTTATTCCCCAGTCTCTCTGTCATCTTCCGACCCAGTCTCCAAGAGGGAACCGTTTTCTTGAACTTTGTGTTTATTATTATTAAACAAGAGAAAGACTCCAGGCACCCAAAGAGGCAGGATGGCTGCAAAATCTTGAACAGAAATAGCTGTTTCTACCGACCAAGTTGCAACTTCCTGTGGGTAGCATCCGGGTCTCCCCAGTGGGCTGGGCATACAGAGCCGTTGGCAAATCGGGTTGATGGGCTGTTTGGGGTCACAAAAGCAGGGAGGTGAGGACTTGATGCCAGAGAGCAGGTGGGACCCACCTCTAAAACAGGGAGAAGGGCTTTGCTCCCTGCCCCCCTCTACCAGTGGCTTCCGCCCTGCCCTGTGACATCACACAGTGTTGCCCAGGTGACCTAGTGGGTAGACAAGCTCACAGCTTTTCCAGGTCTTGGCAGAGAGAGGGCCACCCTGTCTTTACCTTCCTGGGGGCACTAAGAGCCAATTGTTTCAGCTGCTGACCCCTACCTAGCTGGTCACGGCCCAGAGCCCTGAGGATACCTCCACTCCAAGAATGTCTCACTACTGAGAAAGTTCCAGGCTGCCCCTTACCTGGCCACCTCCCCTCCCCTCACCCCAGCGTCCCCTGTCTATGTCCCAGAGCCAGTGTATGGGGCCCCGGGACAACACTGACGCTCCCTACTGTTTGCCAAGCCCCAAGACTCCAAAGTGCCCAAGCCAGCTGTCTGGGCAGGACCAATGCCTGGTAAGCCACCAATATCAGGTACTGGTCCCCGAGTTTGTTAAACAAGGCCAAACACTCCCGGCCTCAAGAGGATGGGACGGAAAAAGAAAAAGGTGAGGTCTAGGGCCATGGGTCATTCACCTGCATGAGCTCATCCCTCCTTCAAAGCGCCTTGTTTTATTTGCTCCTAAATCATGATGAAAGCTTCCCTTATCTGGGCCTCAGTTTTCACAGCCGTGAATGGAGAGCAAGGTGGCCTCTGTGTGTCCTCCCAAGTTAGGCATGCTGTACCCTGGGGCCACGAGGGGCCTGAAATCCGTGTGCTTGCAGGTGTTATCACCCCCTAGCACCCTCACCTGGTTGGTTCTGCCTCGCACCCCCATGACGCAGAGAAAAATGTAGCTTGAATGGGCATAGGACTCCTGCCCCCGCACACCCTGGAAGAGAGTTTTTGCGCTGTTGTCACAAAGGCGCAGAGACCCCACTGAGGTGGCTCAACTGTCACCCTGCAGGGTCTTCTAGGAGATTCCCACACTGCTGCCCTGGGACTGCCAATGCTCCGCTGTCCCACACCCTTCCAGCCCTGGCCACAGACACTCTGACTCCTAGAAAGAAGGGACTCTTATTGGTTTTGAAGACTGCTGTATCCCAGGATTCAGAACAGTGCCTGACACGTAGTAGGTGCTTTATAAATATCTGTGATAGAACAGCAAGACCTTGCCAGGAGGGGACTAAGATCTCCAAGTGGTGAAATGCAAACAGTTCAATGAGGCCTCCCTTGTCTCCTGCTAACCGGCAGGGCTGAGCCTATGCCTTCGACTGTGCCAAGTACCGAGTGGGATGGCAGAATGAGCTAAGACCAAACGCACCAGGTACTTGCTAACTTGGGAACACCCTCTCTGCTGTTAGATTCAAACCAAAGAGAGCTACAGGTGCCCCACTGTTTCTACTTATCACTCTTGACTTTGATGTCTGGGGTTCCTGGTGTTCTCTACCCATTACCTGGTTCCTCCCCTTGACTCTACCTTCTGCCTTTAAGCTTCTTTCTGGAATGTCACACACTCAGGACAGTGCACCAGGCTGGCCTGACCTAAGAGGCCTTAAGCTGCCAGCTGGTCCTCAAGCTCATTTCCACCTGCCCACTCAAGCTGGATTTGGGGATCCAAGGAGCATTCGTAGGACCCCCGAGAAGGAAATGGGTGTTTTATTTATTTATCTTAATGTTTATTTATTTATTTTGAGAGAGAGTGAGAGAGAGAGAGTGTGTGTGTGTGTGTGTGTGTAAGCAGGGGAGGGGAGAGCAGAGAGAGAGGGAGAGAGAGAGAGTGTGTGTGTGTGTGTGTGTGTGTGTAAGCAGGGGAAGGGAGAGCAGAGAGAGAGGGAGAGAGAACCCCAAGCAGGTTCCACACTGTCAGCACAGAGCCCAACGCGGGGTTTGAACTCACACACCGTGAGATCATGACCTGAGCCAAAATCAAGAGCGAGACGCTTAACTGACTGAGCCACCCAGTTGCCCTGGTTTCGTTTTATTTAATTCATAATTTTGTGGAACATTTTTAATGACTGGGTAGAATATACTATACAAATGATCATATTGTGTATATATAGTGTTACATATTCATATTTCCTCTTCTGTGAAGCCTCCATTCATGTCTTTTTTATTGTGGTGATGCTTACAGATCTCTGTGTATCAGGGATATTCATCCCTTTATATATATTGCAAATATTTTCTCCTGTCTTTTCTTTGGATTGCAGTGAACTGGGGGCTATTATAGAAGTCAGTGTGGATTGTTAATGTAATCCAAGCGATCAATCGTTTCTTTATGATGTCTGACTTTTGCAGCATCTTTGGAAGAGTGTTTCCTTGTCCAAAGGCTACAACCCTCATGGCTAGTACTAACTAACAAGTACTGGCGACTTGGGTCATGAGTCCGAGGGCATATACGTCATGGCCCAGAGAGAGCTCGGCACGTCCGGAAAACACTAGAAGGGCAGAGCAGAGACCTCACAATGTGGAGACATAGATCCGCCCCACTTCCACTCTGCCTGCCAGCAAAGCCTAGAGCCCAAACACAAGGGCTTTTGTCTCCATGAGCCTGTTTTCCCACTAAGAGTGGGCCCTCCGGTGGCCACTATAACTCCCAAGCAAGTTTAGATGCTGAAACTAGAAGGAACATGAAGGACCATTTTTTAACTCAAAGCCCGTAAGATACAGCTGGAGAAACTGAAGTGGGATGAGGGGGGAACATTGGTCCTGATGCAGGCCCATCTCTGAGGGAAGCCTGCAGACTGTCATCCACATGTAGGAAGGAAGGAAGGGGAAGGCCGAGGTTGGCCCACAGTTCCCGCTCCAGGTGTCCCACTTGGGCCAAGCCTCCCTGGCCCTGGGCCCAGCCAGCCCAGCGGGCACATGCGTGCGGGCCTCACCAGGAGGCGCCAGCCTGGCAGCTGGCCTCATGCCCAGAGGTGAAGCATGAGCAGTTTCTGTCCAACCCCCTGGAAGCTGTATTTCCCAGAAGACTGTCCCACAAGGGGAGGCACAGAGGGAGGAGGGGACAGAGAGGGCACACCTCGCAGGCCCGGTCTGCAGAATCACTGTTGGGCTGTTAGACTACCAGCTGCTATGCTGCTGGGCCCCCACTTCTGGGGCCGTAGGAGGCTGGGGAAAGGCCCTGCACCCCACAGAAACAAAGGGGATGGGGCGGCCATCTTGGGCTGCTTCTAGGATCAGGGCGATGGAGAGACACATTAGTCACCTCTTCTGACCTCCCTGCAGAACCTTAGGCCTGTTATAGGGAAGACTGAATTACAAACCACTCCGGATATCCCCATTGACCAGGTGGGAAAGAAAGACCCCACTGGGAGTTAGGGCAGAGCCAGCCCAAAATCTATATTTCTGGACACTCCGGGTGGCTGGTCTTGCTCCCATAGCACTAAAGCAGGAGACTAACCCTGCTGGAGAGTGGAGTGGGTTATGAGAGGCACACGGTGAATGTGGAACACCAGGAGGCAGCATCTCTGACCTACGGGGGTGGGGGGGGTGACATTGAGACTGCTTCCCCCTCCCCATCCCCCTCCTTTTAGTAGGGGTTCTTTCTGCACACTGACCTCCCTCCCCTCCTCCCACCGTAGCCTGGCAGAACAGGGGAGAGGGGGAAGGGTAACTCTTAACACCTCTGCAGATGGTGAGAGGCCCCCCTGGGCCCTGCGGAGGGGGCATTCCTCAGGCAGAAGGAGGGGTCTAGCTGTAGGACTGGCACTTCTGGGGCTGGAGGGTTCTCACCTCCTAATTAGTCATCTTGTTAGTCAAAGACCACAGACTGTACCAAGAAGGCCTTTCTGATAACATCAGATCTGTAGGAGGTGGGGGAGCAAGCCCCAGGAACACAGGGATGGACGGACAGCAGAAGAGGGACCCGCCCAGACAACGGCTTGAAAGCAGGAGCCCGCTTGGGATGTGCCCAGAGGCCAGAATGGCTGGAGCCAGAGGGCAAGACGCTCAGGGGCATGAGGCAAGGTCGCTTTCCCAGGCCAGTGTGTGTACGTCCTGACAGGCCAGGGAAGCTCTGAATGAAACAGGGAGCCACTGTTTTGAGCAGTGGACAGATCTGGTCTGATTGAAATCTGCGAAGGATCACTCTGGCTGCTGTGTGCAATGGGCAGGGTGGAGGAAGCACCAGAAAGGAAACAGAAGTGCAGAAGGGGTCAGATTCTAGACATGGTTTCATGGTTTTTTTTTTTAATGTTTATTTTTGAGAGAGAGAGTGTGAGAGTCCGTGTGAGTGGAGGAGAGGCAGAGAGAGAGGGAGACAGAGGATCCTAAGCAGGTTCCCTGCTGTCAGTGCAGAGCCAGATATGGGGCTCGAACTCATGAACCCTGAGATCATGACTCGAGCCAAAGTTGGACACTTAGCTGACTGAGCCACCTAGAGGCCCGCTAAACATGGCGTGAAGACAGAGGGCTCATGGAATGTTCACCCCACCACGATTATCAGAACTGAATGAATTAAGAGGCATCAAAGTCCACAGGCCCTTCCTTCCGCTCTGCCCAGAGGCTTCTGAGAGCCAGGAGCCACCATGCCCAGAACCCCCAGGCTCAAGGTGGGAGCAGACAATGTATGGGGACCCTGGGGCCTCACGTGGGAAGCAGGGCAGTTTCCAGACAGGCTGGTCCACACCCACGTTGTCCCATTGGGGAAACTGACTCTTGGCACCTGACGGGCTTTCAGGCTCATGGTGGTGAGGAGAGAGCTGCTTTAAACCTAGCTCGGCCGACACTCGGTGCTCATCAGGACTGAGCCAGGGGATCGGCCTGCCTGGGCTGCTGCCAGCACCACAGCCCACCCAGAGCCAGGCCATTACTCCTCTCCTGGCCTGTCTCTCCTCCACATAACAGGACACTGTTCTCCGTCTCCACAGACATTTCCCTCTTTGAGGACCCCCCCCCAACCAGAGCCTGCCCTGGAATGCAGGTTCTGACAGACTGAATTTGCTATTTTTTTTTTAACATTTATTTATTTTTGAGAGAGAGAGGGAACAAAAGCAGGGGAGGGGCAGACATATGGAGAGAGACAGAATCTGAAGCAGGCTCCAGGCTCTGAGCTATCAGTGCAGAGCCTGACCCGGGGCTTGAACTCACAACCTGTGAGATCATGACCAGAGGCAAAGTCAGATGCTTAAACAACTGACCCACCCAGATGCCTCATTCACACTTTCGAGATAAAGGGCAGCCCTCAGTGACTCCTCAGGGCCCCATCTCCATGCTGAGGAGGCCAGGGGCCTTCCGTGACTCCTCACATCAGCTAGTACTGATTAAGTGGCTAGATAGACAAGGATGGGGGTAGCCTCCTGGCAGGTGGGGCCTACCAAGGGTAAATCCTGGGTCAGTGGTGTCAACTCCAGGCACCGAGAATGAGAGTCAGCCAGCCAGTGCAAAGGAAGACCAGGACACCCCAAGCCACAGCAGCCACATGTCCACACCCCTCCCCAACCCACAATGTTCACTAAATACCGTTGGCTCCGCCACCCTCTCTGACTCCTCCTGCCTCCGGAGTCCACATGAGCCTGGCCCAAGCTACGGGAAGCTCCCCATTTTGCTCCAACTTCCGACTCATCTTTCCAGCCCATCCTTCCAGCCAAGCATGTCTTCCTAACCCTTCAAGTCCTCCTCTTCCCAGCAGCCTTCCCTGATTGCCCGGCCACTGCTTCTGTCTCCTCTCAGCAGCTCTCAATACCATGGTCCTTCAGGCCCTGAGTCACAAGCTGGTGAGCTTGTGTGTGTCCTGCATGTGTGTCCGCTTGGAACAGCCAGCCTAGGGGGCGCCATGTGCAGGCCGGTGCCCCTCCTTCCTAGTCTGCAGGGTTCTCTGGGTAGAACGCAGAGGAGCATCTGGGACAGCCACGTTCATCCCCTTTTCATTAATGCCTTGGGTGACTCCATGGATGTGGATAAACTTTGTAAACTGTAAAAGGCTGTGCACGGGAAGGACCCAAGGTGACAAGTGGACTGGGCTGAGGCTACAGGAGAGACCGAGGGAGAAGGCCAGCTGCCAGGACCTCAAAAGCAAGCGGAATTTAGGAATTAGAGGCAAGGGCACCCGCAAAAGCAAAGGTTTTAGCGGCGAGAGTGGACTTGAGAGATGAGGGCCTGTCTCCCTCTGCAGGAAGCGATTGGGGACTGGGGCAGACGTGGGGTGTGGAACGGAGGTAGGGAGAAGATGGGATCAAAGGCAAGTGCCCTGTAGTTCCAAACTGGGCAGGGGGAGTTGGGGGGGGGATGACAGAGGGAAAGGCACTTGGAGGGGAGGAGAGCAGTGAGGGGCTGGAGTTCTAAGAAGGCGGTAAGGGCAGAGGACCACCGGGAGGAGGCCACTCAGCCCTGGCTCTCTCCACAGGTCACTGAGAGCCCAGAGGAGCCCCTGAACACTGTACAGAGTGTGGAATCTGTCACCAGCCACCTGTCTCCCCCTAATAAGGAGACCATCATGATCACTCTCCACGGGGCCACCAACCTGCCCACCTGCAAGGATGGCTCTGAGCCGTGGCCCTATGTGGTCGTGTAAGTGGTGCTGGGAGTTGGGGGCACGGGGCTGGTGCCGGCTATGAGCAGAAACCAGTGGCTGGATTTTTGGAATTGAGCAACCAAAGGTTGGGGGCGGGACCGTGATGCCCAGAGGCGAAAGTCTAGTGTGAGTCACACAGAGGCTGTAGGCTCTCTACGTGTGAGGCCTGACATCTTCCCTGCGGCGTGGGAAACAGTTCACCGGGCCTGGGGAAGGAAGGAAGAGCCACTCCTTGATCCCGTAGTCAGCAGGACACAGCCTGGCCACAGTTTGACCTCAGGGAGGCAGGGCCCCTGGAGACAGAGACCTGGGCTGGGCTCAGAGTGGGGTGGTGGTCAAAGGAAGAAGGCCCGAGCCTGCCTCTCCGGGACTCTGGGTGCCCGATCCCCCCACGCCCTGTTCTGGGGTAGGTCCCACAGCCATCTTCCTCTTTGCCGCCACCACCCCTACTTCTAGGGTCATTTCTATCTTAGGGGCTTCCCCAGTTCTGGCCCTTTAATGCACCCCACATCCCCTGTCACCACCTGCAGTGAGGCTGCACACTTCCCACAGCCTAGTGGCCGAGCAAGGCCTGCCACGCTGTCTGCTGCCCACGTCATGGGCCTCACTTCTCCCAGAAGGGCATCAAGGGGTGACTGAGTGTCCATCCAGCCAATCTATGGTACGGATGTCGGACATCCGTTTAATCCTAGTTGTAAAGCACTGCACCATAACCCCTCCGACAGGCTTGTCGTCCCTGAGCCCCTCTGTAAACAGTGGGAGCCACAAGGGCCTTCCCACAAACCACTCTACACCTCCCCTCCTCTACTAATTCCAGCAGCATTCAACACCTGCCTCAGGCTCTTGCCCACATTTCCTTTAGGGGAGCTCCTGCCCCAGCCTTCTCCCAACACCGGCTGAAATCCCGTCTTCAAAGCCTTATTTATGACTACCTCCTCCTCCAGGTAGCCACCAAGAGTTGAGCTCTCCCCTCTGGAGCTGCACAGCGGTGGCAACTCGGATCTGACACACTTCACATAAACACAATTATGGGCTGCTCTTCTGTTCCCCAAACTGGGGCTCCAGAGGACAGATGCCGCGCTGTCCATTTCCGCCACAACGCGCCCAGCCTAGGCCCGAGCACACAGACTCCCCGATCAAGGAGCCAGAGACAGCCGGCCAGTAACTATGACAACAACCCCACACAGGTGAAAGGAGGGTAGATGGTGTGCTGGAGACCAACAGGTGGAACACTTGCTTGTCTCAAAAGGCCCATTTCCACCCACCCACCCGGCTCCTCGGCCCTCCCCTCCCCCAACTCCATTTCCGCCGCTGTGAGGAGGGACAGGTGGCAGAGCGTGGGCTTGGCAGGGAGCTCGCCTTTTCCCCTCAGCTATTTCCATAAACCAATTATCGCCGATCATCTCGGGAGATTGAGGCCCTGCCTATCACCAAGCCAGCCCGGGCGGCGGGGCGGGGAGCGGGGGCGGGGGGGCGCCGCGGNGAGCCAAGCTGGCCGGAGCCTGGGTGAGAGGTGTGGGGGCGGCGGGGAGAGCGCATGGCTGCACCCATCTCCACCCAGGGAGGGGGCTGGGAGCGGAGCCCGGCCGAGCCTGCGGCCCGCGTTTCAGGACCTTCCAGGGCTCCAGGCGGCAGAGCTGCCACCAGCCCCAGGGGTGCTAATGAGATGCAAATGACGGCAGAAGGGAGGGCTTCTGAGAAGGAAGGCCCAGCTGTCAGGGACCTGAAAGCGGCTTTCACAGCGAGCCCCCAACCCCAGGCAGAACCCCAAAGGGAAGATCCTTACCTTAGAAGCCAGAAGCCCTGGGCAGGATCTGGTGCGCCCTGGATGTCCCACATACACCATTAACAATGCAGACCACAGGCAAGATAAGCCAGCCCCCCCCCCACCTCCACCCAGTTCTCCTTCCCCTCAACGCTTCAGTAATATATAATATAGATTTAATATTTATTAATAATATTGATCTTTCATATTCTTTCAAAACACTTTCTCTCATTGTTCTCGTGCCTCAGCTTGGGTTCCTGGCTGAGCCTCCGACTCTCTGCCATCCTTAGGTGTTTCACCCCAGGGGGGCTTCCTATCCCTGCCTAGTTCCACCCTCTCTCTGGGTCTGTCACATCCCCAGCAGGCCGGCCTGTGGGGGCAATGGTGCAGTAGGAGTTAAAGCATAGACCTACAAGTAACCCTAGAGCCATTTACTCATTCAGCCCATTAGTGGGGAGCTGAAGAGAGTTCAGGTCTGATGATGGGGACTCCCTAGCTGGGGGCGTGGTCACTTTACTCCTGTGCAGGCTCCAGCCTTGAGCTGGTCTAGTGTGATAGGGCATACCTCGTTGTGACGGACCCAGACCAAGAAGTCCGCGTAGCCCATCCGTGGTTCCACCTCTTTCCATCAGAGCCATTGCCTGCTTCCAAGCTGACCCCACTACTCCGCTGAAATAGCTTTCTGTAAAGCGAATGGCCATGCTTGACCCTATCACGTCCACTGGGCGTCTCATCTTGCTAGATGCCGGCCTGTCCCAGGTTTCAACCCTCGGTCGCTCCTCTTCCTCTGTACTGTCTGCATAACATCCCTCATCCTGCTGTCAGTAATCATGTTCTTTCACCCCCCACCCTCTCCCTCACCCCATCCCCGAGTCCTGTCAATGTCTCTCCTGTATCTGAAATCTGGCTGCTTCTCTCTGCCAGTCCCCCACCTTAGGCTTCTGCACTGTTCTCTTCTTCGCACATCTGATCTTGCCCCGCTTCAAACCCCAAGGGTTCTCATTGCTCCCAGAGTAAAGAGGATTCCAGTCCCAGCATGGTTGGGTCATTGCCCGCCCCTCCCGCTCCGCAGCAACATGGCTCCCATCTCCCTTTCTTCACTCCTGCCTTACCTCATGTCTCAGTTCTCTGAGCAGACCCTGTTCCCTCCCACCGTAGGCCTTTCATGATCCCTCCCCCAGAACGTTCTCCCTTCCTCTCCCCTCTTTGGATACCAGCTAAGTCACCTCCTCAAGGAGATCCTCCCTGACTTCCCAGAACCAGGCCAAAGTTTCCTACATTCCACGCCTCCCTGGGACTTTTTATTTCTGCAGTGTCACAGCTAGTTTTCACACATTTGATGTGCTTTTATGGGATTCCTGGCTTACTCTTCCTTGCACCTACCCCCATAGTTCCACAAGTGACCGCCAGGTCTGTTTTTGCTCCCCATTTGATCCCTACTATTTAACTCAGCACCCGGAGCATAGAAAGCTGTCAATTAACTAATTGTTGAACGAATTCGGCTGTTTCCAGCTTGCTCTGTGACTTTGGGAAGGTTTCTTGTCCTCTCATTGCTCAAATAACCTCACCTAGGAAGCCGCCTCAGAGGGCCGTAGAGATGGTGGAGCCAGTGGGAGATGCTGACAGGTGTAAAGGATGACAGAGAGTAAAGTGCCCACAGTAGGGCATGCAAGGTCTGTCAGAAGAAGGCCTCAGGCAGAAAAAAGCCAGAATGGGGTCAGGAAAATCCAGGATCTGGCCCACTGTCCCTGACAGGGAGTCCCCGCCCCCTCTGGGTCTTAGTCTTCTGGTGGCCAGGATGTCCATTCTGGTCTCTATGCTATTCCAGGCTTGCCAAGCTGATGTGTGCCCTGGCCTGGGAAATAGTGTCTCTTCTTAAGGGACAACAAGAACCCCAGCTGTACATGCAAGACAGATTCCAAGCCCAGGTCTGCTGGGCCAGGACCCGGGCCCTGGGCCACCCCTGACCGATCTGGGCCCAAGCAGTGCCCAACACCTGTCTCTTGGCCTGGCATGGAGAGACCTGCCAGTCAGAGCACAGCAGGGACCAGGAAGGCAGTGGCCCTGACAGGTAGGGGGTGCCCCAGCAGGCAGGGTATGAGGAAGGGGCCAGCCAGGGGACATCCTGTGGGGTCCTGACCCTTGGCCAGAGGATTGGTGGCCGGGCTGCCAGCTGGCAGCTGTTTCTCTGACTGCCTGCTGCCCAGACCTTATGAACAGGGCTGGAGCCAGGACCGGGAGGGGAAGGGCTGCTTCCTCTGTGCACATGGGGGAAGGCTTGGCCTGAGCCATGGGGAGGGAGGGGGAGCAGAGCACAGATCAGAGCTGGTGAGTCCTATTCAGAGGATCTTTGGTTTTCTTGGGCCTGAGAGTCCTGACCCTGGTCCCAGACTGAGACTGACCTTGGTCATACACTGAGCCCTGACTCTGGCCATAGACTGAGCCCTAATCACATACCAAGCCCCTACCCTGGCCACAAACTGAGCTCTGAACCCTAGTGACTAATTGAAGAAAGTATTGAAAGTATGACAATTGTGTCAGGTCCTGGTAAGAGAAGGTTAAAAGGGCACATTTACCAAGTGCCTACCATGTACTTGGCAACTATGCAAGGAGTGCATGCGTTCATCTGTGTGTGTGTGTGTGTGTGTGTGTATATGCATGTGTGCATATGTGTATGTGGTCTGTATGTGCTTCACATAATTTAATCATTGCTTAGCCCTTTGAGCTAGATAAAATGTTATCTCCATCTTACAGATGAGGTCACTAAAGTCTCAGTGAATCTCTGTGACTTGGCCAGAGTCACAAAACTAGTGCACACCCAAGCCAGGATGCAGGATTCCAAAATCGAAAAGCTTTTTCAACCACACTCCCTGACTTGATCTTCATGCAGTGGCTGTCCCTCCTAGAGGGACACTGCTGGCATCAGGGTCCTAGCCCGGACCTCCAGAGAAGATCCAGTGAGCCGTCTGACGAGCCCCCCTGGCATCTGGATTGTCCATCCCTTCCCCCCACCTGGCTGTGGGCCTTGGCCAAGGGCTCCAGAGGGCAGAGGTTTGGGCAGAGTGGGAGGAGGCCTGGCATGACTCATAGGTGACCTGTGAGCTTGTCTCAGCAGCCAGAGGGCTGGGCTCAGCAAAAATAACGAAAATACACACAGTGACGTGAGATGGGACAGCCCCCATTCGCTGATGGAGGCCCACGCTGAGCTCACTCAGAGCTCAGTTCATCCTGCACCCTGGCTCTAACCCAGCAGCCCTGGAAGGCAGGGCGCATTAGACCCGTGTGTTGGCCAAAGAGGTCAAGACCCAGGGAAGTGAAGGGACTTGTCTGAGGTCACATGGCTGGCCAGTGAGAATGGAGCAGATAAAGATAAGTGTCCCCATTTGGCCACTGGCAAGTCCCTCTGGTAGAGGCCAAGGTTCCTTCCCTTCTAGCAGGATGCTTGTGGGAAAAGGCACAGCGTGGGGGAGAAGGCCCTGGAGAGGGCTGAGAGTCTTGGGTCTTATCTCCCCTGCAGAGTCCCCAGCCTGTGGCATGGCCAGGCCTATCCACACCTTCTCCAAATGATGTCAGTCCCTTGAGGCCCAGAGCTTCAAAATTTTTGTTCAGTGAGAACGTCCCTGTATCCCAGAGCTGTAAACACAGCTGGTGTGCGTGGTTAAAAGAGTGTGTGTGTGTGTGTGTGTGTGCTTGAGACTGCCCCCCGCCCCAAATCCGCCAGCCTGGAGCCACTAAGGATCATTCCAGATGTTCCCCTATCACCGCCATGCAGGGCCCCTGTTTCATGCCTGAAACACTTATTCAGACCCAAAAAGCGTGAGCTCTTACCCAGAGGCGCTGGAATCCCGGAGGGCAGCCCAAAAGGCCAATATTACCAAGAGAAGCAAGATTTAGTGGGGAGATTTCAGGCAACGAGGCAGGCCGGTGGGGGGCTTCCTGGGGTCCTCACTGTGTTACACATGGGCTGTCTCGGCTGCTTATTTCTGAGCAGGGGCAAAGCTGCTGGCTGGACCCCTCCTTCTTCCCGGGGCATCGCAAGCCACCGGGAAGCTGGGTCCTCCCTCCGGGCCTTGACTGGCTTTTGTGCCCCTTGCTTCCCACCACGGGAGGGGGGGAGGGGCAGATGCTGCATGGTCTGGCATCCATTAGAGAGAGAAGCAGGCCACTGGGAAGGGAACTGGGGTTCCAGGTCAGCTCCTCCTGCCCTTGTGCTGTCTCCCTACATGCAGTGAGCTTCCATCAGGAGGAGGGGCACGGGGGACAGCAAACTTCATGCCTGCAGGCCTGAGGAGCTGAGAGGGGCTGGGTGTGCGAGACAAACTCAAGAGCACAGGGCTCCTTTAGTGAAGCAGCAGCCCCCAGTCAGCCCCTCGGGTTCCTGCTGTGGAGGAAGGCAGGCTTGGGCTGTGGGCCCTCTCTCATTTTCATGATAAGCCAGAAAAATCCAGAGTGTTGTGTGAAATTAGCCAGTTTCTACGGGCAGACCAAACGCCTCTGCTCAGCTGAATCTCTGGGCCTCACCTGGTGTATTCTCCCGATCCCTCAACTGGCTCAGACTCAGACTCCAACTTGGCCAGCTGTCCTCTTCTCCTAGGGGCCACGGGCCTCCCCATGGGGGCCCGTTCTCTATGCGTGTCTCAGAGGCACACCCCCCTTCCTGAAGCCCCCTCTTTCTTTGCTTCCAGGACAAGCCTTCTTTGAGTCCCTTTTCTCTGGCCACTCCTCTGTGGGATCCTTAGTGTCTATACCCGGGCAATGTTGGTGCTCCCTGTTCAGTCCTTGGCTTCTCCCTGGATCTCTAGTCCTCTCCTGGAGATCTCCCTCATCCCAGGCTACCCCCGAGCCCCATCCTGAAGGCCCAGGAATGTCTAGATCCAGCCNCAAGGGCTCACCATCCATCCAGAAGCCTGTGAGATATGGAACACTGTCATGCGGAGGAGCTGAGCTCAGAGATGTTTAAAGGATGAGCCCACACAGTCGGTAGGGCTGGGACTCAAACCCACAGCCTGTGAGCCTGAGCACTAATCCATTCTCTCTCTCCGGTCTTCCACGTGACTAGCCCGGAAATGCTCAGGGGGCTGTGAGGTTTTATCCCTGGGGAGGGCAGGCTGTGGCTGCTCCCAAAGGCAGGGGCAGATTTGCTGCTGGCCCTGAGTGAGGAGAAAGGCTGGTTGTCCTGCATCTCCCTCCCTCATCACCTGTTGTCTGGCCTTTGGGCAGCTCTGGGGCCTGTGGGAAGAGCCGTGTACATGCTAGGCTGCTCTGAGGGTGTTGGAGAAGCAGGGCCTGGGGCCAGCGTATGACTGTGACTGGGGGCCCTTAGGATGTCAGTGTGTCGGGAGAAACAGACCCAGGATCCGGCCCTGGGCCCCAGGGCCTTCGGGGAGCCCAGTCCCTGCAGCTGGGCTTTGCTTCCCTCCCTTTGAGGATGTGCCCTTGGGTTTAGAACTTGAGATCTGAACCCTCCTCCCAGCCCAACAGCTGCTTCTGCGGCAGTACTGAGAAGCTGCCATGGTTGAGAGCAGGGTCCCAGCAGGTCTGGGCCAAGGGGCTGGCCTAGCAGAGCAGAGGAGGAGGGCAAGGGTCTGCCACACCTTCCGCCGTCAGTAAACACTTGCTGGGTTCCACAGTGCCTAGGTGGGAGCTGGAAACAGCTCCAGCAGTGACAAGTCCCTGCGCTTGAGGGGCTCACAGTCACAGTCGTGTGTGTGTATGTGTGTGTGTGTGTATGTGTGTATGTGTGTGTGTGTTGGGGTGGGGGGCTAAACAGATAATACCCACTTGTCCTTCGCTCAAGGCAGAGGGCAGCTGAGCAGGCTCCAGACCCCAGCACCTGGGTATCAGGACCCCTCAGGAAGTGGGCAGGAGGCAGGGCTCTGTGTCTGAGATGCCAGACTCAGAATGTGGACCGTACACCATGCAAGTGAGGCCAGAAACAAGAACCAGAGTAATTCAGGTCATTCTCCTGAAGTTGGGCAGTTCATCCATATGTCTGCCACCTCTATGTCTGTCCACATTCCTCCTGTGCTAAGGCTGCATCAATGAGAAGCTGATACTCAAAGAGGGGGTGTTCAGAGTGATCGATCAAGAAGGATCTCAAGTCATGGAGAGACCTCCCCGGGCTGTTTCACCCAGGCCTGTACCTTGCCAAGGGACTGTCATTTCATCCCGTAGGGCCATGGTATTGCCTAGCCATCTGGACTGCCTCCCCTCTACCTAAAGAGATGTTTCTTCCTGGCCTTTACCAAGCCAGGCCAGAGGGTAGACCGCAGCTGGACACACTCCAAGGGCTGGCAGATAACACTTGGCCATGCACCATCTCCTGCTTCCACAGAGAAAAAAGGTTTTCTCTGGAAAACAAGGAAATCCTCCCCAGGACAGGATAGAGGGTATGACAGTGCCCCACAGACTGGAACTTGAGTCTGGCTTTGCACCCATCACAGAATTCTGTGGGCTGAGGTTTTGCCCTGGGTTGTGGGGACCCAAGCCCCCTGCCTTGCTGCCTCCCTGAGCATGGAGAGCGGTGCATGGTTGACCCTGAGGGGCTCCCCTGAGAACAGTGGGATTATTCCAGATGAAGTATGGGTGGGAAGGTGGGGAACAGAATTCTTGTTTTGTAGAAAGATTTTTTTCCCCTCTACTGGAGTGCTCATTCCTGATTTCTAGAGCAGCCCACACCCCCTTCGAGAAGGTGCAGGGGGAGCGGCCACGCCCATGTGGATCGGGCTGGAAGGGGTGCAGGGGCGTGCTAGCTGGCCTCCAGTGCTCCAGAGTCTGTGATTCCTTAAATTGAGGCCCACCTGGAGCGGTGTAGCACCATCAGCAATTAGTGACGGTTCATTAGAATCCAATTAATAAATGGAACCCAAGATGAGAGCCACTACTTTGCTGAGAATAATAGCCCTGCTCATGCCTTAAGTGGCTGCCACCCAAGAGCTCAAAACCCACAAGAACCAGCTGTGTTGGGGGCTGGGTGGGGGGCGCACATGGAGTGGGGGAACGTTGATGTTGATGGGCTGCTCTCTGGTAAAGTGGGAGGGGGAGAGAAGGGAGCTTCAGACCAGACTTTCCAGCCTGGGATCTTAGCTCCTCTTTTGAGGAACCCTGGCTACAGCTCTTGCCCAGCAACCCCAGGGGAGCTTGGCCACGGCCAGAGGTAAGAAGGCAGGGCTTTCCCCTCCTTCCTGTCTGACCTCAGAGGACAGTGCACATGGGCATGGAGAATAGAGGGCTGGACAAGGAACCAGGTCAGGGAGGACCACAAGCCTCACTGTTGCCTCTGACTACTTCAACCCATGTCCCCACACACTGACCCTGGTCCAGCCAGCCATGCCCTCCCCAGACTTGCCCATGAGACTGTTCATGGCTCCTAGCCTCCAACTGGAAAGGTCCTCCTCTCCATCTGTTCGAGCCCTGCATCCTCCAAGAAACCTCACCTCCCCAGTCCAGCCCAGGCAGAGTCACAAGAACCCAGCCTTTGACCACCCCACTCAGGTGACCATCCCTGCAGGGGCCAACTCTCCCATTCTACCCCTGTTGCATAAGCCTGGGCTCCTGGACTGGGGACAGGTCATTGGGTTTTTTGGGCCCTTCAGGGACGGAAGTAGGTCTGTGCCTGCTGGCTGCCTCTTAGACTTCCAGAGGATGGGGAGGCTGGCCTTCCTGGCTCAGAGGCTAAGATGGAGAGTGCAGGTAGGGGGGAGTTGCCCGGCCTTCTCAGGACAGAATGGGGTCCAATCATGGCACACCGGGCATCTGGCCTTAAGGAATCTTCATCTGAACCTATTTCCTCACCTGCCTCTAAATTTCCCAGGGGAGCAAGCTGTAGGGCTGTGGAGGACCAGGTCAAAAGATTACAAGGCCTCTTATTCTACGATCCATCATGTAAAGGCTCTACCCTTTGTCCATCCTCATTCTGCTGTAGCATCTCCTTCCTCGGGGCTTCTGGGAACATCCTTTTGGTCTTCCAGGATTCAGGGTCCTGCCTAGCCAGGAACCCAGCAGCCAGAACAGATCCAAATTAGGGTCCTCCCCTTCTGCCTGATATCTTAGGGGCTGCCCTGGGGTCGATACTTCAGGACAAGCCTTGAGCTTCCAAAGTCCTGCCCTGGAGGAGGCCAGACCTTCGCATTTATTCATGCTCTGACACCTTGAAGAGTGCGGGAGACCAAGCAGACAGGCAGAGCAAGTGTAGGGGGTGGGCTTAACGAGCAAGGAGGCAGCTTGAGGGCTGGCACGTGGAGGGGGGTATGGAGATTGGGTGATGTGTGGCACACAGACCTCCCTGGGGAAGCCTGTGTGTCCATGCAAACACACACACACACACACACATGCCTGTGCTGGTGGAGGGGAACCAGAGGAGGGGCTGGTCAGGGGAGGCTTCCTGGAGGCAGGGACAATGTCGCACACATCCACCCCTAGAAGTATATGCTCTAGAGGGCATTTCAGAGGATGGGTGGAGGGTGGGGGGATGGCTCGGAGCTTGCACTCACGCGCCCCACCGGTGCCCTGTCCTTTCCCACTGCTCACCTCACTGATAGCCTCTAGGGCCAGACGACGCATCTCCCTTAGTTACAGCCTAGAAGGAAAGCAAAATCCGATTTCTTCCCTCCCACTCACAGATGTGCTTGGGCCTGGCCCCCACCCCGTGCTTGTACAGGAGCCCCAGGGCCTCCTGGATATTTTGTCAAACACACACATCCCTCCCATGTGCTGGAAGGGTGGGCCTGGTAGAGAGGGGTTTCCGCTTCCTGGCAGCTTGGGACCCAGGATTGCTGAACTGTGCCTCGGAACTCAAACCCAGTTCCATCTTGCTTTGACTGCCCCTCCCATGGCTGGATTAAGTCTGAGTCCCCAGAGAGCAGGCAGCACCCAGCAGCTCCCCCAGGGCCTGCCTGCTAGAGCCAGGCCAGGGCTCTAAGGACCGGAGGGAGGATCCTGCTCTTGAAGCAGCTATGTGGAGGCAGGTCCCAGAGAGGTCCCCCCGGGCTCAGCAGCTTCACTGGGAGACCTGAGTCCCATCAGGGGCCAGGGAGGTACAGCATGGGAACTAGGAGCAAGGAGTTAGCTGGCCCCCTTTGCCTCTCGAGATCTCTAGTTTCTAGAGTAGCATCAAGGCCCGAAGGAGTCAGCTGTGCCAGGAAAAGCCATTACCCTGACAGCCTCCCTCCACCTGCTAAAAGCCTCCTTCTTCCCCTGGGGCCTCACCCCTCCTGAGTTATTTCATCTCCACTCACCTAGCTCTGACAGACCCCTCCTGTTGAGGGAAGGGAGGAAAGGGATGCTTGCTTAACCCCTTCTATGCCTGAGCAGCGTCAGCACCGGCAGCCTCCCTTGGCCTTGCCCATTGCCCTTCCCCACCTCTTTCCACCTGGAATCCCTCCTGCTGGCAAGAGGAAGACAGGCTGGCAAGTACAGGTCACGGGCTCTGACCTGCGTTCTGTCACTGCACTGCTTATGGCTGAGGTCCCTTGCTCACCCTCAGTCTGTATGTCCTGNCACAAAATACTGGGTGCCGTGCAGGAGCAGGTCGGAGGTTTGTGGTGTAGAGTTCTGACTTCGTCCTTACATTGAGCATAAGGCCCAGAGGGGCAGGAGCCGGGGCTCACATTGCACCCCTGAGTTAGCAGAGGTTCGCAAGGCAGGAGGCAGGGAGCTCCAACCCCTGCCGGCTTTGATGCCTCCTCCTCTCCAGCCTGGCAGCCTCCTTCACAGCCCCGGGCCAGAGAGGCCTTCTGCACTGATGTGGGGAGACAAAGTGTCTGGACCAGTGCGGAGTCTGGGAGGCCCGCCCCTCATCATCCCAGCCCTCTCTCGGCAACCTTGGCCCCTGCCAGGCTGCCCTGGGTCAGCGACTTTTGAGAAATCCCCAGCTTGTATCGTAAATGAGGGAATAACATGAAACTGGGGCCTTCTGTGTGCGAGGAGCTTAACATGCTTTCTTCCCAGTCCTTATAACCACCCCAGCAGGGAGGTCCGACCTACAGAGGAGGAAACTGAGGCTCAGAGAGGGCACGTGCCTGGTCAAGAAGTAACTGTGGCCTCAGACCCAGTTGTGTGTGGCTCTGAAGCCTGTCCTCTCCCCAGGACTCCACGCCTTGGCCACGGCAGCCAGAGACCCCCAGACATGGACCCAGCAGTGGGGTCAAGATGGGGGGGACACAAAGCCACGGGCAATTAAAGCGATCATGATTATTAACACTGTCATGGTACTTAACAACATGTCAAGTACTTTACACATATGAATTCAGCTCATGCCCACAACGGCCCTGCATTATCAAGCCTGTTTCATAGGTGAAGGAAGTAAAGCACAGCAAGAACATGTACCTTGACCAAGTCACACAGCTAATAAGGGGCAGAGCTGGGATTAGGAACTCCAAGGACCTTGTTGTCATCACCACACTGTCTCTCAGCAGAAGCAGAGAGGGGTCTTCAGTTGAACCCTGGAGCGTGGAGACAGGGCTCTTATAAGAATGGCTGTCCACAGGAGCCCTGCAGGCAATTGGGGAGCAACAGTCCAGGCTGCTACGTCATTCAAGTCCAGAGGACAGAGGGAGCAGTGAGGGCCAGGGGGCCCGGAAGGCTTCCTGGAGGGGAAGAACAGGCTGGGCTGGGAAGGCCACAAGCTGATTTAGCTACCATATGGGGCACACTGGCTCTGAGTTTCTGGGCCAGCTCTCCTGCCCCACACTCCCTTTGGGGGTCTCTTGGAGGGGGCCAAGGCTAGTGAGGACACCATCTGTGCCTCTGCCCGGGGATCCATCGGGGCACAGCACCTCCCCCTCCCAAGTACATGGCGTGGCTCCCCCGGCTCCAGGCTCCTGGATGACTCCTCGCCCATGATTGCCACAGTTAATGTAGCAGCGCCATTTACAGCTCCAACATAATAACCTCCTCAACAGAAGAAGTATTAACTCTCTCGCTGAGCTGTTTGATGGCTCAGGAGCTCAGGGACACTTAACTCAGATACCTGTGGGATGCACTGGGATGCAGAGGGCCTCACCTTGGACAGGCTGGCCCTGCACGACCCCTCACTGACCCCCTGCCTTGCCCCATGCCCAGCTCCAAGTGCCCACCCCAGGGCCCAGCACACAGTGGGTGCTGCAGAAGACAGTGGTGTGTATGTGCTCCATTGAAAAGATTCAGAGCCTAGGAAGCTGGGCCTGGCCTTGGGAATCGGGCCAGCAGCTTCAGGAAATGAAGGTCAAAGGAGAAGCCAGCCAGGCGGGCACCACACAGCTGTCCTGCCCAGCGACTTCCTCCTCCTGAACAGAATCTAGAGAGGAGAGTCAGGATGGGGAGTCTATGCACACAGGCGCCTGCTAGGGACCCCTTCCAAGGCAGGGGCAGGAAGTCAGACAGGCAAGGAGTCTACCCCCATTCGCATCCCCACCCCTAGCCTCAGGTGCCTGAGCTCACGTGAAGGCTTCAGAGAGACAGGGTGGTCCCCCGGGCAGTCGGGGCAGCCAAGGAGAGAGACCTGGCGTCCTCTGGGCCTGGGATGACAAGAGTGTGTCTGCCTGGGAGGGAGCTCTTCATTCTCTGTCCACCCTTTGCTCAGATTTATGGACAATGTGTCTAGAAGGGGTGAGCAGCAGGCAGGACGCCCTTCCTCTGACTCAGCCTCCTTCTCCCCCCACCCCCAGGCAAACCACATCTGAGGATGTGAAGAACCAGAACACCAAGGCTGTCACCTCTGTGACTACAGAGCCCACCACAGCCCCCATCTGGGGGGACACGGTCAAAGTGGAGCTCCAAGCTGAGGATGTGGGGCAAGAAGGTGAGGCGGGGTGGGGGGAGCAGGGGAGGGGGCAGCGTGGCTTGGCATGCATGGGAGGAGTGTGAGGCAGAGGCAGGCCCCCTCTCAGCTGGAAGCCACCTGAACACCTCTTTGGGCTCAGTTAAAAGCACTTTAAAGAAAAAAAGATCATAATACTGTCATGCCTCATCTCCTCAGTCTGCGCGAAAAATGAGTTGTTCCACATAAATGAATTTCCCAGACAATGAAAGCTTATCTTTTTACGGCCACTGTTATTATGTTCATGGTTGTTATTACTACCATCTCCCACTGAAACAGCACATTACAGGGGCGCCTGGGTGGCTTAGTCGGTTGAGCGTCCGACTTTCGCTCGGGTCGTGATCTCGCGGTTCGTGGGTTCGAGCCCCGCGTCGGGCTCTGTGCTGACTGCCGGCTCAGGGCCTGGAACCTGTTTCGGTCTGTGACTCCCTCTCTCTCTGACCCTCCCCTGCTCACGCT
>NW_027527920.1:903024-960310 GCF_008692635.1 Crocuta crocuta | reverse complement strand
CTAGCCCTGCAAAAAAAAAAAAAAAAAAAAAAAAAAAAAAAGAAACAGCACATTACAGCTTCCTGGCACATCCCCGCACGTTACCCGTTGGGAGGAGCAATGCTGTTCCCATTGCATAGATGGGAATACTGAGGTCCAGGGAACTGGCTCGAGCTCATGTAATCAGTAGGTGGAGGACCTAGGATGAGCAATACATACTCTCACTGAGGCTTCCGTGTTCTAGCTTCTTCCCTAGAATGGTTCCTTATCCTGCCTTGTCTCCCGGGCACTTCCCACGGTGAGACAGCAGTGCCCCTGTGCTTCCTCGGGGCCACAGTCCACGGTCATAGAAACCGCCTACTAGTTCTTGCTCCTCCACCCCCCGGAAGCCTTTCCAGCCCCTGTCCTCTAACAAATTCTAACACTGGAGGTAATTTAAGTTTTTCAAGGCGGGGCTTATACCGAAATCTCCAAGTACAGGCATACATGAATATGTGTGTGCACTTGTGGTTTCCACTCTTGAGCGAGACCTCGGGCTGGGCACCCGAGAGTCTTGACTGGCAGATGCCAGGACAGCTGTGGGCACTGGCATCGGGCACAGTCAGCACAGATCCACAGGTGTGCACGGCGTCTCTGCTGTTACCAAGTTAGAAGAACCTTCCGTCTTGCAGGGGAAGTCCCCTTCCCTCAGAGGACTGGGCTTTGCTTCCCCTCCTTGAAATGTCACCAGGGACTTAGAACTCCCATCTGCCTCACAAAAGAGCAGAAAGCCAGCTGCTGAAGAGGGGGAAAGGCGAGAGAGACAAAGGGTGAGAGGGCCCCTGTCAATAAAAGGGGGTGGAGCCAGTTCCGGGTCAAACCATATTTTCCTGCCTGTAAAGGGATAGGTAGGGCTGTTGGAGGGAATTGAGAAAAGTGGGAGAGGATGAAAAACGGACCTAGGATTTCGTGCACACGCATGTGTGCGCCTGAGTGTGCACGTCTCTGTGAATGCCTGCCTGCTGGCTCATATGTGTGTGTGAACGTGGTGTGTGTGAGTACATGCTTGTGACTGTGACCAGAGGCATGCACGTCCATGTGTCGTGTGTGTGTGTACGCATGTGTGTGTCTGACCACAACAGTATGTTATGTATGTGCCTAGATTTACCTGGGAGGTGGTGTATGTCTGGCAGTGCATGTGTGTATGTATTGTGTGTGTGTGTGTGCATGCATCTGTGTGGCTGACAGGAAGTCAGGGCCTGTGGTGAGTAGGCGTGGTCTGGGCTCCCACCTTGAGCTCTGCACATGTTGGGTAACTACAGGGAAGGACATGATGAGTCAGTGGCCTTGGGGCCCATCTGTGCAGCAGAGAGGGAACAGCACTCACTGCAGGAACAAGCGGGTCACGAGTCCTCACGGGCAGGCAGGGANTGGGGGCCCAGCCAAGAGGTGGGGGGAGGGGGAGGTAGCTCAAGGAGGTGTTAATGAAAGCAAAGGGGAGTTGCAGACCCGTGTCAGGGCCAAAGCAGGCAGGTGGCAGAAATGGCTTGTTGGCCACACAAAGGGAGTGGTGGGAGGCTGGAGGGGCACAATGCCCAGAGAAGAAGCTGATGAAGCGGGTTTGTAGCGTGGAGACAGGAACGGGGAGGGAGGGCTGTCCATTCCCCCCAGTTACGGCTCAGCTGCTGACTGCCCACACAGGGCTCCAAGGACTGGGGGAGGAGGAGGAAATGCAGGAGGACACTCAGCCCTTCTTCACCCTCAGCAAATTCCAACCAGATTTGGGGACTCAGGGCCCATGGGTAGTGGCCATGAGGGGCTGCAGCCTCCGCAGCTACTGTTGAAGCTTCAGCTGGGAGCACTGGAATCCCCTAGTTGAATTTTTTTTCAGTTCTGCTCAGGGCTCAGTGAATATATGGAACACTACAGATGGTTAATGAAGAGGAAAATAGTGACAGCTACAAGGAGCATTTGCTTAGAATTTCATAGCTTGAAAAACACATTTCCTGGGGTGCCTAGGTGGCTCAGTCGGTTAAGTGTCAGACTTCAGCTCAGGTCATGATCTCATGGTTTGTGGGTTCAAGCCCTGCCTCAGGCTTTGTGCTGACAGCCAGCTCAGAGCCTGGAGCCTGTTTCAGATTCTATCTCCCTCTCTCTCTGAACCTCCCCTGCTCATGCTGTCTCTCTCTCTCTCTCAGAAATAAACAAAACATTACAAAAATTAAAAAAATACATTTCCCTCCATACAGAAATATTAGGAGAGAGACAATGATTTTCCTTTCTAAAATATTAACATTTTGCACAGCAGGAACATGAAGCTCAGAGAGGTTAAGTGACTGACGTAGGTCACAGAGCAAGTTGGTGTGTTTGTACTAGAATCCAGATCTGCTCACTTCAAATCTCTTGTCTTATTCTACTTCTTTCAAGGCAACCTCAAGTCTTTTGGGTGCCGATTTCCCCATTTACCCTTCTTTCCTTTGAGCACAGATCCCATTTGGCCACCTCCTGGGGGACTTTGGCAAGTGTTTTTCCCTCTCTGTTTCCAGGGTAGCAATGGGGAAAAGGAAAAAAGGAAGAGTAATTAGCAAAACCCTTCTCCTCCGCCTCCTCTTCTACCTCCTCCTCCACCTCCTCCACTTCCTCCTCCTCCTCCTCACGTTCCTTCAACAGTCCTTTAAAAATTTTTTTTAATGTTAATTTATTTTTGAGAGGGGGGAGGGGCAGAGAGAGGGAGACACAGAATTCGAAGCAGGCTCCAGGATCTGAGCTGCCAGCACAGAGCCTGACGCAGGGCTTGAACTCACAAACTGTGAGATCATGACCTGAGCCAAAGTTGAACACTTAACCGACTGAGCTACCCTCCATATGCTCATTCAATTGATCCACCAAGCTCCAAGCAACCCCGCCACAGAGGGCTCCCAGACTGTTGGACCAGTCCCGCCAGCAGCTGTCCATGGTGCTGATGTGTCTTTGTCTCAAGAAGGCAAAGAGCAAGGGACTACCCCAGTCTCCATCAGGTACTCCCGACCTTCCCATCCCTTCCCTTTCCCATTCTTCTCTAGATCTTTTAGATCCTTCCCTCCTCCATCTCTCTTATTCTCCCTCCCCCTCCTCCCTCCCCGTTTTTTCCTCCCTCCTCATCTCCTCTTCTTCCTCACACCATAGACTTCAAGAGTGGAAAGATGCCTCCAGGGTTACAAGCCTAGCCTCTCCCAACAGCCATTTACTAGCTGAGTGATGGCGATCAAGTAATTTAACCTCTCTCAGCTCCACTGTCCACATTTGAAAAACAGAGATGGTGATTCCTATTTGAGGGGTTGTGGTGGGGATTTGTTGGAATAATCACTCAGGCGTACCCATCCCCATGTCTGGCACACAGCAGGTGCTCACTAAGGAGCATTTCCACGATTATTTCCAAGTCATTGCTGCTCTTCTCAGAGTTCATCCTGAAGTTCATGCATTTTTTGACAAAATGTACTCTCTTTAGACGCAGTTTTCTAAGTGGTGTGTCATTCTTAGTGTTAGACCAGTTTTCATTTCCTTGGAGATATTTTATTGGTGCTTGTGTTGAAAGATTTCTTGAGCAGATCACTTTCCCTTACTGAGACTCAGTTTCCCCATTCACAACATGTGGGAGATGACCCTCCCCTTCATGCCTGAGCTGCTGGTGAGAGTGTCTTCGACTAAGGGAAGCGGTACTATTCCTGCTTGCGTGCATGTCTCTGAGTCAGCTCATGTGTGTCTGTTGCCATGGGGGCTCCATTCTGTGTCCATCTCTGGGCTGGGACTAAAGGACAGAGTTGCATCTTTGAATCCTAACAGAACCTAGCACAGACACTTGCCCTGCACCGGAACTCAAACAGTGCTTGTGAAGTTGTGTGCATGTGTGTGTCCCACACTCGTATTGGTTCCTCAGCATGGCCCCTGCTCTGTACTCTTGACAATGTCTCACCTCCCACTGGCTCACCTCGCTGGGAGTGATGCTGGTCAGCTAAGCCCTGTTTTGACCTTGAGCTCACTTTTTCTCCCTTCAGATATGGTCCTCAAGGTGGTGGACAATAAAAATAAAGAGGAGCTATTATCCTACCAAATCCCCATCAAGTACCTGTGTCTCTTCCACCCCTACCACTTTGAGCTGGTAAAGGTGAGTTGAGGCCCTAGGTGCCGGGTCCATGTGGGACAGGTAGAGGGAGAGCAGGTGGTAACCACCCTCATGTGCCCAGCTATTCCTTCAGAGCCTCCCATGCTCACCCTACAGTAAGATAAGTCCTGGACCATATGAGACTCAGGAAGAAGATGAGTGGTTTCCATGAGAAATTTGGAATTCCCCAAATTCATCTCTGTAAAACAGCCCCAATACCATGGAACATCTACTACATTAGTACAGTATTTTCATAGTACCTACTATGTTTCAGGTCCTGGGCTAGACACTCTCTTTAATCCTCAAGCTGAATTCTATTTTGCATATATAGGACTGGGACCCAGAGAGAGGAATCCTCTCAACCTGGGTGACCGAGCAAGTGAGTAACAGAGTGGAGGCTGAGCCCAGCTCACACTGTCTCCCAAGTCAGTTCTTTCTGTGCTGCCTCCACACACTTCTTTGGTAGGAGGAAGGCCCAGGAGAGTCAGGGCACGTGGGAAAGAAAGTATTCCCTGGAGTGCACCCCTCTTGTAGGGAACTAGCCCTGAGTCTGGAGTGGGAGCCTCAGGGGACCTCAGTCCATGGTTTGAACTTCCCAGGCCAGGTCCCCTGCCCACCCCCTTTCCACCATGCTGATTGGTGGAAGGAAAGACTCACTCTTTCATTGCATGCTAGGCACTGGGCCAGAGATGAACAGAAATATACTCTCCCCTCAGTGTGCACCTCAGACCCTATTATGGTTTAGAGTAAAGAACAGTGTGATGCAAGATTGTGTGAGTTTCTATCCCAGGTCTGCCTCTTGCTATACTATATATCCATAGGAAGCTGCTTAACCCCCTAGGCCTCCACTTCTCATTGTCAAAATAGAGATACTGAGCATGGCCATTTGGACAGTTGAAAGCAACAATGAGCAAAAGCTTCTAGTGAGGTCCCTGGCACATAGTGAGTGATCAGTTTAAGCTAGTTCCCCTCCTTTCCTCCCTCCCCGCTTCCCACCAGGTCCCACATTGATCCTCTTTCAAAGCACCACCTTGACCATGGCCTAGGGGCCTTTACCTTCCTTATGCCCCTTCCCTGAGCCTGGATGAGGTACCTGGGGCAGGCAGGGGCAGGCAGGCCCAGAGAGATTAGTGACACGCCCAGAAGGCTCAGTGCTTTATCCATGATTCTATGATCATCACCCAGGCCTTCTGGCTCTCTGTCCACTTACAACCCAGGCCTTGTTATCACATCTTTACAGAGAGAGCAGGCAGGCAGTGGTCCTTGTGAGGGCGATGAAATATTCAAATAGAAAAGGGAAGATTTATTATATTGATCTTGGAAGGGCTCGCGGGGACCATGAGCTTTAATTATCAACTCGGAGCCCCAGTGGAGCAATGCCTAGTGATTGTCTGCAGAGGGCTGGATTTATGGCCAGGGTCTGCCCCTTCGTCACTCTCCTTCTTGTGTGTCTTCTTCCCTCATCCTGTCCCCAGCCCACCCAGTCTGGGAAAGCTGAGGAAGCCACTGCCAACACCCAACTGTATGCAACGGTCATTCGGAAAGGAAGTCTCTTCCCTCGTTGCATCGGCAGCAACCACACAGCTCTGGAGGTACCAGGACTGGGGCTCGGACTGGGGTGGGAAGGGCTAAGCTTAGAGCAGACCCCAGGCCCTGCTCTTGGCCACCTTGGGTTGGCCTGACTTTGTGGGGCGGGGAGGGGCATCTGGGGAAGAAATGAAGAAGGAAAAAAGCAACAAGGCCTTCCAAGAATAGCCGTAGTACTTTGTGAAGAACACCCTCTGGATGACAGGGATGAAGGGTCTAGGGATGGAGATGAAAATGACGCCTAACCTTTTCCAGCACTTTCCAGGCATACAGTCCTGCTCTGCTCTGCTCCACACACACCATGCAGGGAGGATGGAGAAAGGGGGGGCTCCCAAAGTGTTATGTCTGTTTGAATCTCATGGAGGGGGGAGGAAAAGCTCCCCACCTTGGCCCACATTCCCTTCCTATTTCTTTCCTATTCTGTCCTGCTTGGAGTAGTGACCCCTGACCTAGGGTCTACAGCCCCCAAAATTTTATGGCCTTCTCCTCTACTTTGAGCCCTGTTTCTGAAGGCTGGCCTTCCAATTAGGCATCCATTCATTCATTCATTCAGCAACTGTTTACAGAGCCTCCTCTAGGCTTGGCTCAGTTGGACCCAGCTTGCACACATGCCACCCCCAACCTTCTACTCCTCGGCCTTTCAGCAGCTTAAGAAAGATGGGTGATGCTCCGGAAAGATGTCCAGGGACCTATCCCCCCTCCCTTTCCCCCACAGTCTTCAAACTGCCCTGGGATGACAGATTTAAATGCAGTGTTGGCCTGAGTATGAGAGGGGGATCTGAGAAGTCCCAAGCTCTTGGGCTTCCCCTGCCCCAACATGGCTGATCTGGCCCACCCACTATAAGTCTGGCTGGACAAGAAGTGATCTTTAGTCCCATTTCACAGCTGGGGACACCAAGT
Source organism: Crocuta crocuta (assembly GCF_008692635.1). Lineage (NCBI taxonomy): Eukaryota > Metazoa > Chordata > Mammalia > Carnivora > Hyaenidae > Crocuta > Crocuta crocuta. The sequence goes on along the minus strand of NW_027527920.1, from coordinate 953,724 downwards.
CCCAGGGAGTCTGGAATGGAAGTCCAGAGCTGCTGACCCACATCTCTGCTTCCCCACAGCCACCCTGGATGCCAGTGTGTGTCAGATATGCAGGCTTCCTCTGTTCTAATCTCCCTCCCTTTTCCATCATGTTCTTTCCTGAGACCTGCCAGCACTACATACACACACGCACGCACGCACGCACGCATGCACGGAACAAAGAGGAGTAACAGCTTGGCCTTGCTGTCCCCAGGCCACATCCCCCAGGGAGAAGACCATACCTTTTCAGACCCAGCAGAACTCTGGCTTGTGGGGGGTCCCCACTGAGGATCTGCCCCACCCCCAGCCCCCAGCCCCCAGACTTACCTGGGAGAGTCTCAAGCCCCCCACCCACTCCGTGGCCCCAGCGCCTGGGCAGCTGTCTCATTCACACCTGAGCATTCAGCACTGGACAGGTGTAAATTAGCCAGCACCCCCACCTCTCAGAGGCCTGCTCTCAGCCCCTACACCTGTTGGAGTCCCTGTGTGCGCCAGAGCCTGACAGCTCTGCAGTGGCCTCGCTCAGCCCAGGCTCCCACTGCCACCCAAAGTTTGAAATGTCCCATCAGATGCGGTCCTTTGAATTGGTGGAAGAGATTCAGTCCCCAGGGGCCCCGGTGAGCCCTGAAAAGCCCGACGCACTATTTTAAGGCCTTGTCAGCTCACAACTGCATGGAGTTGCAGGCAACCTGCTAAGACAGGTCCTGGCAGAGCGTCCTAGGAGAGAGTGCTCGGGGAGGAGGAAAGAGAATCCAGAGCAAGCCCTTACTCCCAGGCTCTCTCCTCCCACTGAAGGCCAGAACTAGGGGAACCAGGGACAGTATGGTCCAACCCCTCAGTGTATGAGCTGGGATACCAAGGCCCGGAGTGGAGCAGGGACCGGCCATGGTGACATAGTGACCCAGCTGTTGCGAGTGTCCCCTCGGCTGTGTTCACAGCCCCTTCTTTTTCCTGCTCTTCTTCCCATGGAATCATGCCCCCCATGCATCCTCCAAGACCAGCTCAAGACCAGCCCTCCCCACCCCTGCCCACTGAGGTCACTGCCTGGGTCCTCCCCTGCCCCACCAGGTCCCCATGGTTCTGTCTCTCTCATGTGCTCAGAAACACAGTCAGCCTCTCCCTCCCCATCCTCCACTTTTCTCCTTCATAAACAATGCTCAGAGCTCATTTATCCCCCAAACACATACTGAGCTCCTACTGTGCGCCGCATGCATTTGCTACTAGCTGGGGATATAGCAGTGAATGAGGTGGATGTGATCCCTGCCCCTGTGGAGACTGGGTTTGGATGGACGGAACATGAGCGAGAAAGAATTAGAATAAACACAGGATATGATGAGTGCTAGAGAAGTGGCAATCCAGGGGCTAAGAGAATGGGGTGGGCTACTTTAGTAAGGTCACAGAAGGCCTCCAGGAGGTGGTGACATTTAAGCTCTAAAGGAAGAGAAGGAGCCAGCCACTGAGTCACTGGGGGTGGTGGTGGGGAATCTAAGCATGTGCGAAGACCCTGTGGCAGAAACAAGTGAGTACTGTTGGAGAGGTGAGATAAAAGAGGCTAGAGCCCAGGACTGAGGAATTGGTGGAGATGTGGGGCTGAGGGCAGACAGGCCACACATGCAGGCCTTGGCCATGATGGTAAGAATTATAGAATTCATTCTAAGGGCAGTGGGAGGAGTCATTGCTGGGTCTCACGCAGGAGAAATTACATGATCCAATTTATTTTTACAAAAACGGTTTTTGCCGTCGTGCGTTACATTGCCTGAGAGAGGGGATGGGTTGGGGGCAGAACAGAAGCAGAGGCCAGTGATGGGGGTGAGAGAAGTAAAAGAAGCCACAGGAATCACAGCTGGGGGAGTTGGGGTGAGGATAGAGGGGCTAGAGGGAGCCCATCTAGTGAATAAGGGGTGAGGGCCAGAGCCAGATCAGGAATTGGTTGGGTTGGCAGTAGAGGTATGTGGGGACAGAATCCATGTCTCCTCCCCCTGCCTTCCTAATGTCTAGCTCAGGGCCTGAAAGAGCAGCCTTGAGCAGAGAGAGAACCAAGTGAGGCAGATGGAGGCAGAGATGATCTCATTACTGGGGAGAAAGATGGTAGATGGGTTGGCCTTGCTCCTGAGGGGGCCCAAGACCACCCAAAGCTCACTTGCCTCCTCTCTTCCCCAGGTCTTTCTCCGGGGAGTCAACGAGCCCCTGATCAACAACTCTGACCCCTTGGTGGTCATTGCCAGGGTGGTTCCCAACTACAGTGATTTTCAGTGAGTGGGGCCCACACTCACTTAAGGAGGGTGAGGAGGGCAGAGGACAGAGGAGGGGAAAGGCTATCATTGCCACACAGACCACGATTCCAGGAGCCCTCGAAACCTACCCTCCCCAAGGCCCTTTAAACCTTCCCACTGGGTGTGAGGTCCCAGGAAGGTGCTCACAGCCCCTGGAAAGGGGTGGCTCAGAACTCTCCGGAGAGCAGGCTGTGGGGGAGGGGAGCCTGCATGTGGAGGAGAGGAGGTTCCCAGCCACTCCTAACCTGATGCATCGGGTATGGGGTGGGGGGGCAGAGCTGTCTGCCTCTGTCACTACCTATGGTGGTCCAACGAAACTCAGCCACACAATCTGTTTGGTTCTGATGACCTGTGAACACCCCTTGCTTGTTGGGGAAATGAAGCTGACTGATTGACTCATTCCGAGCCCTCCTAAAGAGCTCAGCACATGCACACACGTTCACATACACACACCCAGAATCCTGCCCTTATAGCCTCCATGCCCCCCACCTTAGGCCTAAACTAGGACTCCCGCCATGGGGGTGGGTCACTCTGGCAAAGACTTCCAAAGGCGAGGCGTTTTAAAGATGGGCCAGCTGAGGCACTGAGATGTGGCCAAGGCCACCATGAGTCATGAGGAAAGGAACCTGGTTGCTGCAGCCTATCTCCTGACCAAGACGAGCTTTCCCAAGGCTTGGGCCAGCAATCAGAAGGACCACGGTCCATTCCCTGTTCTGGTGTCCAGGCCACTGCACCCTCCTCCTCTATCACATCAGTTCAGAGCCCGTCCAAGTGGGAGCCCATGGCTTCCAGGCTTGGGCAGAGAGTCAAGAGTACTGGATAGCACTCATGGGCTGACCCCCATCTCCTTGCCTCCCCAGGGCCAATCAGATGAAGCAGGACCCGGCCTTTGTGGGGCTGCCCATCACCCCACTCCCCTTCCCAATCCCATCTCTGCCGCACTTGGATGTTCCTCGGGTCAGCCAGAACGGGTGTCCTCAGGTACGGCTCCTTCCCCACACACACCCTGTCACTGCCTCGGACCTCTAGTGTCTCACCCACGTGTCCGTTCATTCATTCCTTCAGTCAGCTATTCCCTGGACTCTTAAGGAGTTTGCCGAACCTGGCCATGTACCCAGAGCCATGCCTGTCTGTGCTGTTGGAGAAGCTGCCCTTGGGGGCGCTCTTGGTCTGCTGAAGATTGGCATCACACACATGGAAAGGTCAAACATCAACACAAGATAATATGTAGTCTAATAACAAAACCAGGAGGGACTGTCAGAGCTGTAAACATCAGAGAAGACACAAATGACAAATATTGTCTGATGCCACTGATATGAGGTTCCTAGAGTAGACAAATTCATAGAAACAGAAGGTAGAATGGTGGTTGCCCCGGGGGAACAATAGGGTATTATTGTTTAATAGGGACAGCGTTTCTGTTTGGGATGATGAGAAAGTTCTGGAAATAGATAGTAATGATGGTTATGCAACATTGTGAATTTACTGAATGCCACTGAACTGTGCACCTAAAAATGGTTCAAAAGGTTCAGTTTACGTTGTATATGTTTTACCACAATAAAAATGTGTTTAAACCAGAGGTCGGAGGGATGTGAAGCCTGGGTGATTAGAATGGGTATCCAGACACAAGACTCTTGAGTTTTTAGTAGGGGAGGGTTGGTGCAGGGCAATAGAGAACCAAGGGCATGGGACAGGGTTGGAGAGGAGGGTAGTGTATTTGAGTATGTTGGGGAGGGATGTGTAGATTGTGGCTGGGCTCCAGGAGATGACCCATTCGGTCTCTTCCCATAGTCTCTATTTGAGCTGAAGCTTGCCCCACATGATGGTCCCAACATTCCCAGGGCCTTGAAGAAGACAGGGGTGCCTGGGAAGTCCTTCATGTTGTCTGCCCACCACGGTTCACATCTGGCAGGGCAAATACAGAATGAGGCGCCCCTTTGGAGCCCCAGCCTTCATTTAAAGGCAAGGACATTTGAAGGCTCAGACACGGGCAAGAGAGATGGTGGTAGGGAGGGGTGGGACGAAGGAGGACCCTGGGGACACAGGCTTCAAACCCAAACCAATCCTCGGCCTGATTTCCCCAGAGTCATCTCACACATGGCCCTGCATTTGCCCAGAAAATTATGAACCAATCAGCAGGCGGTCCCAAGGGGCAGGAAGTACCGGCTGCTTTAATGAGGGAGCCCCCTCTCCATCCCTGGGCCCTCTGTGGCTGCCTTTGCTAACGAGTCTTTGTGGGGAGGAGGGGAGTCTTTGCTAGCTCCCAAGACTTGCCTCCCATGCCTCATGCATGTGTGGGACTCGAGGCCAGGGGTTCAGTGACTGCAGGACACTTGTCCACTAGGCAACATGGTCATTGGGCCAGGTTGAGAACTCACAGAGGTGCCCACATACTAGCAGTGAGGGGACAGGGGCAGGCTTCTGTGGTACAAGGTGGGGGTGGGGGAGGACAGAGCCATACCTCGAAGGGGCACCAGTCAGTAGCCTACACACACCCCTACCCCATCCCCTTTCTGAGCTTCAGTCCCCTAACCTGAGTTGAGGGATGGTGGCTGGACCAGGTGATTTCTAGGACCTGCCTCTCTGACATCTTCAGTTGCTGTGATTTCCCACCAGCTGTCACCAAGCCAAAGCACTGTGGGCAGGGATTTGAGAGCCCGGCACTCCTGACTTCCACCCCACCCCACCCCGGCCCCCGGCTCTGTGACTTACTAGCTGCGTGACCTTTGGCAAGCATCCCAATTTCTCCAATTCCATATTCCTACCTTTATTGAGCTGTTAGGAGAGATTAAAGGAGTAACCTGGGCACAGCATCCAAGCCCAGGGTGGAAGGAAACTCAGTGGGCTCCTTCCCTTGCAGAACCGCCCCTCCTAGGATCCATTGCCTCCTGAAACCAGCCTGGCCAGTGCCCTTGTTACAATTGTCTACAAGCAACAGAAACCTCATCGACTTAAGCTCGAAGGGTATTTATTGTTACAATTGGCAAGGGACCCCATGTAGGATGCGGCCAGAATTGGTTGATGCACCATCTTAGCAACATCCTCGGGACTTAGCATCTTTCTACCGCCCCTGAATTGCCATCTTCAGGTTGCTAATGGCTCAGGGAGGCCAAATATTTGGGGTACCCCATGCACGACCAAGACCAGAGAAAGAAGGAGCCTCCTGCCCTCTTTACCTGTGGCTTTTAGGTAGCTCTGGAAACCTCCTACCCACAGCCCCTCCACAGACCTTTCTCGCCTCATTGGCCAGAATTGGGTCATGTGCAATTCTCTTGACCAATCACTGAGAGGTGTGGCATCATCTTCTTGTGGTAGCTGAAGTGCGCAGGTGTGGTGAAGGGGGGCCACCTGGACCAAAGCCAGGAGGCAGGGAGGGGAATGATTGAGGGGTAGGCGGCTCTTAGAGTCTGCTTCACCCCTCTCAGAGCTTGGTGATGATGGCAGAAGTGATGAGTTATGAGATAGGTGGGTCCGTAGGGCTTGATCTGGCCCTACCGCAGGGACCTGAAATAGGGTGGGACTTAGGAATTATTCCTCCCCGGCACCCTGCACATTGCCCAGTAGGCTGCTCCTGTTGGCCTGATCTCCTTACAGAGCTGAGGCAGAGCCCCTGGCTGATGAAACACAAGCCGTGGGGAAAGAAGTCTGTCCTCACTGTCATCTCCTCCTGTCTCAGCTCCCATGGCCAGTGGGTACCCAAGCTCTCATGGGGCCCCTTTCCATCCCACAGACCTTGCCCTAGTGCTGGCCTCCTCTTCTCTTGGCGTGGACCACCGAAGCAGCCTCCCCTCGGGCCCCTCCCTTCACCTGTGAGAAGCAGCCAGGGCAATGCCTCCCCCAGATTGAGGCTCTTCTCCTGGATCCCTGATCCCTTCACTGGCAGGACAAAGGCCTCGTTGCCTGCAGCCTCCTGTTTCACTGCTCCAACCCGCATAACTTTCTGTAGCCGCTCTGGATGCCCAGCTGTTCTCCACATTTGTGCTGTCTTCTCTGGCCTCTCAGCCTCGGCCTCTGCTGCCCTCCACCTAGAATGGCGCTCCTCCCTCAGATCGTCCTTACCCCATTCAGAAGTCATCGCTTTCTCCTCTGACATTCCAGCTTCCACAACTCACAACTTGCTTAGGCCTCTGCATGGATCATAGGAGTGTGTGTGTGTCTGTGTGTCCTATCACCTAGGAAGACGGTGAGCTCCAGAGGGGACAGGGTCTGACTCTAGCTCTCCCATGTGCCCCGTAGCACCCCTGAGGTGTAGAGCACGGAGGAGCCCCCAGTCAGCATTCACTGAGTCCAACTGAACTTTCACTTTGACAGCAAAGTATCCATTATCTCCTTCAGCCTTCACAAGAGCCTTCCAAGGCATCGAGCATAAGACATTTCCCAGTGGACAGTGATAACCTAGTTCCAGTGAGGGGAAGGGACTTGCCAGAGGTCATACAGCAAGGTCGAGGCAGACCTGGGCCCAGAGCTAAGGCGTCCTTGCTCCCTTGAGGCCCCCCAGAATCAGCCACTGTCAGCTACTCTTTCTGGGATGGGCAGAGCAGGCAGTGGCGCATGTGGGTGTGGGTGTGGAGGGCCCAGGGGAAATGGAAGGAGGGCCCATGGGCCCAAGTAATGAAGGCTCTGTCCCTAGGGAAGGCAGGGCTGCCTCAGTGGCCAGGGGTTAATGGCTTTGCTGAAGATCACAGCTGAGGGTTAATCACATCCCTTAATTCCACAGTGTGCCGTGGCCTTTCCCATTAGTATCTGTGGTCAATGGCTTCCCCACCCCGTGCCCTGCCCACTCCATACATGCGTGCGCGCGCGCACACACACACACACACACACACACACACACACACCACCAATACCTTCACTGGGGCCTTGGCATCTGAGGGTGATTTATCCTTGATTCCTTGCCCCTCCCCCTCGCTCTGTACACACACAAGAGAGGCTGGACCCTCTCTCCCCAGTGGTAGGCCTGAAGGGATCTTTCCTGGAGGACTCACCCTGGGAAACCACTCAGGGAAAGAACTGTCCTTACTGAGCAGTCAGACACTATTTCTTGCTTAGTAGGCTCCATTTAGACACATTAGTAGGCCCCAGAGAGGACAGCCAGTATCCATTAAATACCCCTCTTCCCCCTGTGTGGGAGCAAGGGGTGGGGGCAGCAGGAGACTTGGTCACAGGTCCGCCTTGAGTGTCCCAGGGCCTGGCAGATGGTCCAGGCTGTGGGGAAGGCCCCCTGGCACTCAAGAGAGTGGGGCAGCTCTGGGATGGGTATGGTTTGGGGATCAATCCTGAAAGACCACTCCCAAGCTTCACGGAGCCTGAAAGCAGCTTCTCCTGCCTGGCCCCTTGGCCAAGTGGCCATCCCCTAGCTCCCTCCAGAGCCTGTTCTCAGGAACACCTCCCTCACCCCAGTCACTGTCCCTGTGTTCAGGACCGCTAGCCCCAAAGTGACTGCAGCTCACGTCCCCAGGGACAGGGACCGAAGCAGACACAGCTGAGCCTCAGGCTGGGCCTCAAAGAACCAGAGCAGGCACATTAGTGTGACAGGCGTCAGGCCCCTGCCGCCAAGGGGGGAGTGGACCCACACTGATATTTCGAGATCCTGCATCAATAACTCCCGGAGCCAGCGGTGCATTTGTGCTGACCTTTCTGAGCAGTGACTGATTCCCGCAGGGGAGCAGGAGGTGGGAGCGGCTGCCATGGGTGCTGACAGCCCCTGCCTGGGGACAGAGGCAAGGCAGCCCGCCAGGAGTCTGCACCCATGACCCCAGCCCCTCCCTGTGTTGGGACGGTGCAGGACCGCCTGCTGGGGGTTCCAGGCTGATGCCCCAACTCCCTACCTTCCAGCCTTTGTGGATGCCAGGACTCCTCCACCTGGAGCCCCCCCCTCCTCATTCCAGCGCCCTCCTGCTTTGCCATGCCTGCCNTTCACTGGGGCCTTGGCATCTGAGGGTGATTTATCCTTGATTCCTTGCCCCTCCCCCTCGCTCTGTACACACACAAGAGAGGCTGGACCCTCTCTCCCCAGTGGTAGGCCTGAAGGGATCTTTCCTGGAGGACTCACCCTGGGAAACCACTCAGGGAAAGAACTGTCCTTACTGAGCAGTCAGACACTATTTCTTGCTTAGTAGGCTCCATTTAGACACATTAGTAGGCCCCAGAGAGGACAGCCAGTATCCATTAAATACCCCTCTTCCCCCTGTGTGGGAGCAAGGGGTGGGGGCAGCAGGAGACTTGGTCACAGGTCCGCCTTGAGTGTCCCAGGGCCTGGCAGATGGTCCAGGCTGTGGGGAAGGCCCCCTGGCACTCAAGAGAGTGGGGCAGCTCTGGGATGGGTATGGTTTGGGGATCAATCCTGAAAGACCACTCCCAAGCTTCACGGAGCCTGAAAGCAGCTTCTCCTGCCTGGCCCCTTGGCCAAGTGGCCATCCCCTAGCTCCCTCCAGAGCCTGTTCTCAGGAACACCTCCCTCACCCCAGTCACTGTCCCTGTGTTCAGGACCGCTAGCCCCAAAGTGACTGCAGCTCACGTCCCCAGGGACAGGGACCGAAGCAGACACAGCTGAGCCTCAGGCTGGGCCTCAAAGAACCAGAGCAGGCACATTAGTGTGACAGGCGTCAGGCCCCTGCCGCCAAGGGGGGAGTGGACCCACACTGATATTTCGAGATCCTGCATCAATAACTCCCGGAGCCAGCGGTGCATTTGTGCTGACCTTTCTGAGCAGTGACTGATTCCTGCAGGGGAGCAGGAGGTGGGAGCGGCTGCCACGGGTGCTGACAGCCCCTGCCTGGGGACAGAGGCAAGGCAGCCCGCCAGGAGTCTGCACCCATGACCCCAGCCCCTCCCTGTGTTGGGATGGTGCAGGACCGCCTGCTGGGGGTTCCAGGCTGATGCCCCAACTCCCTACCTTCCAGCCTTTGTGGATGCCAGGACTCCTCCACCTGGAGCCCCCCCTCCTCATTCCAGTGCCCTCCCGCTTTGCCATGCCTGCCGCCCCCTGCCCCTCTTCTTTGGGCTGTTTTCCCAGCCAGAAGCCCCTCTTCCTTCCCTTCATCCTGCCATATTTTACTTCAGAGCCTTCTTCTGGTCCTTCGTCCTGCAAGACAGCCCTTCTGACCACCCTCAGGAATGTCTCATCTAGCCCCTTATTCAGAAGCCGTAGTCAAGGCTGTGTTCTTTCATTGTTTAAGTAGTACTTGTGTGTGTGCCCCAGCTGCGGACCTAGTATGCTATTAAGTCCCCCAAATGCCCGATGGCCTGCCCTGCAGACACACCAAGGCTCAGACCTACTGTAGCCTCTGAGAAGGTCTGGGGAACCCACGGGAGGCAGGGAGAGGCTGTTGACAAGGGTAGAGGTCGTGTCTAATGTGCCATATCTGACACCACCAGCCCTGGGCATGGATACTAGTGTGACTCTTTAGGAAAATAGTTTATCGAAGATCAATCAAGTGCCTTAAACAGCACATCCTTTAGCTCAGGGTCTCCATTTTGGGTACTCAGGAAATAATTTGAGATCCAGAGATACACGTCAAAGAATATTCAATAAAGTGATATTCATGGGAAGGGAGAAGCCAGGGTCCTTGGACCTGACAAAATGTCCTGCAACTACTAAAATCATGGATAGCAGGGTTACCTGTGCCTCTGGGTACATTCAGGTTTTCATGGTGAATGAAAAACGTAAGATGTTAGGATGACAATTATCTACAAAACAGGCTTTGGAAAAAGACTAGAAAGAAATGCACAGTCTTAGGACAGTTGTCTAAAGTGTGTAGGAATTTAGGGTTTTTCTTTTTAATCTTTCTCCTCTTCTGTATTTTCCAAAATTCACTCCTTACACATATGTTGCTTTTATAATTGGGACAAACGTTTGTGACATATATGGACACACATGTATGGACATATCTGGACATCCTTCATTTGGGAGAAGCTGCGGGCCCACCACCTACTCCCACTGCCTCCTTTCAGCTGTCCAAGCCTGGGGGACCCCCGGAGCTGCCCTCGTGGAATCAGTCCTTCGTCTTCCAAGGCCGAGATGGAGCCACCAAGTTCTCGGATGACACAGCCCTGGTGCTGGAGTTCTACCCCTCGACTTCCAGTGAGTGCGCGTGGCACCGTGCCAGGGCAGCCACGCATCAGGACATATGAGGAAGGGGTGCTCAGACCTCCTGCCTCCGCCCCCTGCAGGGATAGGTTAAGGGTTAAGGAGACCCAGTTCCCAGGGCATGCCACAGGTGGAGAAGCACGTGGCTGCCTTCCCTGTCCTTGTTCCAGGGTCAGGACACACGGGTCCCTATGCCTGTATTAGCTCCACGCATTTTTATCGCACCGCTGGCCCCGCCATGCCCCAGAGCTCACAGAATACAGGGGAAACACTCCAGAGACCAAATGTTCCCAGTCTGAGTTCCACCCTGAGAGAGTAAAGCCCCCAAGGGTGATCCACAGACACGCCCCAAAATGCAGAATATGTTTGGGGTTTGGCCAGGGACTCAGGAAGCCCTAAAGAGCAGAGGAGAAGGAAACTTGTGCAGGGCAAGGCCAGGAGGCGGGAGGGCGGTGGGCAGTGAGGGGCGGGAGAACTAGATGTCGGCTACCAAGGGTTCGGCCGCCTGGTGGGGACCTCAGACGCTGGGATCCGAGGAGCCTGGGGCAGGAGCTCTGGGGGAGTCCCAGCTGGTCCTCCCTCTACAGCGAAAGGCAGTGAGCCGTGGACCCTCAGCAAGCCCCTGGGCATCTCCGTGTTGCCACTCAAGAACCAGCTGTACCGCAAGATGCTGACAGGGAAAGGTCTGAATGGGCTGCACGTGGAGAGGCTCCCCATCACTGTGAGTCCCCTACCCTGGACGGAGCTCATGACAGGGGGCCTGCTCCCCCTGCCCCCGCTCTGCCTTGCCACACTAGCACAAGCGAATCTGGTTCTCCAGCAGCTTCTGCCAGGGCCCCGACCAGGGCAGCCGGCCACTGTCAAGTGTGAGGAGTTCCCCTGAGCTCCTGCCCCAGTGACACAAGCAGAGGCACAGGGAGCCCCCACGGGGTAGTAGCAAGAGCTCAAGCCTTTAACCAGCCAGACCTGGGTTTAAATACTGCCCTAGTTCTCTCTGTGCAACCTGGGGCAAGTTTCTTAGCCTTTCTGAACCTCAGAGTGCCCATCTCTAAAATGGGAACAACATGCCAGATAGGATCTCTCTGTATGAACAAAAGAGCCAAGAGCCCTGGCTCTAGAGCCTGACCATCTGGGTCCAAATTCATGTTCCACCTCTTAATAGATTGATTACATGACCATGGGGAAATTAAAGTTCCAGTGCCTCAGTTTCCTTATCTGTAAAATGGGTTCCTTGTAATATAATTTTTCTCCTAGGGTTGCTGTGGGACTTTTTGAGGAAATACTGTAAAGTATTTAGAACAGAATAAATTCTCATGAAGAATTAACACATGATTACATCATTTTTTATTTCTACGCCACCTTTTCCCCTACAATACTTCTGGCCGCTCTGACATAATAATCCTCAATAAATGGGGTTTCCCTACTCTGCCAGGAAACAGGTCTGGAAGTGTCAGTCAGGTCTTCAGTGAAGTTGGGAAGGTAGGTTTGAGGTGGTGAGGGTGAGCAGAGGCAGGGGACCAGCTCCCACCACCCTCTCAGTCCCCAGGCAGAGCCCCTAGCAGGCGCCTTCTTGGCCAGTCTGGGGCACTGGGCAGAGCAGAGGCAGAAGCTGTCTTGGCCAGCATGGGCTAACTGCTCCCCTCTCCTCCCTAGGACACCAAGCTGAAAACCATAAATGGTGAAGCCCCTACAGTGGATATCTCCTTCCAGCTGCTTTCCTCCAAGGTAAGGCTGCGGGGCGTGGGAAGGTCAGGGGCTGGCACATGGCTGGAACCCATGGTGGGTTCCGACCTCCTTCACAACTGCTGGCCTTGTTCAGGGGCTAGGGCCAGGGGCTTCTGCGAGGAGGAGACAGCTGCTTTGAATAGAAATATCTGAGGGGGATTTGAGGCTCTAGAAAACAAGATTGAAAGCTGAGATTAGGAAGAAGAGCATTGAGAGCAGAGGGCCACCCAGACCTGGGAGTCAGCCTCTAACCCAGCCCAAGCCAAGCCGCGCTCATTGGGATCAAGTTTCTACCAGGGTGAACTAGGATTTCAGCTTCTGTTGCTGCGGAACAAACTGCCACCTTAAAAAAGTACCCATTTATGAGCTCAGGTTTCTGTGGGTAGGCAGTCTGACACAGCATAGGTGAAATCAAGATATTGGCAAGGTCCCATAATGTTCTGGAAGCTCTGGGGAAGAATGTGCTCCCCAGCTCATCTAGGTGGTCTGCAGAATCCAGTTTGCCGCAGTGGTAGGACCAAAGTCCCTGTTTCTTGGCTGGCTACGTCCCAAGGGGCCTCTCAGCTGCTGAAGGCCATCTGCATTTCTTCTCACAATGGCTGCCGCCATCTTTAAGCCAGTAGGCATGTCAAAACCCCCTTTCACTTCTAAACTCCCTGGCTTTCTCCTTTGTCAGCAGCAAGAGAAAACCCTCTGCTTTTAAAGGGGCTCGTGTGATTAGGACAGGCCCACTCTGATAATGTCCCCATCTTAAGGTCAACTGTGCCATGTAACATAATCACAGGGGTCATAGCTCATCATAGGCATGGGTCCCGGTGATTCGGTGTGGAATCTCGAGGGCCCATTTTTGGAATCCTGCCTGCCTGGTTGATCCAAGTGGAAAGATACCGTCGGCTGAGCCCTGCCTAAAGGATGGGATCTCGTCCTCCAGCCAGCTCTCCCTGGACTCCAGGTCCAGGCTGGACCCTGGTCATTTGGCGCCCATGCACCTGGCAGGCACCTACCTGCTACAATTCTTCCACTTTTTGGTCTGTGGTGCTGGGACAGGCACGAAGCCAGGATACGGGCAGCTCACGACCTCGAACCCAGGAAATGCTGGCAGGGGCTGATGTCTGGGACAGCCCACTCCTGCTAGCTTCCCATACCAGGAAAAATAGCCAGCAGCCCTGGGGTAATACTTGGCCCTGTGACCTTGCCCATGGAGAACACAGGAAATCTGTGGAGAGGGGTAAGATGTATAATCTGGGAATGCAGCCACCTGCAATTGTGTCCCTATAAGGCCTCTGGTGAGTACCTGGGACTGCCCATTAGCACTTCCCCTTCTGGGATGTTCTGCATTGTCTTCTAATTCCACTAATTCCTGGTGAAAGAGAGTTTGTTAGATACAGCCTGATATCTCCCACCAACACCGCCACCAAACCATGTGCAGGACCAGGAAGCTACTGAGAGGGGAAGACACAGAAGCAGTGAAAGACCCCAGAAAAGAAGAAGGGTCCTTGAAGAAAATGTCACAGATTTCCCAGATTGGAGCTCAGGCACTCCACAGCCTCTTCTGGGGGTCTAGAGTCTGTCATTGGCCACTGCCTGTCCCTTCCTCACCTCGCCCTGCCTCCTGTCCCTTCACTGGGCGCATGTGTCCTGAGGACCGAAAGGAGCATCAAGTGCCCCTGGTCAGGCCACTGGGGGACCCAGGCAGGCAACAGGCAGGTGGACGGGACACTTCCCCAGTTGCCCAGGGGCTAGGCACAAAGGTCTTCATGATGAATTATTCACCGGAGCTGTGCTAAGTGCAGAATTAATCCCTTTCCTTCCAGCTGGCGGCCTCACTAAATTATCCCTCCAAGTCATGCGGGAAAACGCTGCCGAATTCATTTAGCTGCTGAGTGTTTTGATCTGGGCCTTGTGATTTTAGCTTCCCCTTCCCCCAGCCCCCCTCCCCCTGGAGGCGGGTAGAAAAAAACCTTTCAGTAATGGATTTCCGAGAAGAAAGGAAAAGAAAGGGATAGAGATTGGGTGTGTACCAGGAAAATAGTACAGAGGAAATTCACATTCTGCAGCCAAGCACTCACACACACAGTTGCACACGTGCACACTCTGTCACACCATCACATTCAAATACCCACACGCAGACAATCTCATATGCACAAACACGCACACACACTCCTTTGCAAGGGTGCACACACTTAATGGATATATACATGCTCACACACACATGCAAACTGACACACAGACGTTTTTCACACCCGCATTGGCTTACAAAGAAGCTAAATCCCTTTGTGGCTAAACTGTTTCTTGGTGAAACTCTGTGAGTTGGCCCATAACTGACTCACTTTGATTCTAGAATCTTGAACTCCAATTCTGGGGCCTGAGTGCTAATATGGCAGCCTCAGCATAAGGCTCCTATAGCCATGCACCCATCCATTCATACTTTTATATTACATATATTTGATGAAGACTAGAATTTTGGCTGCCCTTGTGGATTGCGATGCGGAGAGGGAGGGGCCGGCAGCCATGGAGCCCATCTGCCTTGAATTCACCCTCATCAGTCTTGGACATGGCTCTCTGCTAATGCCTGAGCCTTTTTGGGCATCCTTCTCCCTAAGGGTTAGTGGGAAGATATTGAGAATTGATGAACAGGTGGATGGCATCACAGCTGAGTCCAAAGGGCCCATCCCCAGCTCCATCACTCACCATCACCTTCACTTTTCATGCCCCCATTGTCCTCCGAGCAACTGCAAACATTTATTGGGCACCTGCTATATAGCAGATGCTGTCTTGATTTTAGCGATCTTACACAGGGGACAAGGAAAGAAAAGCCCTGTCTTCCTAAAGCTTGCATTCTTAGAGGACAGGGGGTGTAGACCAGACGATGAGCAAGTCAAGTCATGAACAGAGATCACCTCTTTCTTCATAAGGGGCCTGATACAACCCACTGAGGTGATGTGATTTCAAACACTTGACAGGCTCTGAATTCCTTCCATCTTAGTGGTCCACCTAAGATGGTGTCTGCAAATCCATGGTGGAAGGTACCTGGCCTTCACGTTTGCATTCCAGCCTGTGGCACCAGAAGCGTTGCTTCTTCCACCATTGAAATCAAACACTGCTCAAAGCTCCACAAGCCACTGCCCAAAGCCTGGGATCTTAGAGTCCCGCAGACACTCAGGTTGCAGGGGGGCTTGGGATACTGGGCCTCTTGGGGGCCCCCTGTCCATGTGGCTAGCAATTCCATCCAAGAGGCATGTGATCCGATATGCTAACTGAAAAGAGATGCTTCAGGAAGTGAATATGCATGCCCTACTTGGGTACCTCCTTGCTGAGGATACATCCTCTTTTTCATGAGCACACCTCCCACCACCACTGAGACAGACAGGAAGCTCACTACCACCAGAAGTACGCTGTCCCATGGTTCAGTGGCCACAACAGATAGAATTGAACACCCCACACGAGCCTACCATCTCTCTTTGCCCAGGCTCCTGGCTCTGCCATTTGGGGCTGCAGTGAAGCCCTGACCAACCTCCTGTGCTGGTTCTGGGGACCCTGTCATGTGGTCAACCACTCAGTGTGCTGGCTGGCAGACCGGCCAACAAAAACCCTGCAGTTTCTGTGAATGGCAAGATGGAGTGGTGTCCTGGTTTGGGATATGGTGTTTGAAGTGGTTCTGTTGGTGATGGGTTAAGCTTTTCCCCTCTGATGGGACTTCTCTACAGGCACCTGCTGCTAAGAGTGATCTACTTTAAAGCTAGATCACTTTAAGCTAGTGTGTATAGTATGTGAATAACTACATATAGATTCAGAAAAGCTGAAAAAACGTAAACATCTGAATATATGCAGCAAACTTCCCTTTATTGAACATTCAGTGGGGGCTGGCCTTGGAGGTCCATTCAGCTCTGAGAATCCAGAAGCCTATGGCTACTCCACATACACATATGTGAATAACCCTTTGCTCTCCTCCATTCCCTCTCTGATTTTGGCCTCGCCCCTTTGAAGAGTGTGATCTGGTCCCCCAGGAGTCTGTGCTTCTCCAGGCTAAACAGTGTGCTTCTTTTAATGAACTGGTTTCAAGATCCCACAGCAGTTTTAGTGCCCTCCAGCTGGCAGACAGCCTCTTTGAAGTGAGGCCCACCACTGACCAGGTCTCCTAGGCTGACCCATGTGGATTGGAGCCCAGCATGCACATGACAGTTGCTCATTGGGTCAATCCCTGCCTCCTTACATGGAAACGTGCCTCCTGCAAGATCAGACAAGGCTACGCAGTCCTCTGAGTGGTTGGCCAGCCATGTGCACTCTTGAGCTGGAATATGGAATCCAGAGTCTTACCCAGGCTGAGCACCAGGCCCCCAGGCAGAAATGGGACCCCTCACATGGGTGGCTGCCTCCTTCTCCTTCTTAGCCCATGGCCCTGAGAGATGCTGGGAGGACTTGAACCCCACAGGTTTCCTTGGACATTAGCACAGGGTGAGTGACTTTGTGGAGAGAAGGAGGTGGCACCTGCTGGCAACCACTGAGGGAAAAGGAGGCTCCCACAGTCCTGTCTGCCCCTCCCCCTTCCCTGTTCTCACAGGGAGAGGCAAGCAAGTCTTCAATGCCATGCGTAGGACTGCCCTGGTGTTTTTATTCAAATCAGTCACAAAGCTCTCTGGAGGCCAGACAAAAGTGGGGACAAATGGCTGTTTGACAAATGTGGAGAGGAGCCCAGGGTCACAGGCAAAATCACACTGGGTTTGATGAATAAATTTCTTTGAAAGCCCTGGTCGAAAGCCCTGGTGTGGTCCTCCGAGAAGCCCCAATACAAACCTGCCTCTATTTCCTCACCAAACATAGCTGCCTGGAAGGCCCGGTGTTTAGGATAACACAGGTGCCTCCTTGGCTGGTTCTGTCCTCTGGAGGGTTCTGTCCCCATCCCTAAGTCTCCAGCTCTGAAAATGCTACCACATGGATGATGATGGACCCAGAGAAGAAGACCCTTTCCCCTCCTGCAACCTCACAACACCCCTGCCTGTCTTCCCTTCTACCCCAATTTCCCTACACAAAGAGTGTGCATCCTTAGACCTGGGTTTGAATCCTGAATCTTTCACTTGACTGTTCACCCTGAGTTCTACCTTCCTCATCCACATAAGGGGGTCATGATCCCGACCAGCCAGGAATGTGTTGGAAATTGAATGAAGGAGCATGTGTAAGTGCCCAGCCCAGTGTAGTTGCTGACAAACATGCTGAACTCATCAGAGATGAGGACAGAGCTTTTGGGGGAGGGGAACAATGGAGCCTCACTAATTCATCACTCAGCGCCCGCCCTTCATGACAGCTGCTCCACCAGATTCACATCCATAAGGACATCAGGAGGCCTTGTCAAGTGCTGAAGATAAACATCACCAGCCCCACATTTGGTTTCACAGCAATTTTTCAGGGAATGAAGAAATGGAGAAGAGACAGACAATCATCTCTCTAGAGGCCAGATTTGCTGAAGTCCCCACTATACCCTGTCTTGAGCTGGGGCTGTGGAGGAGATGGAGAAAGTATAGACATGCTTTCTGGCCTGTGAGTGGGCAGGGCTGGACCAAGAGCCACACTGAAGGCTCATACCAAAAGCCTCACCAACCACAGGACTCTGTGGCCTTGAGAATGTGAGCCTGTAACTCTCAGCCAGAGATAGAATGTATTGTTTGGCTACAGGGATAGATAAGGAAGCTGAAATGTTTGGGCCTTCCCCTGGTCTGCTTTGCTTTCCCATGAGCCCAGTGCACAATTGATGTATTGAAAAAGGTGGAGGAGAGGAGAGGAGAGAGAGAGAGCAAACCTTCTAGACCAAACCACTCAGAGAGTGGGGGCTGCTCCCTCCAAGGCCATTCAAGCATGAATCCATTAATCATTTTTTAATTTTAATTTTTTCCTCTTCATGTTTATTTTTGAGAGAGGGGGCAGTGGCAGAGAGAGAGGGAGACAGAGGACCCAAAGCAGGCTCCACACTAACTTCAGAGAGTCTGACACAGGGCTTGATCTCATGAACCGTGAGATCATGACCTGAGCCAAAGTTGGATGCTTAACTGACTGAGCCACCAAAGTGCCCCCATTAGCCACTCTTTAGATTCCTAACCTGTGCCAAGCAGTAAAGGACTGTGGCAGATCATTATCACTAAGGGTTCTGGTTGAGGTGCATTGCATACAAAGGTCAGAAGAAGAGTCACAGAGAAGAATGGCTTGAACTCTGCTCAAAGAGTGGCTTGGAAATTGGCAAAGCAAGGGTTGCCTCAGGCAAGGGAATCACAAGTGCAAAACCATGGAGGCTTGACAGTATCTGAAACACATGGGACATATGGAGGCTGTTGCTGGAAGTGAGACTGGAGAGTTAGATGGGGCCTATATTGTGGAGGGCCTAGATACCAGAGTATAGGGTTCAGACTTGTCATAAAGTGACCACCATATAGTGGTTCAAAGCTAAGGAAGGTCTTTGGGCAGCAGTAGGATGTGATCTGACCTATATGTTGCAAAGTCTATCTAGATGTAAACGAGAGATCCAAGGGAAAAGATTAAATGCAGAAAGACCAGGTTTCAAACTAACAAGAATGAGTCCACAGACTCTCCAGTGAACTATAGCCAGGGCTCTGTTTAATACCAAAATCCTTGCCAGAATTTAAAAATATCCTTATCATTGGCTCCCCTCCTCTGACCCCCAACTTGCTTTTAGATTAACCCTCTGATACCATTTTCTGGAGAATAAATTATGGCCCCAATGAGGATTAACACTCGGGCCCTTCTTTGCTGGCAGACGCCAAGCTTCAAACCCCACTACAGCTGCAAGACCATGCGGGATGCCATAATGAGGCTTGTGATATGCATGGGAGGCAGCAAGCCCTCTTGGAGGGGCCCGTTTTCTGAGCCTCGCCTTCAGCTGAAGAGATAAGAACCTACAACTGGGGCCACAGGAAATGACAAAGCAGTGACTGATCGGGGAGCTGCTGCACCGGGCTCATTATGGTGCTTGCCAGCGGGCTAGACACCCTTATCAGGGAGAAAATTGCATCAGGCCTCCTGAATTACTAGCGATTGGAAGCAGATTTCTTGGGACGCACTTTGTTAGATACCTAATGAGCGGGATACAGGCGGGCAGAGCCCAAGGCCGGCGGGGCGGGGGACAAATGTCTTTGTTAAACAGAATTTGTCAGTTTCCGCTCCAGGCTCCCTGGGGAGGGTTCAGGGCCAGCTAATTGAATTAAGAGCAAGTGCGCTCCAGCGAGAAGGCTCGGGGCGGGGCAAGAGGCGCGCAGGCCGGAAGGCGGGCGCTTTCAGCACCAAGGACAGCAGCTGCATCCTGGCTAGTTGTAATTGCCAGGGCCGGCTGGAACTGTTGCATTTTGCATGATCAGGGATCCAGGGGATGGAGTGGGTAGGAGGGAGGCAGAAGATGTTAGGGGAGGAGGACAAAATAGGTGACCCAAGAAGCCTCGAGCCTGTGATGCTATTGGCCTGGTCTGTCTCCCAAGACCCTCCTCTGCAGGCAGGCAACGGTGAGGGCGGAGAGGCATGAGGAAGGGGTGTCTTCTCTCCACCATGACACTCACGTGGTGTGGGGCAGCTGCAGCACACAAGGAGTGGTGGGATGCGCAGCGAGTCTGAGCCAGTGCATGGCTGTGCATTGCTTTCAGCTTTCAAAGTAGGTCTCCAATTACAGCTCTAATGAAGCAGGACATGCTGCAGCCACGGAACCACAGAGTGAGGGGCCACTTGTCAGCCCCACGCTGCCAAATAGAAAACCAAACAAGCAGGCTTATGGGGTGGGCTAGCAGACCCCTGGAATAAAGGAGGAGAGCTAGGAAAGGCTGGGCTTACTTACATAGGGAGGATTTAGTCCCCAAGGCTCTGCCCTCGTCTCATCCCCATTTTATTATTATCCCTCTCCCCCATCCCCCACCCTGACCTCCCATCATTTCCAGCAGCATGGCCCCTTCCTATAGCCCAAGACGAGCTCCCTTCCCATGAGAATCAAGGAAGGGAGCTCAAAATCACCTCTTCTTGGGGCGCCTGGATGGCTTAGTCGGTTAAGCGTCCGACTTTCGCTTAGGTCATGATCTCGCGGTTCGTGGGTTCGAGCCCCGCGTCGGGCTCTGTGCTGACTGCCAGCTCAGAGCCTGGAGCCTGTTTCAGTCTGTGTCTCCCTCTCTCTCTGACCCTCCCCTGCTCACCCTGTCTCTCTCTCTCTCCTAGAAATAAATAAAACATTTAAAAAAAAATCACCTCTTCTAAACGTGGGCAGATTGAGGCTGAGGAGTGTAAATAGGCAATGTTGGGGAAAGGAATGGTTAGGGAGAATTTAGGCACTGTGTGGGGCATGGTGGTCCTCCTCGTACCCCTTATATGACAAGACTACCTCCATTTGGGGCTTGTACTTTATGGAAGTCTAAAGATTTTTCTATAAAAGTCACCCACTCACTTGCCCCGAGGCCATAGTGGATCCTGGCAACGTTGATTAGAGCAGGGGACTAGAATTGTGGGCAGGAGTGCTGCAAGGCTGGGTATGGGAGGTGGGGGGGCGGGTACTGGCATGGAGCAGCTGTGGGAACAGATATAGTCAGGGCCAGCCATGGAGAGGGCAGAGCAGAGCAGAACCACTGAGTCTGGCAGGGGCTCCAGGAAGAGCAGCTGGGGGTCAGAAGGGACAGAAGAGTTGATGTCCATAAATACTCTGCCTTTCCTTCCCTCTTTCTCAGAATATCCTCCCCACCAACCTGCCCACCAGAGACTGACAGGCATTGGGGTGGCCTGAGGGGTCAATGTCATTTTTTAATTTTATTTTTAAGTAAAATGAAATGAATTATACATAATAAATTTCAGAATCCACATAAAATTACCTGGTGAGTGGAAATGAGGGAGATCTGCCTGTAACATCTCTCACCCCATTACTCACCAGGGTTGATTCGGCTGATCTGGCTGTCTAGACCGGTGACCCCTTCCTCCCTCACCACTACACATACATCTCTCCAGAAGCTGACTGAGCTTGGTGGATAGAAGACGACTCTTCTTGGTCAAGGGCATATAAGCATATGAGTAGCTGAGCTCCCCTGCTAGAGCCTCCAAACAAGTTCTTAAAGTAGGAGAATGTAGAGTAGTCAAGCTTCCAAGACTCCAAATATATCTAAATGGGGCACTGCAGGGGCACCTGGGTGGCTCAGTCAGTTGGGCAGCTGACTTCGGCTCAGGTCATGATCTCACGGTTAGTGGGTTTGAGCCCCATGTTGGGTTCTGTGCTGACAGCTAGCTCAGAGCCTGGAGCCTGTTTCAGATTCTGTGTCTCCCTCTCTCTCTGACCCTCCCCTTCTCTCTCTCTCTCAGAAATAAATTTTTTAAATTAAAAAAAAAAACATTAAATGGGGCACTGCAAGTGGCCATCTGCCTTTCTTTTGAAAAAAAATTTTAAGTACCTACTAAGTGCCCAGCACTGATCAGGGGCCCAGTAAATGTCATCTCTGGGCCACTGAGTTTACCTAACTGGTGCTGAACCCACACAGAGTGGATGTCAGGGAGACAGGCTCTGGGGGCGGGGACACCCTCTGCAATGTGTCCCTGCTTTAGAACTGACGGGGCACCTCTGGAGACCTCTCCCTTGATTTCATTACTTCCACTTCCTCCCCTAACTGGATTAGATGGCAGTCTATGAAATCCAGGGCATTGAGATTGGCTTTCTGCCTGGAAATGAGGAGAAATGTCATTATAGGTCCTGACTCAGCATCTCGCCCCAGCCCCAGCGGCCACCTGGTCAATGTGGAGTTAGTCTTTGCCTTGGCCAGTTGTCCTTTCCTTCATTCTCTCCTGCGTCTATCTACCTGTGCATCCATCTGGTGTGCATTCTGTAGTTCTTCTACTACAGCCAATTTGGTCCTTAGCTATTCACAACAGGAGACACATGTGATGCCTTTTCCTATCTAAAACACAGAGATGAGGCAACCCCAAATCACCTGACTCAGATGCTACACAGAGGCACTGGGTGTGTTCAGTGGAGAGCCTCTAAAGGAATCTTGCCCTCCCTAAATGATAGCTACTGGGAGGGGCAGATAGAGGTGAAAGAGATAGAAGACCTAAAGCTCAGAGACAAAACAGGCTCAGAAGTTTGGGTTATGAAGCACAATAGGTGCCAAAATCAACCTCAAGGTCGCCCAGTTCCTCACCCTTCTCATTCCAAGAGTCCTCATATAGCTGCTTTCTCTTTAGAGTTATCTGTCCTTGTACCCATATGACAGGGGGTGGGAGATGAGGCCCATACTTGACTGGATACCTCTGTCCTTGTACCACTATCCATCTCTTAACTCTACTGACATAAGCCTGAAAAGACTTCATTTCATGTTAATGAATTCCTGCATACCAAATTTTACTTCTTTTAAGTTTATTTATTTTTAGAGGTGGATTAGGGGAAGAGAGAGAAGAAGAGAAAAAATCCCAAGCAGGCTCCACACTCAGCACAGAGACCGACTCGGGGCTCAATCCCACAACCCTGGGATCATGACCTGAGCCAAAATTAAGAGTTGGATACCCAACTGAGCCACGCAGGTGCCACCCCAAGTTTTATTTTAAAAGAGAATAAAGGAATCATTATTTAAAGGATCTGAGTGATAAAGTTAAGCATCCTTGTCCTGATTCATCTGTCTCATATGTGTGGGTTTTCATATAGAGTTTCCACTTAAAGAGAGGCCCGCCTGTACTCATACTCTCTGTTCAGGGTCAGACATTCAGGAACCTCTAACCCTGAGAACTGTCCTGGTTGGCACTGTGTCTATTGGTCTCTTTGCTTCTTGGCACATTTATCTGCTATGTGTCCAAGACATAATTCCAACAATTGATATAGGAAGGACCTTTGAGGTCCTTTGAACAATGGGCATGTGTTAGAGCTAACCACGGATTTCCAAAAGAGCTTTAAAGTAGCCTCTCCCCAAAGGAAACATAACACATGTCCCTACGCCCAGGGAACTTGAAATTTGAACAGAAAAACAAAAAAGGCAAATCAAACTGGAATTTGAGAATGGTCTAAGAGCAGAGAGAGCCAGATGCTGGGCTGGAGATCCCAGGAAAGCTTTGCACAAGTCTTGGTGGGTGGAGGCCATCAAGACTTTGTGGACAGGCTGGTATCTGAGTGGGGCTGAGTTGTAGAAAAGCAGAGATTAGAGCAATAGTCATGCCACGGGAAGAAGAGAAGAGGAAAAAGAACATGGAAGGCTAAAGAGGAGGCCCAACAGAGTAGAGAGAGAGCAGACTATTTAGTGGGTGGGAAGATGGGAATATAACCAGCAGAAATGGAATGGAAAAGAAATCTACTCTGCAAAGGGTGTCAAACAAGCATGGAGGTTTTAGAGGCTAATGTCACTTCACCAAGTATGAGAGTCCTAGATGGCATGGCTTATTTATTCTTGTGACAAATATTTGTTGAGCACTTACAATGAGGCAGACACTGGGGATAAACAAGGTCTCTGCTTACATGTCACTTATATTCCTCATGTGGGTATTAGAGGAGGGAGACAGGCAGGTTTTTGAAAGTTAATGTTCTGGTAGAGTTAAGTACTCAAAACAGTAAAATGGGACTATGTGAATAGAGAGTATATTGGAGCAGGGGTGACTTTAGAGAGGATATGCTCTATGTCAAAGGCCAGGGCCTCTCTAGGAAGATCACATCTGGGCTGAAGCCTGAATGGTGAGAAGGGGACAGCCATGTAAAGATCCATGAGACATCTGGGCAAAGAGAAGAACAGATGGAAAGGCCCTGAGGCAGGAAAGAGCTTGGCGTGTTGGAGGAATGCCAAGCACAGTGTGGTAAGGCCCCACAGAGAAAGGGGGCCGGTGGTAAGAGGTAGGCAGGGGCCAAGCATGCAGGGTCTCCTGAGCCAGGAGGAGAGGCTTGGGGGTCTAGAAAGTACACTTGTGGTAGAAAGACACATCCTTTGCACCTTCTCTTCCCAGAAGCCAGAAAACTTCTTGACACCAAACAACAGCAAAGATCTGCCCATCCTAGACCCCAAGATCTTAGATGAGAAGCTGAGTACCATCCGTGAGTCCCAGTCCAACACCATGGTGAGCTCTACAATGGACTACAGCACATCTACCTCTCAGGAAGCAGAGGAAGACCCTCTGGCGCCCAAGATGTCCCATGAAACGGTGCCCAAGATGTCCCATGAAACGGTGAGTGTCTCCACCTAGCATTAGGAAGGCCAGAGCGGTGATGGGGGCCACAGAGAAGAGGTTTGACTGCCACCTGATTCACTCCACAGGTGGCAAGGTAAGACTTCCCTTCAGACACACTCTGTAAGTGACTTACCCCAAGGCTAAACTGGTGGAAAGTATGGATTCTTCACCTTACAGTTTCTTCACTTTGTGAATGGAACTCTCACACAATTTCCTTCAAAGCACACCCTTGCAACACTTACAAGGCAGGGATCCATTGGCTCAAGTAGTGATCAACCCAGAACTTTTTCAGGAGCATGTCTGCTGGGTAATGGGAAGCTCCTCTGAGTCATTAGCTTTTTTTTTTTTTAAGTTTATTTATTTTGAGAAACAGAGAGAGAGATAGAGAATGAGCAGGGGAAGGGCAGAGAGAGAGAGAGGGAGAGGGAGAGAATCCCAAGCAGGCTCTGTGTTGTTACTGCAGAGCCCAACATAGGGCTTAAACCCATGAACTGCAAGATCATCACCTGAGCCAAAATCAAGAGTCAGATGGATGTTAAACTGACTGAGCCACCCAGGTACCCTGTTAATTTTAATTTCTAAAAGAAGAAATTTGGGCTCAAAGAAAAGAGGACACCATCTTTGATTACGGAGTCTCTGTCCTTGGTCATGGGAGCTGCTGTGGCTGCCTATTGCCAATTGACCAGATGCTGGGAAAGGGTTGGTGAAGATGGTCAAGGTGATGTCTTAATTTGGTGAGGGGTCGGTGCTGAATTCTGGCCACTTGAGGCAGAGAGCTAAAGAATGGGCAAACAAAAGACAGTCCAGTCAAAGTTCCACCCCAGTGACCAGGGATGAATTCATGGGTGGCTTCCTCCCTTCTTCCACTGTGGATCCCATGGGGAGTGCTGCTCAGAAAGATCCGGAGAGAAGCCCCAGCCAAGACCACTGGTCCATAGGGAAGCCCTCAGACTCCTCTTCTCAGGACCTGCCCCTCTCCACTGACAGCCTCCACATCCTCCCCTGGCACTTCTGCACCCTTCTAGCACATGTCCCATATGATGAATAGGAAGGGTTGCTGTCTGCTGGGTGTGCCCAGGATGCTCCCACATGGAGTGTCCCTGCCCACCCCAGAACAGGCCTCCACTGGCAGGTGCCAGAACACTCGTGGGCGACCTTCTATACCCCTTTCTCTACCCCTTGGGAAAGCAGCTCTCAGGCCTGACCTGCCAGCTCAGCCCTCAACTTGGTTGAAAATAAGCATTCAGACCTTGTGTTTGGAGACTTTGGCAGCATGACTGGCCTGCAGTCAGTCTTCGTCTTCCCTTAAAGATGAAACCATGAGAGATGGCACTGAGAAGTCAAGCTGAGTGACTTTTGAGCAAAAGACTGAGCAACAGAGGGGAGGAGGAGAAATAAGTGGCCCAAGGGCGCTAAGACAAGATTTTAGAAGGCTCTGAGTGCATGCAAGGGGGCTTAAGGCTCCCCTAGATCCACAGGCTATCAGAGATGCTGTGATTCTGGAAATCACCCCTGCACTCCTGTTGGTGGGCTGGTCCCTCTACCCTCCCCTTTGCTGGGTACCTGGCAAGATGTTGGTACTTGGCCTTGTAATAGAACTTGGCCTTACTGGGCCTTCTGATAGAACTCCTGGTTAGACAGCAAAGGTGTCAGAAAGCACCTCAGAGAGCATCTAGTCCAATCTCCTAATTTTATGAAGGATGGCAGTGAGGAGGCTCTGAGGTGGGATGACCCTGCCCAAGGCTTCCTGACCCCACTATCCCATGCTGTCTTGCTTATAACCAGGTGAATACCAGAGAGCGACAGAGGCCTGCACACCCAGCCCTACACCGTTCAGCCAACCCGACACTGGGTCCCTCAGACATAGTATTCAGTACAGTGGGCCTGCTCTTCCCCCTTGCCCATCACAGCCTTCCTCAGGCCCAGCCTGTTCCGTCCTTGATCCTGACTCTTGGTTCCATTCCATTTTCCCTCCCTCCCTTGCCTTTGTCCTCCAACCCATTATTCGTCCCTTCCTTCCTGCCTCTCTCTGTCTCTCTCTCCCTCTCTCGGCTCAGATTTACCACCTGGCTATTCCTACCTCTGACTCTCTGCCCTAATTGGGTCCTGGAGACCCAGCCCCCCAGCTCCAGTCCTACCTACTCCTCAGAGCCTGCCAGGACCAGGGTAGGACCCAGACATGCACAGGCCCAGTAGAGCCCTGTCACAAGCAGTTGAACGTGGGTGGGTAACAACAATATGTAGCTCCATGAAATCACAGGTAGCCGTGTAGCAATGGGTCACTGTTCCATAGCAACCAAACAAAATTACATAGCAATAGACGAGCCCATTCACGCAACCAGGAGACAGAGTGACAAGCAATAGAACGCAGTGAGGGAGCGGTGGAATATAGTTGCATAGCAATAGACCCAAGCCATACAGTGATATTACACAGCACTGTTTGATAGGAGATGGAGTCGTAGAACATAGTAACGAGCATAGAAAATATCATGTAAGCTGCGGACAGAGTCACGGAGCAACAGAAGACACTTGACTAGCACTGGAACACAACTGGGTGGCCATGGGGCCATCACGGTGTGTGACGCCTGGACATGAGGTCAGCAGCAGAGCCCGGGGGGGGGGGTAGCAGTGGACCCCAGGGACAACCTGCCTCCCTCGGCTCTCTGCCCCTATGTTCAGGCTGTGAACCTCTCAGTAGCTCCTGATTCCTGGAACAGAAGGTTGTCTGCATCTAGTCTTGTAGCACAGTCCCCAGAGCCCAGGAAACAATTTTGCTTCTGAGTCCCTCCAGAGCCCACTCTGGCTTAATAAGAAATTGAACATTTTCTGGAGAAAGAAACACCTGGGAAGGGAGAAAGAAGTGGAGGGGACGCAGGGTCTGTTGGCCTCTCTGCTGGGAGCCACAGATGCTCCCCGCTACCTCCAGGGCCCACCAGCGTCACCTCTGTGGCCCCAACGAGCCCACTAGGCACCCATCCCCGAGTGCGCCCGTGGGTCCACCTTCATCCTCAGCTCCAGTCCAGCCAACTCTTCCATCTTGGGCTGGTTTTAACGCAGGCCTTTCAGGTGCCACTTTGTCCATGTGGAGCAAAGCTCCTGTCCCGAGTGGACCCACCAGAGCCAGCGCTCCACAGGTGTGATCTCGGGTCAAGTTTAAGGGCCCATGCAGAGCTAAAGGAAGTCTTCACCTCCCTTCTGAGCATCCCAGGAAGTCTATTTTAGAAGAGGTGGGCTTTTGAGTCTCAAGAGTGTGATGTTAAGACTTGTCTTGAATATGGCAATTCCCAAGTATTAAACCACTTGCAAGCAGTGCCCTTCACCGCCATCCCTCCTGAGCCCACCCCATGCTGAGCCAGGCAATGTTAAGAGTGGGTAAAATGAGGGGCTCCCTGTAGTCTCCAGGCAGGCCAGGTTCCATTCACAAAGGGCTTATAAAGCACCGAGCGTGTGCCAAGATTCCCTGTTCCCTGGCAGCTCCGTCACCAAGCAATTCCTCCAGCCTTCCAAAAACCAGAACTCCCCACCCCTGCCAGGTGCCCAGTTGCTATGTTCAGGTTTGTGGGGGGCAGGGTGGTGGAGGAAGAGGCCAACGCCCCAAGTCTGGAAGTTCCCAGCAGGTAGGAGTGAGCCACACTTCAGGAAACAAAAGAGTGGCCCAGAGTAGGCACACAGGAAATATTTGGTGGCAAAGGGGCATGGCTGAGACCGTTTATCTTCTTAAGTGCCACACTTACCCAGCATTGCTGGGCACACCTAGTGAGCCCTCAGTAAAGAGAGAGAAACAAGAAAGGCTTCCCAGAAGAGGCAGAAGTACTCAGTTGCTATTCAAGAAGTGTGTGATCAGTGTTTTTTCCAATGTAGAAATTCCAGCACAGGGTCATTACCCTCCTCTCTCTGGCCCTCTCTCTCCATTCTCCCCACCCCCTGCCCCCTTATTTCTGCCTTGCCCTGCTTCTGGCTTTCTTCAGTTATCTCCATTTCTTTCCGATTCTCTGGCTTTCTCTCTGTCTCTCTGACTCCCCCAGTTCCCCCCTTACTTTTCCTCCTGTGCTCAGAGGAGATTTGTGGCGGACCAGAGGGCCCTCATACCAGCAGATGAATAATTGACAACGGTTGTTTAAAGATTCAGTGGAGTTTTCTCAACCTCGCCGCAGTGGAATAACTCATCTCTTTCATTCTGTCTTTGAAAGCCTTTCCCCCTCCCTCCATCTCTCCCCTTCCTGGCCCCCACACGCCCACCCCTGCATTTGTACAGCTCCTGTCTCTCCTCCTTTCTTAAATCTGCTGGACCCCAGAATGATCCCTTGGCCCTCATTTCTTTAACTTCACTTACTCACTGCCTGCCACCCCGTTTAACCTCTTCTAAGGGTGGGAAGCTGACTTCTGCTCCTCTGGACACCATTGGCCCAAGAGAGTGGGCTCTATTTCATGGGCAAGGAGGGGAAGGAAGGCCCGAGGAATAGTGACCATTCCCAGGCCACACAGCGGCAGGGGTGGGGTCCAGACCACAGGCAGACAGGCTTCCCAAGCCCAGGAGACCCCTCCAACCAGGTGGAGAGGTGCTGGCCCTGCCATACCTTCCCATGGTGGCACCTTGTGTCCCTGAGCTTTGATTTTTCCATCTACAACACAGGAGAGCTGCTTACCCTGCTCTAAGTGCCGCTTTGGGCCAGATGGGACACATGAGGGGCCTTCATAAAGGGGGGCTGGCGGTGCAGCAGAGATACGTGGGAGGAGGGAGCTGCCTGGCATGGCCCCAGGGTGCCCAAGCATCCCTGCCGAAGTCTGAGGGCTCCTCAAGCCATAGAACTTACGATGCTAAGCCAGAGATAGTCTCCCCCTGTGTGGCGTGGGCGCTCCCCTGCTCCCAGCCTGCTCCATTCACAGTTGCCACCTCCTTGCCCTCTGAGCCCCACAGTGACAGGAGACACACCCTCTGCCCACCCAGCCCTGCTCCCCATGGTCCCCTGCTCTCACAGGGCTGTCGGCACCTCCTTGAAGTGACCTTGAATTCTCTTCCCCTCACCGGGCCCCAGTTCCTTCCTGCATCAGCAGAGGAGGTTGGAACAGATGCTCCAGAGTCCCCTGGGGCCCTTGTTCTGGGGCTGGAGCCGGGGTCTTGCCTTCAGCCCCCCTCCTGGATGAGGTCTGCGAGCTGAGAAGGCTGAGAGGCTCAGGCCAGGCTCTGCTCCTGAGGCACCACCTGGTGGCAGGTGATGGGTCCTGAATGAGAGCCTCCTGCAGTCCCGGGCAGTAGGCAACCTGAGTATGACACTGCCCACGTTGGTGACATGCAGGAATCTGTCTGGGACGATGGTATCACAAAGCCCAGGAGCCTGACGTTGGCCCCCATGGGCCGGAGAGACAGTGGGAGGCAGGTCATGTAGGTCCTGTGGTTAAGCCCACCAAGGGACCCCGACACTATGGAATCAGGTGAGACAGACAAAAAATTACAGCTATCTGGTGCTACCCAACAGCTTCCAGTCGATGTCCCCAACTCCCAGGCCACTCCACACAAACCACCAGACACATGGCTGCTACCTTACCCTCCAGCTCCCCAGCTCCCCTGCCCAGTGCTCATGGTCCCAGCTTGCCAGGTCAGTCTTCTGTCCTGTCACCACCACAAGTACCCTTGTCCTGTCGGTCTTTCTGGCCAGAGGCGCAAGTAAGGGTATGTGTTCATCACACACAAGCACCATGCCACGCCCACCCCCACCCCACCCTACCCTTCCGGGCCCAGCTTCCCCAGGCAGGGCTCCAGCCCTTCCCAGTTCTGCCCCTGCACTCCTGCGGCCCCTAAGTTGTGAGCCCTGAGTGCTGGCACAGGGGTGGGGTGAGGAGAGGCTGGGTGGGGGTGGGGTTCCTAAAAACAAATCTTGTGAGTGTGCAGCAATCACAGCTCCTGGGCTCAGCAGAAGCCCTCACCAGCTGCCGACTCTGCCTCTCCTGACTCTTCTCCTCCTCCACCACTAGCTCCTACACACACAGAGAAGCAGAGACACAGAGAGAGACAGAGAGACGGCGGGCTCACAAGCATTTGAGGAAGGGAGGGAGGGGAGAAAGGTGGAAAGGAAGAAATAAAGATCTCATCCTACATGTACCCTGTTAGCTCCCCCTGAGGCCCGTCCTCCTCTCCTCTGCATGCAGGTCTAGAAGGCTTCAGTCTGTCCCCACTACTTGAAATCTTTGTGGCCTTGGATAAGGTGCTCTACCTCTCTGGGCCTATCTCCTCATTGTTAAGTGGAGGGAATGCTCTCCCCTGCCCTCTCTCTTGAGGCCATGAGGAGGATTAACAATAGCGGGTGGCAATGTGTTGGAAAGTGAAGGGCTGTCCACTTTGCAGGGGGCTTATGACCAGTCACTGTGTTCATGAGCCCTTGGAGGGAGGTGTGGGGGGAGACACAGATCCTGCAGACCTCCGCCCTCTGACCCTGTCTCCAGAAGGGATGTTCCCAGACCTCTGGCCCCCTCCTCTCCCCTCCTTGCCCCAGCCCTCTGAGTCTCTCGTGGGCCATTCTCCTCCCCCATCCATCACCTGGGACTAAAGAGATTAATAAACAAGAGTCATAACTCAGCTGCCGGGATGCAGCAGATATTTACGGCTCCGTTTCAATTTGCAGAGAGATTAAGTGTTTGTCGATTTATTGTCTCTTGGCGTGTGTGAGCGCTGAGCAAGGCCCCCCGCAGGCCAGCCGCCCTCCCCCACTCCACATACTCACAGCACTTGTGGGCGCACCCCGCCCCCACCCCCGGCCTGGTCCCTAGAGCAGGTGGGGAGCCTGGTGCTGCCCAGCACAGGAAAGCCACTGGCCTCAGGAGTGGGCTTGTCTTCCTGATCAACTTGACCAGAGGAGCAAGTGACCTTGGCCCCGGAAAAGGGCACCCTGGGCCAATGGAACAGGGTTTTTAGACAAGATGGGGGTACAATCCTTAGGTGATTCAGAGGGTCCGTCCTGGGCTTCCTCTATACTCATCTCTCCCCATGGGGCAGGGGTCCAAGGGTCTGAGTAAATGCACCCCAGAGCCCAAGGCCCATAGTTCTAGATCCCTTTTGGGTAGGTAAGACCTGAGAATTCCCTGCTCAGATGGACCTGAGCCTGCTCTTGAGAGCCATGCAGGCCTCTTCCCAAAGCCCACCCTCCCCAGAGTCAAGTACTTTCAGGGAGAAGCACCACTAGGCCCAGGGAATGGCTCCTTGGGGAGGGAGGTCATGCTGAGAGCCTGTCTCAGGACCCACAGACATTAGGGACTGGATCTGGACATTGGGAGGTACACGTCCAATGAGAAAGCCTCCCGGCCCAGCTGTCTCACACAGCATGGGGAGGCGGGTGAGAAAGGGGCGCCAGCCCCAGGGGTGTCCCAAGTATGAGAGTGCTTGAGGAGCCAAGGAGGGGACACAGCGAACCAATGTCAAGTGCTCCCGCACCCCCATGGACCCTGAGCTGCCTCTCCCCTTCCCTGTGGACTTTGCAGTCTGACACACATATTCCGTCATTCATTCATTCAGCCAGCCTTTTTCACATGTGCCCTGTCACCCTGCCCTGCAGAGCCTTCTAATCTGTGCAGCTGTGGTACATTTGAGTCCCATCTCTACCACTCAAGAGCTGTGTGACCTTGGATAAATCACTCCACCTCTCTGGGCCTGTCGCATCTATTAAGTGGAGGGAATACTCTCCCTGTACCCGGCCGTCAAGGCTTTGGAGAGGATTAACAAGAGAGCGGATGGCAGTGCGTAGGAAACTGAAGGGCTGTCCACTTTGCAGGAGGCTTATTAAAGATCACTGCATTTGTGGACACTTCGAGCTGTGGGCAGGGGGGTGGGGGTAGCAGCACGACTCACCCAGGCCTACCCTCTGACCCTTCTCTGGAAGCTCATCCCCGAACTCAGTGACAGTGACATAAAGATAACTCCCTACGAAAGCCCCTGTCCTACAGAAGACACATGGGGATCAGTGTGGGAGGGTGGCCAGGACTGGGGTGCAGTCGGCTCAGGGGATTGTGGGAGCACAGAGAGGAGGCTACCTAACCCCCACCCCCACCCCACCCCACCCCCGATGTCAGTCGTCAGTGGTTGTTAGCATGAAAGCCATGACAGATCTTTGATTTGCTGGTAGACGTATAGGTTGGTGAACTTGTTCATGCCAGAGGAACCTGCTGAGTTAAGATTACCTATGTGTGTCCGTCCGTCTGTCTGTCTCTATCTCTCTCCCAGGTGGGGTCTCAGCCTGGGGTCTCACCAAGAGGGACTGTGGGGCCTTTATGCTAATCCCTTGTCTCTCTGGACCTCAGTTTCTTTATCCATAAAATGGGGAGAATGAATCCCTGCAGTGAGAGATGAGGAAGTCTTAGGGCACGGAGGTGAGAATGGAGGGAACAGATGGACAGTGGCTTGGCCAAACCAGAGCCTGCCCCAAGCACCCAAACACCGGGCTGAGAGAAGATGTGGATGAGAGGCCCTCTGGGGCAGAGCCTCCCCACCTCCCCCCAGTGCAGAGAGAAAATTAACAGCTGACAGAGCACGGGATAGGAGGGGCACCGAGAGACCTGGGTCCGCTGACCTGAGGGGTCACCCCCTCTCTGGGCCCAGTCTCCCCTCTGTGGAGTCAGGGGCCTCGTCTTGATGACTTGCTCTTTCGTCCTGGTAAACAAGGCAGACAGAGATAGAGTGGCCTCTGGCTCTGCTCCTTAGTGAGATGCCTGATGCCACCTTGTATCACTGCCCATCTCTGTTCCCCATTGCACGGTGGGCGGGTGGGGCAGAAGTGCAGCTCTCTCGGTAAACAAAGCCAAGATGATGAGGCCATAAGTTGTCGAAGGCTTGAATCATCGATTGGTGAGGGTGGGAGGGATTGCAGAACCAGGGGTGACACCTGGGAATGGGGGTCCATTCCTTCCGCAGACTGCCAGCTTGGCCCTCCTTTTCATAATACTAATTACGTCCATCCATCTTTATTGAGCTCGTACGCTGCTCCCAGAACTTTAACCATAATCTCATTCCATCCTTGCACCAACCTGACGAAGGACGTACAATTATCGCCCCCACATTACAGCTGAGCAAACTGCCGCCAGCTCAGTAGCCCTCCCAGGACCACGGGGCAAGACCCTGAGAGACTTCACTGGCCCAGCCCAGGCTGGGGGGGCTGCTCCTGCAGCCACCTTGACCAAGCCTCGTGACTCAGAAGTCAAGAGCCTGGTGAGCTTGACACATCGTGTTCCCAGCCCATCTGTCTGGGTGGGAGGGCTGCCTCAGTTTCCCTAGTAAAAAGCAAAACAGAGCTCCGTGGCCACAGGTCCCCTCCCCAAGCCCATCCCAAACCTTTGAGAAGTGGAGGTCTACACACTCTATGTCTGAACTCCAAATAACTGAAAGTTGTAAACCAAGCTGTAGCTACCTTGACAAATACACCCTATTAACCACCTCAGAGAATTCCCAGATTCCACATTTTGGACCCTGGCAACATGGGAGAGCGGCTCCCAGCCCCCTGCCCCCAGTCCCCCATATCCTAGGCGATGGCCCCTTTCCTTCTAGCCTGGCTCAGTTTCAGTCCCACCCCCTAATGGCCCAATGACACATTGCCTTCAGGAGGACAGGCCCTGGAGGCCGAGGGGAATTCCGTGGTCCCAGGTACCGGGCTGTACTCTGGAAGGTGCTTAGGCTCTGGGTGGACACTTCTCCTTGACCCTACCAACTCCTAAGCCCATGGGGAAGGTTGTGGCCCTAGAGCCGCCAGAGCAGGACCCTCTAACACACAGGGCCCAAGGCAGGAGCCCTGCTTCTCCAAGGCTGAGGGCCAAGCAGCCCCTCCCCCATCTCCGTGACTCTATTAGGCTGTACTGAGCTCCGATTAAATGCTTTTCAGCACAATCCAATTTCCCCCTGACACGGACTAGAAAAGCCCAGTCCCTGCGCACACATACACAATACATTTGGTGTTAAATATCCAATCAGGTCCAAAGATAATAGAGAAGAGCCAGTTCACTCCCAGTTTAATCAGATAAAATGCCCATTCATCGGCTCCTGCCAGAGACAGCCATCCAGGACAGAGAGGAGGGGGCGGGAGGGGCGGCAGAAGCAGGGCTGGAGCCCCCGGGAACTGTGGGGAGGAGAAACGGGTTGAGTAGGTGGGCTGTGCCTTTAAATCTTCAAGGAGGGGGGACAGCATTGCCCACGGGGGACTAATTATCCTTCAGCCTTTAGCAGCCTTTAGCCAGCTCTTACTCAAACAGACAAAAGGGGGGCTCAGCAGCCCTGATGGCGCTAAGCTTCTCTAGC
Source organism: Crocuta crocuta (assembly GCF_008692635.1). Lineage (NCBI taxonomy): Eukaryota > Metazoa > Chordata > Mammalia > Carnivora > Hyaenidae > Crocuta > Crocuta crocuta. Next base: position 919,190 of record NW_027527920.1, on the reverse strand, counting down.
AGAATTTTTTTTACTCTCAGATATGCAAATCCACCTCATCGTGGTGGACCCTGGGGATGGCTGAATAGTGGTCTGGGGACTTGGAAGGGCCAGCAAGGGCAAGGGCCTGGCGGCCAGACTCAGAGGACTGGCTGGGGAGACTGGAGGCATCTCCCTCTCCCTCCTCTGGCTGCGTGTGAGGAACCCTGCTTCACAGTGGGGGAGAACTTACGGAGGCCAAGAGGAAGCCCCCTCCTCCTCCTCTATGTGGGTGGGGGGCTCCCTCAGCAAGCTGACGCAGAGGCCAGGAGCTGACAGTCCACTAATGGGCCCCCCCCTCTGTTCTAGGACACAGCTACCAGGTGACCCATCCCAAGTGCAAGTCCAGGCGTGTTGCCCTTACTGTAAACCTGTCCATGGCTCCCTCACCCGCAACATGAGTCCCTCAGCCTCGGTGGCCCCCCGACCTCTGAAGCCTGTGCCCCAACCCAGGATAGTCTACCCACGCCTAGCCATAATGGTCTTCACTCACAGCTCTCACCCTTGGCTCCTCTACATTCAGCCTTATGTCCCCTCCCCAAGCCCCACCCTGGGTGCCTGGCACACAGTAGGTACTCAGCAAATGTGGCCATTAATGCATAAAAATGCCCCTTCCTAGGCAGGCACAAACCCCAGGGAGATGAAAGGTCTGAATCAGAGACCAGAAGTTTGCTTTCCGCTCAGCTCCCAGCCAGCACCTACAAGAAGCTCAGTCTTTCCATCTGTGAAATGGGATAATGATAACCCTTACCCTGTAAGTCTGGCTGCAAAAATCCCATGGTACCTGCAGAGGGCTCTGTGAGCTGTGAGGGGCCTCTGGCACCTTATTATTCACAGAAAGGTATAGGAGACAGTGTAGGGAAGTGGGGGGAAGGGGTAGAGACCAGATTCCATCTCTCTCAGCTCTTCCAAGACCCTTCTATCAGACAACCATCAGCCCCTCCCTAGGGGAATCCCTTCCCAACTATCAGCCCTACCTCTCCCAGTCCTCTGCCCAGATGAGGATTTTACTGCCATCTCCGCAGGAGAGGCCTGAGATTTGGATCTCAAAAGTGGGAGAGGAGCTTAAAAACTCTGGGAGGGCGGTCCTGAGGCCGACTAGGGATGGGTAGCGAATCCAGATCTGGATTCTGAGAGGGAAGCCGGGGCCTGAGGCGGGCAAGGGCACAGGCATGCCAGGAGACTGAGTAGGGACCATGCCCCCAGACAACGGGTGTGCCCCTCATGAACCCCCTCCTCTCACTGCTGCCTGTATTGTGAAGGTCTGGGCTGAGGAAGATTCATGGGGGACGGTGAGTCATGAGGGGGAAAGTAGCCAAAAGAGGCTGGGTGACAGAGCCAGATGAGAGGGTTTCTCAAGGGACCAACTGCCCTGAGGCTCAAGTCTCCGAAGGTGAAGTGTATAACCCATGGATAACCAGAAGCATTGCTCAGGAGTCTGAAAGCAGAGCTATGGGGTGAGCCTGGAGCCTGGCAGAGAGGGAGTACTGCTTCTAGCAACTCAGGGCTGCGGAGGATGTGCTGGCACGGGCTGGAGGCGGGAGAGGCAAACCAGCCAGAAAGGGTCCAGCCAATGGGGATGGGGGTGAATAGAGGACATAACAGCCCCTAAGAAAGAATCTAGATGAGGCAGGAGAGGCAGAGGCGAAGTAGGTGAGCTCCCAGGGATGGGGTCCTTCAGATGTCCCCACCTCAAGTACCCTAAGTGATTGCCCAGCCATGCCAACCTCCCCTCCAGAAAGCCCCTGGGAATCTGCTCCTTTCAGCTCACTGGGCCCAGGCATTTGGAGCAGAAGACCCTCCCTTTCCATCGACTGTCTCAGTGTGGGCCTTCCAGGGTCTAAGGGGAATGCATGGAAACAGGGAGTTCCAGTCCCTCCATCCACTATCCCCTTGGCTCGAGATTGTCTCAGCCTCCTTGGATCTCCCCAGATGCCCAGATGTCCTGCCTGGGGCTCCTCCTCCCCACGCCAAAGACCTGGCAGGTGGCCCTCAGGACCTCTCCCCCTTCCTCACAGCCCGGCTCTGAGGCTTTCCTCTTGTGGCTTGAGGAGGGGACAGTGAATGGGAAGCAGGACACACGCACACCTTCACAGAAATGGTGAAAGGGGTCTGGGTGTGTGAAAACAGCCTAGAATTCCCACCTGGAGAACACAAGAATCTAAAGAGACAATGCTCTGTACTAGAATCCCAATCCCTTCTAGCCAAAGACAGCCTGGAGCACTGAGTTTATGGATTCATTGCAGCCAAGGAGTGGGGGCATCAGGAAGGGTGTGTTGGAAAGGACGGGAAGGATTCAGCTCTAGTGAGGTGATTTGGGAGAGTGTTTGAGGACACAGGCCTTTGCTCTGGTTGGATGCTCTCAGGAGGGGGGATAATTCTGAATTCTCATCCAGAAGTGAGGAGGAACAAAGCTGTCCTTGATACAGAAGCAGCGGGCACTTGGTTGGGCCAGAGAAGGCTACTGTCTGGTCAAGTTTGTGGTGTGAACACTGTTCGTGTTTTAGCTGCGGTCAGACATGATTTCAGAGTGGCCTTGTTTTTGTCGTGCTCCCCACCATGGGCAGAAAGTGGCTTCAGGTGATGCTGAGAAGTGGGTCCAACAGAACACCCGGGTGTGGCTGCATAGGCCGGGCCAGCTCCTGGACCCTGGGGCTGCGTCACGCTCTCTCAGTAGCTTCAGGCAGGGTGACCTGGAGAGGGGGAGGGGCACGTGTTATACCTGCAGCAGTGCCAGGCACTGTGCCCGACCCCGGACAGACTTTGCCCACTTAATCTTCATCACAGCCCTCTCCCCACTCTACAGATGATGAAACTGAGGCTCGGGTGAGGGAGGGGCCAAAGTTCTCACCAGAGTCCACACTAACTAGGAAAATTGGAATATAAACCCTGAGTCCCCTGGCTCCGAAGCCTTTACGCCTGTGCCCTTGGCCTGGAGGCCGAGCTCCAGCAGCTCAACAGGGCACAGGACCCTAAAGTGTGTCCCTCCACGCACCCCAGCTGGGCATCTCCTGCTGCAGGGGCTCAGCCGGGCTGTCACGGGCCAGCCACAGTGTCCGCAGCCACCGTGCTGGTCCCCTGTGCCTAGAGGTGTGAGGGGTAATGAGGCCCCGTAATTAAGGCTCCTGGAGGCCGGGAGATTTATAGACAGGCTTTGTCAATAACCCTGCTCCGGCCGCAGATCCAGAGAGACATCGATAAGTGCTCGTTACCGCTTCTGCCGGCTCCCTGCTCTGCGCCCCCCACACCTCTCCCGGGCCTGTCACACCGCCTGTTCACGGCGCCTATGTACACAGGCTTCGCTCAATTAATTTGCACTTGTTGGCACCATCTGTTCTTTTCCTGTGTCCTTATCAGGCATGTATGGGTCCTGCCTCCATCTCCGATGTGCTCCGGAGCGGGGACATGGCACCCTCCTCAGACTGGGTCTCCTCAGGGTAGGGCACTGTCTCCTCCCTCAGTCTAGGACTCCTAAAGCTACAGCCAAGGCTTCCTCTGCCTCCATCTCCATCTTCTCCCGTAGCGCCCCCACCCCACCCTGGGGGGGGGGGGCTATGCCTGGTCTGAGGCCCTTGCAGAATCCCTCTGAGCCAGGCCTGCCCTCCAGAGGAAGGTGCCAGTCAGCCACCCCCTGAAAGGCTGGCTGCCCCCTGGGGGAGCTGAAAGGCTGGTTGTGGTCCCAGCTTTGGCTCCCACAGCCTGTGAGTCACAGGGCTGGAGGGGGCTGAGAAGCCGCTGCCCAGTCTCTCATTCTCTTGAGTAGCATGGGTCAAGGGTGGGCAGAGGGCCTAGACTTGGGCAGCCTCCAGAACAGAGCGGGCACGGCCCGGTGGCCCCAGGATGCCAGGCAGATGGCCCACCCAGACGACTAAGAAATGGAAGCATCCTAACAATGCCTGCCCTTGGCCGTCTCCTCATCCCAAGGCTCTCGGCAGCCGGCAGCCCAACCCAACTCCTCTCAGGGCTGCTCTTTCTTCCAGAAGGGTCTCAGCCCCTTCCAGCTCTGCTAGCCTGCGCTTCCAGCCCCCTGCACAGATCTCGAGATGGCCCGGCTTTCCTGACCCCAGGGGATCAAAGTGCTGAGTGACCCTGCCAGGCCAGTGCCAGGGAAGGCTGGGAAACCTCTTGCCCTCTCGGTGGTGACCAGGGAGGCATGCTGGGCACGTTTACAAGGACGCCAGGCCCGGGTGCCTGGGTGGCTCAGTCAGTTAAGTGTCCCACTCTCGATCTCGGCTCAGTTCATGATCTCAGGGTTTGTGAGTTCGAGCCCCACATCAGGCTCTATGCTGACAGCAGGGAGCCTGCTTAGGATTCTGTCTGTCCCTCTTTCTGACCGTCCCCCACTCAATCTCTCTCTGTCTCTCAAAATAAATAAATAAAAAATTCAAAACAAAACAAGGAAACCAAGCCTTATCCTGAGACTTATCTTTGGAAATTCATCCTCAGTATCTACCTCCAGCCCAGCCCACCTCACCTTTCTGTAATAGGCTCCACAATTGGGCCTTGGCCTGGCATTCAATGCCCCATGACTAGGCCCTGCAGCCAGGCCTGCCCCCTTTCCCACCACCTCCCCTCACCACACATCCTGTCTGTCTATACTTCCCCCAGGGTGCCAGGCTGCATTGTCTCTGCTGTCCCCTCTGCCAGGATTGCACCTCTTCCTCACTCCTTTGTCACCTGGCAAACTCTTACTCATCCTTCAAAACCTGCTCCAAAACTCGCTGCGGGATGGTCTCCTTTATACCTTTGCCTGCATCCCAGGGTGAGACAGGGCCTGGCTGAGGGGCTCCCCAGCTACTGCCCTCACCATACTGATGTGTTGTATCACACTGTGTCTGCTCCCATGTCCACGGTAATACAGGCTCCTCAAAGACAATATAAGCCCCAAACCTTGGTCACATCTGGATCCCAGGTGCCCAGTACAGCGCCGAGCCAAATGGGGGTACTGGAGCGGGTGTGTTGACTTGGAGGACCCCCAGCATGCTTAGCCTGGGTGGGGGAAGGGCAGTATTCATGGTCCCCCATAAATGGAAGGTGACACACCCCTCTTGCTCTGGCTGCTCACTAACAGAGTCATGGAAGTCTCGGGTGGGCAGGAGACTCATCAGGGCCAAATGCAGCACACTACTGGGGAGGCACACTCCCTGCCCACCCTCCCCCCGTCATCCACCCCAGGGACCCATGAGTCCTCTGCCACAGACAGCTCTGAGTATCCTGCCTGAGCACCCAGGCTGGGATTTTGCTGGATGGTGTGTGGGGGTGGGGTGGGGAGGGGTGTGTGTTCAGACCTTCCAAAGTGTTTCAGGCCCACTCACAGCATTTCTGCCAGGAGAGGGTCTTACAAATGGAGATTCATGCTTGTTGGCACATGCTGGTACTGGTGTCTCGGGCCCCACGCAGCTCGCATGCAGGGACCGCAGCCCCGGGTGCCCACAAGCCCTGTCCGAGGCTAGAGCAGAGGCCCACAGTTAGGCAGTGCCCAGAGAAATCTGTCAGCATGCCGGAAGCAACACCGTGGGCCATCTCAGGCCTAGTCTCTTCTCCCCTCCCGTGTGTCAGTTCAGTGGCTCTCCTGCAAGAAGGAACTGTTTGGGGCAGCCTCAAATGTGGGAGCCAGGACTGGGGGCTGCGGGGTTGGATGGCACGGCAGCCTGGGGCGACTGAGAGACTGTGCGCCCTGCCCTGAGTTCCCCTGCGCTGTGGGTCCAGCCTCACTGAGGAAGCAGGGAGCATGAGCCCTGCCCCCGCGGACTGGAAGGCCAGTTGGGGACAGGAGGGTCAGTCCCAGGGTCTGAGCAGGTGGCTAAGAGTGTGGACCCAGGGGGCTCCTGGGTGGCTCAGTTAAGCATCTGACTGGCTCAGGGCATGATCTCACGGTTTGTGGGTTCAAGCCCCAAGTTTGGCTCCGGAGCCTGCTTCCTGCTTCGGATTCTGTGTCTCTCTGTCTCTCTCTGCCACTCCCTGCCTCACACTCTGTTTCTCTCTCTCTCTCAAAAATAAACGTTTAAAAATTAAAAAAAAAAAAAAAAAGAGTGTGGACTCAGGAAGTAGCTCTCCCACCAAGTCCATTTCCCTGACCGATTCCTGCCTCACTCCCATCCTCTGTAGAATGGGTATAGTGGCAGCTGCCTTGTTGGGTTACTGGAGGCGTAAAGTTAGAGTGACCTGTATAAAGTATTTAGAACAGCGCCTGCCCATGGTGAGCTCTTGTTGTTCAGGCAGTTGACTGGTTCAGGCTCTAGAAAGTCAGAAAAGGAAGGCGCCATCCCTTCTAGCCAAGGAGAAGCAGAAAACCTTTTGTCTGGAGGCCACTCTGAAGAGTGGATCTGCAGAGACAGGGTGAAGGCGCCTCTGTTCTGTCGGTAGAGGAACTACAAGGTCACAGAGAGGACAGAACAGAACTCTTCCTGTGAGCTGTGAGGCTGGAGGAGAAGGGGCCAGGATCACAGTGGACCTTGACCACCACACTGGGTGAATACAGTGACCCCAGTGCCACCGGGCGTCCCTGTGCTCCCCACCCAACCTGATGCCTGTCCAGCTTCCCAAACCCCACAGAAAATTGTCCCCCATCCCACAAAGAACCCTAATCTTGACATAGCAACTATCTGCTGTGTCTCATCACGCTTTCAGGGGTGGGGGGCTCCTTAGCACCCATTTTATAGATGAAGTGTTTGAAATCACGCAGGTCCTGATGGGATTTCAAGGGTACAGGCTCAACTCTTCTGGAATGGCTTCCCCTCCCTCTCAGCATCCCACAATTGCCGTGTGTCCAGGGATAGACCCCGTGAGGGGTCTTGGTGCCCCTCCTGCCTCCCTCCAGAGCAGGGCAGGAAGGCAGCCATGACTGGGGTCTGGCTGAGCACGGCCGATGCCTCCACGTGGTACATTATTGATGGGGGCTTCTAATTGTGCGTTTCCCAAAGTCTACAGGCCTTTGATGAAAAATTCATGGCACGCCCGAGGATGGGAGCAGATTCAATCGATTGGTAGCACAGCGGGGGCAGGAGCCCCCGGCCCCTCTCAGTGAGGGGGCGGCTGCAGGCTGGGCTGGGAGTGGGCATCAGTCTGGCTTCGCCTTTGTTCCAGGCTTCTGGACCCAGGTCATGGTTTGGGAGGGACACACAGCAGAATTCGGTAGCCCATTTCCCCAGGGCAGGACCAGGAAGGTCTAGGCCAACATCTGGCATGCCGTCTGGGTGGCTGGTGTTATCCAGAGAGTATGGCCATCTCCATCATGAGCTCATGTTCATTTTGGAGGACTGGTCGACCCTCCGGAGCCCCCATGAGTCACAGAGGTGCAAGTAACATTCCCAGAGCCATTCATTTGCTAGGTCCTCTGCTCCAGGCTTTTCACCCACAAGCTCATTAAATTCCCCACAGCTCTAGGAGATGGGGGAGGTCCTGCTCTGCATCTTACAGAGGAGGAAATGGGCTCAGAGAGGTTCAGGACCGCCCTGACCAATATCACACTGATAATTAGAAGCAGAGCAGACCCTGGGACCCAACACTGAGCAACTTGCGGCCCACTGTCTTTCTACTGCTCCAGGCCCGCTCGGATCTGAGCCACAAAGCAGCCTGGGGGCTGTCCTGTCCAGCTCTCCTGTCCTGTCCCTAGTATATAGAGGAAGAAACCCCATTTAGGAAAAGGATCTCTCCAAGATCTCAGAGTGAATTAAGTGAAAAATGAGGCTTGCAAATGAGAAGAGTAAGGGACCCCCCTGCAACAGTAAGTGAGGCCAGAGCCCCCCACGCATGCAGAGTCCTGAGCCAGCACCCAGCTGCCAGAGTGTAGGGGGGGTCCTTAGACAAGGGGGGAGGACTTTGAAACAAGTGAAGTTGTCTGTCTTGGACTGGCCACTCAGAGGCCCCAGAGACCTCTGACATTCATTCATGTGTTCATTAAATAGCTGAACAAGTATTTGTGGAGTCCCAGCTCTGTGTAGGCACTTAGCTGGGTGTAGTTGGGGTGCCTATCAGGAAAGGCTTTGGGGCCAAGCTTGCCTGAGACAGACAGTCTGGACGCAACACAGTTGAGAAAACGCCAGACAGACCCCCTCCGTGCCCCGGGAGGGGGGTCTCTACAACCCAGGCCAAGGGTGGTTAAAACAGATGGCTGCCTTAGTGACCAAGGCCGTTTCTAGGTGGTGGGCTGCTTTGTTTGGGTTTGTTTTCCCTTTGCTTCCCAGCGCGTTCCTTTTAAAAACATCCACCCATGTCTCCACTGAACTAAAGGGAAAGGAATTTGTCCAGACCATCAGGAAAGCAGAGATGGGAAGGCCCGGGGGGCAGGCATGGGGCCCTGGGCCATGCTGTCCAGCTGCAGAAAGGGCCCGGCCCTCCAGGGGTGCGGTGGGGAGATTGCTGGGGGGCAGCGGTGGGGCGGGGAGAAGTAGAGGAGCAGAGAGAGGGGACACTGAGGGGGAGAAAAAGAGGGAGCTGAGGTATAGCTAGAGGGCAGGCAGGGGCACAGGATTGCTGGGGGCGGAAGAAGGCCAGAGCCCTCGGGGCCTTGCCCTTTCCAGGGCTCCTGGCCCCACAGCCCTTCCAGGCCCTGCCTTCTCCTTGCCGCTCCCTGGCCAAGGAATGAGCCTAGCTTGACAAAGTCTCCCCACCCAGATGCTCCCCACCCTGGAACAAAGGGGAAGTGGCCCCTCCAGTCTGCCTGCTCCAGTTGAGGGCTGGGCTCTGTCACCAGGCAGGTACTTGTTGTAGCAACGGTCCCGGGAGACCCATCCCGGGGAGCAAGACAGCCAGCAAAAAAGATGGGGGAGCCAGAGGCCCCATCCCCTCCAGCCCTCAAGGCTGCCCTGGGCCTCCCGGATAGCCGAGTAAGTCTGTCTCCGTACCCACCGGTTCTGGGAGGAGGGGTTGGCTCACCAGCAGCCAGGTGTGTCGGCGTGTGTTGCCTGGCAACCTGTAGCCCTGTTCCCAGAGCAAGGTGCAGGGAGGACCAGATCAGGCCTCAGGCATTGGCCCCCACCGGCCTGTGTTCACGGGGACCTTCTGCAGGGCCCCCAGCCCGAGCCCACACACAGGAACCCAGAAAGGAAAGAGAGAAGGGCTTCTGGGAAAATGCCTTAAAGTGACCAGTGTCTCCTGCTAATCCAGGCCTTGGTTCTGGACTCTTGGAGGAGGTCCAGCCCTGCATCCTAGCAAGTGGCCGGGCCTGGGCTGGCCTGGGCTATCCTGGGGCAGTCAGGCAGAGAAGGCTTGCGCGTAGGGCACAGCTCACAAGGGCTGTGAGAGGAAGGGGGTGAGGCAGATGGGGGCATTTCAGAGGAAGTGGATCAGGCCCTGGCCAGGGATCCTGAGCCGTGTGGGCTAGTGACAGCACCTCGTTTGGACCCCAGTTACCAAAGTATTTCCTCTTCTACTGTGGCAAGAACTGTGTTGCGTACCCCCATCTGGGATCATCACCCCAGTTTGCAGATGATGAGGCACAGAGTGGGCAAGGGCCTTGCTTAAAGAAATACAACAGATGTGGGCAGAGGCTGGATTAGAACCCAGGGTTCTGGACTCCAGCCAAGGCTCACCCCACACCCCGTACAGGGCATTCAGAGGCAGCAAAGCTCTGACCAGAGAGGATTAAGGCAGGAGGTGAATAAGAGTACTGGGTGGCTCAGTTGGTTAAGCATCCAATTTCAGCTCAGGTCATGATCTCGCGGTTTGTGGGTTCAAGCCCCGCATCCGGCTGTGTGCTGACAGCTGAGTCAGAGCCTGGAGCCTGTCTCAGATTCTGTGCCTCCTTCTCTCTCTGAAACCTCCCCTGCTCGCTCGCTCTCTCTCTCTCTCTCTCTCTCTCTCTCTCAGAAATAAATAAAACATTAAAAAAAAAATTTTTTTTTTAAAGGCAGGAGGTGACCAGTGGGGTAGGAGAATTCTTTATGGGAGAATAAGCAGGGCCTGTGGGGCCAGAGCTGGGATCTCACCCTTCACCAGCCCCCTGAGTGGCTGGCCCTGTACTTCCATGGGCTGTGGGCAAGGGCCACCCCCAAGGGGAGGCCGGAGAGGAAGGGCTCTGAGCCACAGACCTGAGGAGGAGTGACTGATAGCTGGGCTTGGGGTGGTCCAGTGGGTCTTCCTGGAGAACAAGAGGTAGAGGCCCAGGGTACAACAGCCTCCAAGGCGGGGCAGGATTCTGGGAGTCTCAGGACGGGAAATGAGAATGGAAAGAAAGAGCATCCTCCAGGAGAACCCTCCCCCAAGTCAGCCCCACCCCCAGCCCCATTGTCTCTACCCAGCCCAATTAGCCCCCTAGACTCCTGCAGGGCCATTAGGCTGGGGCTCAGGTCAGCACTGGCCAAGGCCTCACCACCCCTCTGAGCATCACTGTGCTAAGCACAAAAGGCACCGTCTCTGCCGCAGCGGAAAGGAAAATAAAGAACAGAAGGAAGGGAAAATTCACTCCTTTTGTTTCTTCGCTGTAACCTTGGGCTGAACAAAGAAGCAACTGCCTCCCCCTCCGGGAACCTGTTTTAAACAGCGATTTGCACAGATTTCCTTGCACAGATTTGCACAATCCATCCACAGAATGTCAGATTGGCTCAGCTGACATTCAAGGGGTACCGGGAACAGGGATCTGTGGGGAGCAGGACCCTGGCTCCAGAACCTTCTATAGCTCTTGACTGGCCTGATTCAGAAGCAGAGCCCCTGGCCGTGTCAAGAATGGTGGCAGGTGAAGTTATCCAGCAGTCACACCTCCTCCAGGCGCCCATCCCCAGCGTACCCTGCGCCACCACCCTTGCCAAGAGCCGCCCCTCCCACTTGGCCACGCCCTTGCTGCCTGACCTTTGGTGGGCCAGCCCAGGCCTCGTCCTCTCCAGCCAATGGGGCTCTCGGGCCTCCCTGGCCCTCCCTCTGGTGGTGAAGAGGTTCAAGAGAGAATGAGTGAAAGGGGACAGAAGGGAGCTTCGCTGGGTGGGCAGTGGCCAAGGACAGAGGGGTCATGGATTTACAGGCATGACCCTGGGTGTGCCTGTGAGTGAGGAGCTACTTTGGCAGCTGGAGCTCTGGAAGGTACCATCCCCTTTCAGCAGATACTTAGCACAATCCCACCCTTCACTTCCCACCTCCTTGAGAGAGCCCCCTAGAACCGGACCCTTGCTCAGAGTGCTGGCACAAATTTGCATGGGCTGAATGCATCCATTTTATTTTAAAGAAATGAAGCTAATTCCCATTAAAGGTATTGGATCGCTTAGAGTGGCCAAGGGTGGCCTCTCAGACACCCTGAGGGGACCTGCCAGAGCTCTGTCCACCACATGATGGCAATGTGGCAGGAGCAGTGTCGCTGGCCCCCAGTCCTGGAGGAGCCTACCTGGCCCTACTTCCCATCTCAGGATGGCCACCAGAGTCTATGGAGAGGAGGAGGCCCTTCCATGCCGCCAGGGTCTCCCAGGAGCTAGAGGGAGAGTGTTAGGTAGTCCCTGGTGGGGTGGGGAGTGCCAGTCTGGGGGGTAGGGGATCAGGGATGGCTTGGCAGAGGTGACAGGGCATCAGAGATAGAGGGGGGCCCAGAAAGGCTGGCCCGTGGTCAGAGTGACAGTGGTCAGTTTCTGAAGGGAGTCTCGTTTTGCTGGTTGAGATGGCCTTGAAATTCAGAGCTGGAAGTTTATCGTGAGGGCACGTGGGAGCCATTGAAGGGCTCCAAAGGCCAGGGAGAATGTTCCATTTATTTATTGCTGCGTAACAAACCACCCCAAAATAGTGTGACTTGTTGATCATTTTTCTCATAGTACTCTATCTCTGTTCTTGGCATTGGGAGCTAGGCGGAGGCAGAGCAGGGAGGGCTGCTCTCCATCCCTGGCAGTTGGGTCCTCAACCAAGGTGGCTTCTGGGCAGGGGGTGGGGTGAAGGGGACCTGGCTCCTTCCACACCATTGTCTGGGGCTTCCTCACAGCCGGAAGGTCTCAGGTGACAGGGCTTCTCAGGGGCAGCGAATGTTCCAGGGGGAGGAGGCAGCTGCGAGGCGGTTCCAGAAGCTCGCAGTGTGGCTCTGCAGTTCTCTAAGACTGGTCCAGTTTCAAGGGGAGGGTGGTTAGCCACCACCTCTCACTGAGAGCAGGAGGTCAACCATCTTTCATCTACCAGAGAGGAAGCTTGTGTGTTGAGGACCAAAGAAGCAGAGAAGTAGGAGGCCTGCCTGCAGGAGGAGGCTACAGAGATCAGACCAGTTCGCCAAGACAGTAGGAGGGGGGTGCCACCAGGAGATGCCCCTCTGAGCTGAGGAAATCCCAGGGTTGGGGGCAAAACACTACATTATTGGCCCATTTCATTATTGGCAGGGGGCTGTCCTGAGGGAATGAAACTGGCCCCTCTCAGCCTGGTGTAGACGGGTACAGAGACACCAGGAAATAGGCCTGGCTGGCCGGGGCCTGAAGGAGTGGGAATCTCTCTATCTCTGACTCAGAAAAGCAGCCCAGATGGGTCCTCAGAGCACCTCACACACTTGAAGGGGATCAGACGGGCCTGGGTGATGGTATACCTCCCCCCCAGCAGACACCTGGCCGAGGACAAATAGCCCCAGTCCCTGGGGGAGGGAGAAGGCCAAGGACAGAGCGGAGACTGTAGGCTCTATGTGCCAACCAGGCTCAGCTCCCCGGGTCTGCGGGACGTTCTTCAACAACGTGCAGGAGACGCAAGTCAGGCTGCAGCTCTGGCCCTATCAGTGGGGCAACTTTGAACAAATCACCCAGCCCTTCCCCCTCTGGGCCCCCGGCTTCCTCCTCAGGCATCCGGGGACGCAAGGCTCCTTGCGTCAAATTAGACGACTGGCCAGTGGTATGGTAGGCACTCAAGGGGGAACTCTGTAGGCCATGCCTGGGCCCGGTGTCCATAGCGCAGCTTCCTAGGTGGATAGAAGAATCGTGTCTCACTTGCAAAGATTTAGTTGGTGTGTGCACTTGTGCACGTGTTTGGTATACTTTCTAAACTGCATCCAGGTCCTTCTGCACAAGGCTCAGCCTCAGGTGTCCAACATGGTGCAGGTGTTACGTCAGATGGGGTCACTTCTGCTTGGAGATGGCTCTTGTCCCAAGCCGCTCCACTCCCCACTTAGCCCCATTATTTGCCCTGGGGCTGGCTCAAGACAGAGGCCCCAGGTGAGGTTCGGGATTTGCTGTGTTACCTCAGACAAGTCACTGCACCTCTCTGGCCTCTATGGGTGATTTTTGGCAAAGGACATTCATCAGAGCCTCTGAGATGGGAGGTCGTGGGCAGGATCTCTTGGAGGAGGGACATGTGTGGGGCTGGACAGCAAGACAGCCCAGTATGCCTCTCCGTCCTCCCCCCATGAGCTGTGGAGCCCCGCTCAGGCCAGCCTTATTCCCGCTACAGGCTGAAGGTAGAGCATCTGTGGGAGGCGGCTGCCCTCTACTGGCGGGAAAGGCAAACCACATAGCAGGTAGCCTGGGCCTGCCAGCGATGGGTTCTGGTGCGGGAGGTGGGGGGCGCCTGGCAACCCAGAGGTTAGATGGCCGCCCAGGGAAGAGCCAAGGGGGGAAGGGTGTGTGCTGGCTCCAGCAAACCCACCGCCCTGGTTGGGGCTCACCACCCACTCTCTGTACCCACTGCACCTGCTGCAGAGCCCTCCCACCCACACTGCCTCTGATCTGGACACCTGCCACACCTGCCTGCGGTGGCCTCAGGCTTCTTCCTCCCCCTTGGAGAGTAAAGCACCCCTCACTGCTCCAACCCTCTGCTCCAGTCCCTGCCCCCCATACACCCCCCCACCGCCTATCTCCCCGTCTCTCTCTCCATCTCATTCGTCTCCTCCACCCAGTGTCCCCAACTCCCCTCCCCCTCACCCCACGCTCTGCACCCTGGCATTCAGAGCACTGGCCAAGGCCACCAGAGGCCACACCCAGAGGCTCCCTCTGCACATTTGGAAACTATTAGGCCTTCTCACCTTTTCTTCAAAAACCTTTTAAATTGTGAAATATAACCCACATGGGTTGCCTTGAACAGAAGAATAAAACACAACCAGGGGTGCCTGGGTGGCTCAGTCGGCCGAACGTCCGATTTAGGCTCAGGGCATGATCTCACAGTTTGTGGGTTCCAGCCCCACATCCAGCTTTGCGCTGTGGTTCCTCTTTTTCATTGTGCAGTCTTTCTGGGTCCCTTATCTCTGTCCCATAAGCCCTTGGTGTCATACCCACTCTTTCAGGCTATGAAGAAGGTGGTTTTTACCTAGTATTCAGGTTTTTAGGTTCTCTGCAGGGGGCAGGGCGAGAGTCTGTCTTACCCAATGCATCATTACCCAAAGAAGACCGTCCTTTCTGAAGCTCCATGGCCTTGGCTGGGCCAGTTTTTCTCCCGCCCCTCTGGCACTTGCCCTGAATCTGAGGGCTCCTGTCCCGCCATTGCCGCCTCCCTTTGTCCCGGAACCACCCCCCTCCTCCTTCTATACTTTCCTTGACTCTGGAAAATCTCATTCCTTCCAAGGCTTCACTTAGACTCCATGGGCTGCCCTCCCCACCCTGTCCCCAGCCAAGATGCTCTCCAAGCTTGACCATCAACTGCCTATGGCCACCTCACACCCAACGTGCCTCACCCCTCTCCAGGCCAGCGGCTCCTCCTCCCCACTACTGGGTGCATGCACCTCTGCCCTGTCCCCCAAGACCCCTGACTCCACTTTCTCCTCCTCCTCCTCCTTCCTCTCCTCCTCCTCCCCCTCCCCTTTACTGCAGCTCTGGCCCTCATCCATGCCCACCGCCTCAGCTGGCATGGGTCCAATTCCTCGTCCCCTGGCTCACTGCACCTGACCTGCATTCCCTCTGGGCTGGGCAGCCTAAGGGCGCTTGCCACACACACACACACACACACACACACACACACACACACACACACCTGTCAGGCCATGTAAGACAAGTCCAAGCCCCTGAGACGATCCTTCAAGATCCTCTTCTGTCTGCCCTGCTGCCCCTCCAGCCATACCCCTACACTCTCCTCCCTTCCCCCTGCCTTCCAGAAATTCCCCTGCTGTGTTCCTCACCACACACTCACCTCCCCGCCTTTGCCACAGCATCTCGTCTGCCCAGAGAGCCCTCCCCAGCCCCAGGTAACACCTACTTATCCCCAAGAGTCAACTCAGATTATCAACTCCTCCAGGAAGCCTTCCCAGCTCCCCAGCCAGGGTTAAGAGCTTCCCCCTGCCACAGACCCTTCCTGCTATCTCCTCTATGTAGACAGGAGACCACTGGTGGCAGGGAGGGACAGTCAGGGCTCCTCTGTGCTCCCTGGCCCCAGCATGGAACAGACTCAACACACAGTGGTGCTCGGCAAGAGTCGGTTGACTGCTTGTTTATTGAGCGGCTTCCAGCCTGGGCTTTATGACTGAGTCTCTGTGACCTTGGGCATTCCCCCATCTGTACAGTGAAGGTCTAAGGGCACTTCCGGTCAACACAGGTGGTGGTGACTACGGGTATATTGGAACACCCCGCGAGGCTGAGCCACCTCAGAATTCCACCATAAGAACTTCTTAAGGGAGGCATTGGTAAGCATTGCCCTCTTCAGGCTTTTGTGAGATATAACCACGATCCTTTTTTTTTTTCTTTTTAAATTTATTTTTGAGACAGAGCGAGACAGAGCATGAGTGGGGGAGGGGCAGAGAGAGAGGGAGACACAGAATCTGAAACAGGCTCCAAGTTCTGAGCTGTCACTACAACACCCGATGTGGGGCTGGAACCCACAAACCGTGTGATCATGACCTGAGCCAAAGTTGGATGCTGAACCCAATAAGCCACCCAGGCGCCCCCACCCTTTCTTTTTAATTAACAATAAAGAGGGTGCGGAAGAGGCTAGGCCTTGGTTTCTACAAAATGGGGAGTCAGATAGTCATACCTCTGTACTGGATGGATACCTAAGGCTATTGTAAGAATAATTTTGTTATTTTTTAAATTAAGTTTAATTATTTATTTATTTAGAGAGAGAGCAAACAGGGTAGGGGCAGAGAGAGAGAGAGTCCTAAGCTAGCTGTACACCGCCAGCGCAGAGCCTGACGCGGAGCTCGAACTCACCAAACCGTGAGATCACGACATGAGCCGAAATCAAGAATCGGGTGCTTAACTGACTGAGCCACCCTGGGCCCCAAGAATGATTTTTTAAAAGCACTCAGCAAGTGAGTGGCACCTAGGTGGCTCAGTCAGTTAAGC
>NW_027527920.1:895921-902344 GCF_008692635.1 Crocuta crocuta | reverse complement strand
TCTCTCTCTCTCTCTCTCTCTCTCAAAAATAAATAACCATTAAAAAAAATTAGAAGGTGGTACTGAGACAGGAGTTAGCATCATCCTATGTGCCAGGGTCCCAGCCGGCCCTTCTCACACCCAGCCGCCTCACAGCCATCCCTTAAGTTAGGGCTGTTTTCCCATTCCACAGATGAGGACCCTGAGGCTCAGAGCATAGCTGAGATCCTTACAGAGCAGCAGAGGGATTATTTGAATCTGGGGCTACCTAATGCCTTGCACCTGAACAGACTCTGAGAGCCAGGGTCCTGTGGGGGAACCCAGTGGGTGGGCAGGGTGCACTCGGGGTCAGGCACAGGCAGAGTCCATGTCCCCGGGGGACATGCTAGCCCAGAGAGGAGACAGGGAAGAGGCTGATATCCTGTCCACCACCCCCAGAGCAGGCTGAGAAGTGGGGAGAAGGGAGGCAGTAGATGGAGAAGCAGAGCCACAACAGGAATCTGGAGCATGGTGTCCTGTGTGTCCTCAAGGCTAAGCTGTGACGCAGAGCATGACCCCGAGCAGAGAGCCCAGCCCAGACTGTGGGGAGAGGCCAGAGCTGCCAGCCTGAGGGCTGCAGCTTCCCAGTCCAGCTTTACTGCCCAAGGTCACTGATCAGCTGTGGAGCTGGGTGCAGCTGAGGAGGGAGGGGAGCCACCCCTCCGGGTCCCGTGGATGGAGGGCACTGGCCAGGGCAGAGGCTGAGGGGGGTAAGCCAGGGCTCCACTCCATTCTCCTGGGGAGGCCTCATTCTCAGATAGCAGCCAGGCTAGGGATGGCGTAAGGGCCCGTGGGAGGTCTATAGGGCTAATCTCCAAGGGAACAAGTCCCAAAGTGCTCGTTGCCCTCCCTCCAGACGGGGCCATCTGACTGCAGCACCTCATCGGGAGCCAGGCCCTCCCTCCCCTCTTTTCCCCTTGCTCTGAGCCTCAGCTTTCTTCCGCTGTCAAGGGCGGATGTTAGAAAGAGAGCTTCACTCACCCCCAGGACTGTTAAGTTGGAGAACAGCGGGGTCTGAGAATGAGTGAGGCCCTGAATGAGAACAGGGGCCCCTGTACCCACAGGCAACCCTCCCCACACACACCCACGAGCAGTGAGATCGTGACCTGAGCTGAAGTCGGATGCCCAACCAACTAAGCCACCCAGGTGCCCCTCACAATTGCTTCTTGACGCATCCATACACGCGTCTGTGTTGGGTATGTACCCAGGTGTATAACCACAGGGTCATAGGCTCTGCCTCTGTTCAACCTGAATAGTATCCAGTGTTCAGGCAGCTCTCCAAAGTGACGGTGGCACTTCAGGACCACCCCCCCCCAAGCACTGAGTAAGTGTTCTACTCATTCATTCCACACCCTTATCGACATTTGACAGAGTCAGGATCGTTTTGTTTCTGTTTTTGTCATTCTAGTGGGTGTATAGTAATATCTCATTATGGTTTTTAAAATATTTTTTTAAGTTTATCCATTTATTTTGAGAGAGAGAGAGAGGGAGAGAGAGAGAGAGAGAGACAGAGAATCCTAAGCAGGTTCTGTGCTGTCGGCACAGAGCCTGATGTGGGGCTTGATCCACGAACCATGAGATCATGACCTGAGCCAAGATTAAGAGTTGGACACTTAACTGACTGGGCCAGCCAGGCACCCTTGGTGTGGTTTAAAATGACTAATGAGGGTGGTTGCCAAGTCACATGCTTATTGACTTATTTTATCAAGTGCCCGTTCAAATCTCTTGCCCATTATTCTCTTGAGTGGTCTGTCTTTTTCTTGTTAATTTGTAGGAGTTACTTTTATATCTGAATATGAGCCCATCGTCAGTTGTGCATGTTGTATATATCTTCTACTTGTCTAGCCCACTCACTCCCTTTGTAATGTATTTTCTTAGATAGACGCTCTTAAGTTAAATGTACCAAATTTATAAAATCCATTCTGGTTTGTGCTTCTGATCTGTTTTTCAAAACCTTGCCCTACCCCAGGTTCATAAAGATTCTTATCATTGTCTTTTAGAAGTCTTACTGTCTTGCCTTTTATATTTAGATTTCAATCTATCTGGGATTTTTTTAATGTTTATTTTTTTTGAGAGAGAGAGAGAGAGAGAGAGAGAGAGAGAGCATGAGTGGGGGAGGGGCAGATAGAGAGGGGGACAAAGTTTCCAAAGTGGGCTCTGTGCTGACAGCAGTGAGCCCAATATGGGACTTGAACTCTCGAACTGTGAAATTATGACCTGAGCTGAAGTTGGACACTCAACCGACTGAGCCATGCAGGCGCCCAGGTGCCCCTGTCTGGAATCTATTTTTAATTATGATTTGTGATGGAAGCCAGGTTTCTACTTTTCCATATAGATCAAATTGACCCAGCACCATTTATTACAATGACAGTCCTTTCCCGGCAGCCCTCTGATGCCATCTTAGTCATGAATTAAGACTCCATATACATGTGGGTCTATTTCAGGGCTCTCTATTCTGTCTCTTTGGCCTACTTATCAATCTTTGCTCCAATATTACTTCGTCTTAATTACTATAGCTTTATCATAAATCTTGAAAGCTGATACAGCAAGT
Organism: Crocuta crocuta; assembly: GCF_008692635.1. Taxonomy (NCBI): domain Eukaryota; kingdom Metazoa; phylum Chordata; class Mammalia; order Carnivora; family Hyaenidae; genus Crocuta; species Crocuta crocuta. The sequence goes on along the minus strand of NW_027527920.1, from coordinate 899,775 downwards.
CTTCCTTATTGTTCCTCTTCAAAAATATTAAAGTATTTTAGCTATACTTGCCCTTTTTATTTCTCACACATTATAGAATCAGCCTATTTCTACACACACACACACACACACACACACACACAGCATTAGGATTTTGATTGTGAATGCACTGAACCTATAAACCAATTTGGGGAAGAACTAATTCTTTAAATATTGCATCTTTCAATCCATGAACATGAACATGATATGACCCTCAATGTGTGTATGTTTAAATTATACTTAATTAGATGAATAATATATGGATACATTCTTATTAGAAATATAAAATTAGGGGCACCTAGGGAGCTCAGTCGGTTAAGCATCCAACTTCAGCTCAGGTCATGATCTCACGGTTCATGAGTTCGAGCCCCAAGTCAGACTCCACTGATAGCACAGAGCTTGCTTCAGAAACTCTATCCCCCTCTCTGTGTGCCCCTCTTCCATGCTCGCTCTCCCCACCAAAACNCTGCAAGTCACACCTGTCCTGGGCAGGGCCATGTGCTACCTGCTGCCCACGCTGCTCTGAGCTTCGCAGCAACCCTGTGCTTAGACGGTGTGAGGAATCTGCGGCTCAGGGAGGGGAAGGGGTCTGTCTGGGCTCACTTAGCAAGTCAGTGACCATGCTGGGCTTCTGACCGAGGCCTGACCGCAAAGCCCTGTGTGTGTGCAGCCTCCAGGCTGTCTCTTAGTTAATGACGCTGCCCAAGGACACCAGATGGGCAGGTCTCGAAGAGCCAAGGCCTGGAACTCAACTGGGGCGGATGCTGGGGAGATGGACCCAATGCTGGCACCAGGCAGAGGGAGTCCGGCCAGAAGGCTGGACAGTGGCAGGTGACAAGTGGTGTCTGGTGACTCCCCGCTGTCTGGGAGCCCTTCCCCAAGGAGCTAGTGGCCCACACACAACAGGTTGGAGGCAGTGGCTTGGAGCCAGGCCACATCCCCAGGCAGCATGGGGCCCAGGTGGGAGTTCGGGGTGGAGCTCTGCTTCCTGGAAACTTGGAACCTGGCTGGGCCTAGGAGCCCCGACTCTCCACAGCCTCAGGAGTGCCACACGCCATCAGGGCTTACACAACTCCCCTGGCCTCACTGCCCTCCTCCTACCTCCTCCCCCTCAATGGACTTTTCTGACCTCACATTTCGGGTCCTTCTTTTATATTTATATTTAAGAAATGCCCTTTTAAAAGCTTTTTATAAATAACAAGAGGGAACTTTTTAGTATAAGATGAATGCCATTAATATAGCCCATGAATCGCCTATGCATGGATAAGGGCAGACATTAATTCTTTTCCCCAATTGAGATTATACTCATCATCCTTTTGAAGAAGATGCCTTTATCGGTTCCCAATATCCTGTGCAGTTTCCATGCACGGGGCATCTGCGCTTGGGAACACGGACTTAAGCGCCAGCTGGCCTGGGGTTCAGAGCCTTTCTCTGCCACTCATTACTTTTGTGACACAGTGCCATTGGTACCTCTCTCGGCCTTGGTCTCCTCATCAGTAAAATGCAGATGCTAACAGGCTTAATGGGAGGCTCCGTGTGAGAACTAAATAAAGGGGGTGGGGCTAACCTGCAACACCTTCGATGCTCTGTAAGCACCCAATATTAGGATCATCGTTACTCCTCATCTAACAAGAGAGCCCAGCATCCTGGCTCCACCTCATCACCTAGATCTTGTAGCTGGATCCCAGCCCTGACCCAAGTCTTTATCCGGGTCTCTTGGGCCTACCCCAGGTCTCTTCCCCCCTGGAATGGTGGGGGTGCTTGGGCCTGGGCTCTGCTTCTTTTTTTTTTTTCTTTTTAATGTTTTTATTTATTTTTGAGAGAATNGTGGCAGGTGACAAGTGGTGTCTGGTGACTCCCCGCTGTCTGGGAGCCCTTCCCCAAGGAGCTAGTGGCCCACACACAACAGGTTGGAGGCAGTGGCTTGGAGCCAGGCCACATCCCCAGGCAGCATGGGGCCCAGGTGGGAGTTCGGGGTGGAGCTCTGCTTCCTGGAAACTTGGAACCTGGCTGGGCCTAGGAGCCCCGACTCTCCACAGCCTCAGGAGTGCCACACGCCATCAGGGCTTACACAACTCCCCTGGCCTCACTGCCCTCCTCCTACCTCCTCCCCCTCAATGGACTTTTCTGACCTCACATTTCGGGTCCTTCTTTTATATTTATATTTAAGAAATGCCCTTTTAAAAGCTTTTTATAAATAACAAGAGGGAACTTTTTAGTATAAGATGAATGCCATTAATATAGTCCATGAATCGCCTATGCATGGATAAGGGCAGACATTAATTCTTTTCCCCAATTGAGATTATACTCATCATCCTTTTGAAGAAGATGCCTTTATCGGTTCCCAATATCCTGTGCAGTTTCCATGCACGGGGCATCTGCGCTTGGGAACACGGACTTAAGCGCCAGCTGGCCTGGGGTTCAGAGCCTTTCTCTGCCACTCATTACTTTTGTGACACAGTGCCATTGGTACCTCTCTCGGCCTTGGTCTCCTCATCAGTAAAATGCAGATGCTAACAGGCTTAATGGGAGGCTCCGTGTGAGAACTAAATAAAGGGGGTGGGGCTAACCTGCAACACCTTCGATGCTCTGTAAGCACCCAATATTAGGATCATCGTTACTCCTCATCTAACAAGAGAGCCCAGCATCCTGGCTCCACCTCATCACCTAGATCTTGTAGCTGGATCCCAGCCCTGACCCAAGTCTTTATCCGGGTCTCTTGGGCCTACCCCAGGTCTCTTCCCCTCTGGAATGGTGGGGGTGCTTGGGCCTGGGCTCTGCTTCTTTTTTTTTTTTCTTTTTAATGTTTTTATTTATTTTTGAGAGAATGAGAGACAGCATGAGTGGGGGAGGGTCAGAGAGAGAGGGAGACACAGAATCCAAAGACTAGCTGTCAGCACAGAGCCCGACACGGGGCTTGAACCCACAAACCGTAAGATCATGACCTGAGTCGAAGCTGGACGCTCAATCAACCGAGCCACCCAGGCACCCCTGGGCTCCGCTTCCAGGTAGCATTCAGTGGGATTTCTGAAGTCTTCCTGGGCAACATGAGTAAGGACAGCAGTCAAAAAAAGGGAGAAAGGGGAAGGGAGAAGACAGGGAAGTGGCCCGGCTCTAGCCAGGCCCTGGAAACCCGGCCCCCCCAGGTGCTCTAGAGTCCCTGCCACACTGGGCTCCCTCAACTGGCGTGCGAGCCCCGGGTCCCTGCCCGGTGGCATCACGGGGAGGAGACACGGCCCCTGGGAGAGACCACTGGCGTGCCTGCTCTCCCATGGCCAGGAAGGGTGGAAACCAGATCATAACCACCCCTAGAAGGAGTTGCTCAGACTCAAGGGCACAACTTGGGTTTCACTCTGTTCGTTGGCCTTGGGAGTGACTTCCCCACTGACTTCTAAGTGTGGGTGCACGCGCGATCTGGGACCCGGCTCTGAGCTCTGGAATCCACAGGAGATGAACTACCAGCGGGCCATGCAGAAGATGGCAGAGGACATCTTATCACTGCGGAAACAGATCAGCGTCCTGGAGGCAGAGAACCACATTCTGAGGAGCCAGCTAGCCCAGGGAGAGGTGGAAGAGGAGCAGGACGATGCCAGCAAGGGCCAGAATCTGGGTGAGGGGGTACGGGTCACCGAGAGCCTCTGGGTGCCCGTCTGAGCCCAGGCTCTGAACTGTGGGTCAGGGTGGCCGAGAGCCTTTCCCAGGTGTGCCCGCTCCTGGACACCAGCAGGGTCCTCCCCTGGATGGGAGACTCCAGCCCTGTCTCAAACCCCTGCCTCTGTCCCCAACTGTGCTGAGCTAGGAGATGCCCCCTCCCTGAGCCTGCTTCCTCCCCCCCC